>NW_019154046.1:0-300000 GCF_001653235.2 Pochonia chlamydosporia 170
ACAGAGAGAAGCTAACCCTAACCCTAACCTAACCCTAACCCTAACCCCAAACCTAACCCTAACCCTAACCCCAAACCTAACCCTAACCCTAACCCCAAACCTAACCCTAACCCTAACCCCAAACCTAACCCTAACCCTAACCCCTAACCCTCACCCTAACCACTAACCCTAACCAGTGTCATGTAAATGACCAAGGGTACAGTGTGTCGCACTGTACTTGCACTATGCGCGAAATACCGCCATAGTGACTCGGGTTAGGATTGGTCCAGTACGCGCTGTCTGCAAGGACACGTCACACTGTGACCAAAACGGTGGCCGCACGCGTCTCCTCCAATCACGAAAGTGATAAGTTAGGGGGCTGGGAAGTCAGCTGCCAGCTTGTGTAACACAAGGCTTTAGGCAGCAGTCTTCCTCGCCGCCCTCGAGGAACATAAGAACGCGCTGTCTCTCGACACATAGACACATGCCCTGATGAGCCAAGCACGGCGAAACTTGAGATTTTTCCTGGATTGGAGATCCAAGTAGGCACCAACGTGAAGTCGCTCATAATTCTGCAATAAAACGCGTCCATTTAACTGTCCCCTAACCCTAATTCTTCGTTTTACCATGGGATCCGTTAAGTCATTCAGAGATGTGGGAGTCGCTGTCCAACAGAGCGAGTTATCCAAGACAACTGCCTCTGCTTCCACACTTCAGGAATTGATTTCTACAATTCCTCGTGCCTATCAAGCAGTGCTGGGAGACCACCTGCAAAAGAAATACCGGGTTGCTCATAAACACGCCAATGTTCAAAGCACCATTTCGGCATACGAAAGACACGAGAATGACAAATCCTTCCCGCCGCTGATTCGGAATGCGCTGAAGGAACCAAAATTACAATTCGCCAAAGAATTCCTTGGGACTACGGAAGGGAGCAATGCTCCTGCAGCCTTCAAGTCCAAGTTGTTCACCGCACGGGCGACCGCTCTAGCGTCCGCGATCGAGTTGAAAAAATCAGAGCTTGAGCATCTAGCCACTCTCATCATTCCTGATGACTTTAATTGGAAAAATCAAGTCAAGGAAGTTGCAAAGAAGGTTGCTCAAAGTGCTGGCGGAGCGTTTGCATTGAACAACCAACGTGAGTGGCAGCTCACGGGGGTCGCTCCTGCCGCACAAACAGAATTTTCTACCATGTGGGGAGCTTGCCAGGTATACACATACCGGGTGCTAGCCCTCGCAAGGTCAGCAATAGACCGCGCGGAAATCCAAAAAGTCGCTAAAATGCAACTTAAGGATAATACCGACGTGGAAATGACTGATGGTCTTGCAAGGGAACCCGCCGTCAAAGACATCATCAGAGAAGAGCTAAAAGCCTTCAAACTTGAGCTAGTCAGAAGCCAAAGTATGTCTCCACCAGTCAAAAGACGGGGTGATATGCTAACCTCAAACAGATCAGTCAAGAAAATCCACCGGAAGAGTCCAGAAGAACAAAAAGAACTCTGGAGGAAGACCGAAAAACGGTGGTGGGAATGGAAAGAAGAAGGGCAAGAAGTCACGATAGACGCTTACCTTCATCAATGTTCTCGGGATTTTCGTCCATGGGCTCCGGACACTTTCCCAAATGTGTACCTTAAGTTGAACGATAGAACTAGGAATAAGATTGGCATTGCTTTTCTCCGAGAATGGGAAGCAGACTCCATGATGGCCGCCAAACCAGGAGTGTTCCAGTTTCCCGGTGTCCAACTCCCAGAAGACATCGCATACATGTTGGCCGTCAACCACAAGTATATTCTACACGCTAAACCACAGGTACATGATGTAGCCGCAGCAAAAGATAGATTCGCAAGAACTGTCAGAATCCGCTGGCAATTCCGAAACAATACATCAAACAAGGAGTACATACCCAAGTTTCATGTCCCAAACCCTTTCTGGGAACCGCAAAAAGCTTCATCAGCAATTGAACTAGGCTTGGACAATGCCATGGAAGAGATCGACCGACAAGTCAGTCGCGCTCTTGCGACCATGGCAACTCAAAGCCCCAACCATGGAAACATGAATTGGACAAGGGTTCAACAGTTCCTAAACGATAATGATCTTTTAGTGAAACTTACAGATAAAAATCTGGGACTAGCGGTCTTTCAAAAGGAATGGTACATACAAGAAATCCACAAGATGCTGGGATCAAATAAGGCATACAAAATAGCCAGTGATCTCGACATGGAACAACTCCTCGACACACTATATGGTCAGCTCCAAAGATGGAAGCTTCCTAAAAACATGACACGGTTTATCCGCGAAAAAACAGCGTCAAAGATCCCCGAGTTCCATGCGATTCCCAAGGTACACAAAATGCCTTGGGCGCTGCGCCCGATCGTACCCTCACACTCGTGGGTAACAAGTAGGGTCTCGGAAGTCGTGGACCATTTGTGTCGTCCTATTTTGGACAAACTGCCGTGGGTTGTTGATTCATCAAAGAAGGTGATCAACAACTTGTCCAAAATAAGGATAGAATCTGACAATGTATGGATTTGCACCGGAGATGTCGTTGCATTTTATACCAACATTAATGCCCGGGCATGCTGCAAGGTAGTATGCGGAGCATGGCATAGATATGCGTCAGATTCGAAAATTCCTACCGAAACGATCAGTCAGATGATCAAATTCGTAATGGAAAACAATTACTTCTCGTTCCAAGATCAAGTATGGAAACAGCTCGATGGACTAGCCATGGGAACCTCGTGCGCACCCCTTTTGGCAAACATCTACGCTGCTTACTATGAAAGGAAGCGTCAATTAGTGTATCAACCAGGGGTACGGTTATACAATCGCTACATTGACGACATACTTGTCATCTTTGAAGGAACAAGGAAAGAGTTGATGCACTTCCTTAACCAAGTTAAGCTTGGCCCCCTAACCATCAACTGGGACGTTTCATTATTGAAGAAGGAATTTCTGGATATTGAAATCCTGAAATCTCGAGACCAGTCTGGCCCAAAGTTGGTTACCAGACTCTTCAAGAAACAAATGAACCGTCACCTATATATTCCCTGGTCGTCAGCTCACCCCCTTCATGTGAAGAAAGCCTTCGTCAAGGCAGAGCTCATACGATTTGCCATAATAAGCTCCGAAGTCGAGTACTTTGCAGATGCTCGCTCACAATTTTATGGTAACTTGAGAAGGAGAGGGTATCCTTCCCAGGTGCTGGAAAACTGGTTTAAACAAGTGTCATACGAACAGCGGGCAATATTCTTAAGTCCCAAAGAAGACAAAGAAATGGTTGCACCATTAATGCTGTCGGGCCGGTACAACCCAGTATGGGAATATATAAACGTCGACGAGATCCTTCGATCAGCAAGAGAGGGCTGGAATCTGGAAAGGAACTTACCAGAAACCCTCCAACAACCTCTGATTCGAAGTCTCAGCAGACATACTAGTCTCTTTGACTTACTGTCTGCCTGGAACAAGACGATACTGCACACTGATATGTTAAGTGACGAAACTGACGGCGAATAACTTTCGGGTTGGGTCTGTTGGGGCCACCGTTTGTTTGTTGTCCTGGTCTTGGGTGTTAATGCCTCGCGCTGCCCAGGTTGTGGGACTTTCAAAGTCAGGAGTAGGCTGATGATTGGATGAATGGGGATTTGAACGGTGGGACGACACGAAACAGACGCGTCTCCCTGGATCACGTGCGCCTCTGTGGTTGTGTTTTTGTTGTTGGAAGGTGCCCCTCCGGGGTAGTAGCATTCGGGTCGCTACGAAGCACCGCCCCCTGACTTCGGGAACCACCTCGTCTGACTGGTTGGGCTTGACCCACCAGTTGGTCTGGCAACCGTTGAGTACACTATAAGACGTCGCCTCGGGACTCCCGCGCTCAATGATTTGGGTTCCTCCTTTCATCAGTTCTTGGCCTCTATCAGATTTTGCGTATTCCAGTCGGCAATAGCGGAGGGTGCTTTTTGGATAAGCCTCGTTGGGTTCAAACCCCTAACCCTCACCCTAACCACTAACCCTAACCAGTGTCATGTAAATGACCAAGGGTACAGTGTGTCGCACTGTACTTGCACTATGCGCGAAATACCGCCATAGTGACTCGGGTTAGGATTGGTCCAGTACGCGCTGTCTGCAAGGACACGTCACACTGTGACCAAAACGGTGGCCGCACGCGTCTCCTCCAATCACGAAAGTGATAAGTTAGGGGGCTGGGAAGTCAGCTGCCAGCTTGTGTAACACAAGGCTTTAGGCAGCAGTCTTCCTCGCCGCCCTCGAGGAACATAAGAACGCGCTGTCTCTCGACACATAGACACATGCCCTGATGAGCCAAGCACGGCGAAACTTGAGATTTTTCCTGGATTGGAGATCCAAGTAGGCACCAACGTGAAGTCGCTCATAATTCTGCAATAAAACGCGTCCATTTAACTGTCCCCTAACCCTAACCCTAAACCCTAACCCCTCACTAACCTACCACAAACCCTAACCCTAACCCTAACCCTAACCCTAACCCTAAGTGAGGGAGACTGGGGACGAGGGATTCCGGGGACTTTGTGAGAGACTGGGGATAAGGTATAAGGGGCTTCCGAAAAAATAGACCGTTTTTGGGAACTAGAGGGCATTTAAGGCTTAGAGGGTTCTAGGGATTTCTAAGACTCTAGGGTTAGGGGCATCCGGAAGATAATAGAGTTTTGTAAAGGGGACTTTGCGGGCACTTGAAGAAGAGGGATTCTGGGGACTTTGCTGGCACTTGAAGAAGAGGGAATCTAGGGACTTTGCGGGCACTTGAAGAAGAGGGATTCTAGGGACTTTGCCGGCACTTAAAGAAGAGGGAATCTGGGGACTTTACGGGCACTTGAAGAAGAGGGAATCTGGGGACTTTGCTGGCACTTAAAGAAGAGGGAATCTGGGGACTTTGCGAGCACTTAAAGAAGAGGGAATCTGGGGACTTTGCGGGCACTTGAAGAAGAGGGATTCTAGGGACTTTGCCGGCACTTAAAGAAGAGGGAATTTGGGGACTTTGCTGGCACTTAAAGAAGAGGGAATCTGGGGACTTTGCGGGCACTTAAAGAAGAGAGATTTCAGGGACTTTACAGGGGATAATAGGGGGAGGCTTACTATTAAATTAGAAGGCTTTTTCTAAGAATTAATACGAGATTTTACAGGGAATAATAGGGGGAGGCTTGCAAATAAATTAAGGGGGAATTTACAGGGGAAAATAGGGGAATTTACATGGGATAATAGGAGCTTTCTTGCAAGAGATAATAGGGGGAATCTGCCTATTAATATCTAGGTTTTCCCTTAGCTTTTTCCCTTCTTTCTCTCTATCTTTATCCCCTTTGCTTTTAAGCTTCTAGCTTCTAGCTTCTAGCTTCTTAGCTATCTCTTTTGCTTTTAAGCTTAAGCTTCTAGCTTTTAGCTTCTAGCTTTTAGCTTCTAGCTTAAATATCTAAGACATCTAGTATCTTCTTTTGCATTCTTTGCATTCTAAGATATCTAGTATCCTATATCTAGCTATAGCTTTAAGCTTCTTAGCTTTCTTGCTTGCCTCTTTACCTCTTTTTTCCCTATCTCTTGCAATAGATCTAGCTTTGCTATTCTATCTGCCTCTTTTATCCCTCTTTATCCCCTCTTATGCATTTTTTATGCACTCTTTATCTCTCTTTTCTAGCCTTTTTTATGTAAATTAGTGCATTTTATGTACTATTCTATATAAATTGCTAGGATGCTATACCCTTGCCCCTCTTGTGGGAATATCTATGCAGATATCTTAGACCACATTAGGAAGAACCACCCTATAGACCGATATATAGACCTAGATTTACAGCCTCTAGGACTTGCCAGATACCCTACCTACAGTATAGCCTGCAAAGGGAAGCTAGGAATCCAGACGCACTAAAGCAAGGTCCACGGTATCCTAGGGAAATCGAATATTTCCACCCTCCCGCGAGTCCCTTCCCTGTTCTAGCCTTCTGTAGGGCCCTCTAGAGAGCCCTCTAGCTAGCTGTCTTCCTGGCTGTCTTCCTAACAGACAGCTAGCCAGCTAATTAGCCAGCTATCTAGTTAGCCAATTAGGACCTTTTTGGGCTAGAAGGAACCCCCTTCCGGCTAGCTAGATGGAAGGGCCCAGAATTGGGTCCCTAGCTATTAAAGAAGAACCCTATAGCTTCTAGCTCGCATGCAGGCTAGCAATAGGAAGAGACTCGCAAGAACCCCGTCCCCAGACATCAAAAGACCCTAAACCCAGCCCCAAATATAGACCCTCCTAAGGGAGAAAGACTCAGATGCCTCCCAGGAAGACGCCCGGAAAGACGCCCAGAAAGACTCACAGGACGACTCCCAGGACGACTCCCAGGATGACTCCCTGGAAGACCCCCAATCCCGCTCCCAGCCGAGAACCCAATCCGCGTCCTCTTCGGATTCCCTTCCCTCTATTTGGGCTATTAAGAGCTAGATAGAGAGGGAAAATAGGGCCCCTTTAGCCCGGGAATTCTCAGAAGACCCCCTATAACACCCGTCGTCTCCAAAGGCCCCCCTAGGGCCTCCTAGTCTGTTGATAGAAGAGATTATCTTAGCTTCCTCGCAGGACTCTTCCCTAGGGCCCTCCTAAGAGACAGACTCTCTCCCTTTCCCTCCCCCTCCGTCTAATCCCTTTATTGTCCTAGACCTCCCCACAGCAAGCCTAGCTGCCCAGCACGATAAGATCACAGCTCCCCTCTTAGAGGCCCCCTCTATGAGAAGACTGCTAGCCTTCTCTAAGATCCCTATCCCAGAAAAGAGGCTCCACGCGAGGCATGTAGTGCTTTTTACAGCGGCTGTAAAGAGGTCTATAGAGGGATTCCTCAAAAAACCCTCTGAAAGAACCCTTCTTCCCATCCTAGTCCTTTCCCGGCTGCTAGGACTAGCCCTTTAGAAGGATCAAAAGATAGGATAGATCCTAAGGGGCTTCCCTAAAAACCTTAACTCTATTAACCTAGAAGCTTCTATCCCTCTAGAAGACGCCCCAATATAGCAGACACTAGCAAGACAGGCTATTAAGCTTCTAGAGAGGGGATTTCTAGGGAGGGCTGCTAAGGCTCTCTATAATGGGACTCCCATCGCAGAGGATACCGAGGAAAATAGGGCCTCTCTTAGGGAAAAACACCTAATAGGGCCCAAAAACCCCTTTAATGGGAAAGTAAGGCCTGCAGCAGGACAGCCTATTATAAAGGAAGCTATCCTAGAAGCTATCTCCTCTATAAGCAGGGAAAAGGCACCTAGTCTTAGTGGCTAGGATAGGTCCCTTATAGATATAGCTACTAGGAATGCTAGCTTTCTGGGATTTCTAAGGCTGCTAGCCGATATAATCAGGCAGGGCATAGCACCTGGGTTATCCCTGCTCTGTGCTGCTCGCCTTATTAGGCTAGAAAAGACGGGAGGGGGGGTCTAGCCTATCGCAATAGGGGACCTTCTTTACCGAATAGCTACTAAGGCTATCCTAATTAGGGCCTTTAAGACAGAGATACTGCTACCTACCCAGCTGGGAGTTTGCAACCCGGGAGGGGTAGAGCCTATTCTCTTTCTGCTGTAGGACGCTCTAGCTAGAAGGAACCCTAAGAGCTATAAAAGAGTCTTAATCCTAGACTTAGTAAACGCCTTTAACCGGCTGGGAAGAGGGGCTATTGCGGGAAGCACCCTAAAATACGCTTCTACGCTCTATAAGACGGTTACTTGGGCTTATAATAGCCTGTCCCTTCTTATTACACCTTCTAGAACTGCCCTAGCCTCTAGCGAAGGAATTTGGCAAGGGGACCCTCTAGGTCCCCTTCTATTCTCCCTGGGAATCCGTCTAACGCTAGAGACTCTCGCTAAGGCTCTTCTAGACGCCCTTATTGTGGCCTACCTAGATGACATCTTTATCTTAGAAAAGGACCCAAAGGGAGAGACCCTAGATATTATCCAAAGGGTCTTCCAAAAATCCCCTGCCTCTCTTAATTAACAAAAGAGTAAGGAGGCCTCTGTGGAATCCCTTAGAAAGGAAGGACTAGCTGCCTTAGGGTCCTTTATAGGACCTCTAGCTGCTAGAAGGTCCTTTCTAGAGGGAAAGATCAAGGACTTCTAGAGGGTTCTAACTCTCCTAGAAGGAATCCCTAAGTAGTATTCCCTACTACTTCTTAGGGGAAGTATATATCTTCTTCTAAGGCATCTTCTAAGATAGCTAGACCTAGCCAGTCTTAGGGACCTTTAGAGAAAGCTTAACTCCCTTATTTGCAGCCAAATTAGGGCTCTAGCTACTAGGGCTGCTAGGCCTCTAGCCTCTATAGGCTATAGGGACCTAGAACCTTCCGAGGATAGGATAAATCCCCTCCTAATAGGTCTCCCAGCTAGGGAGGGAGGCCTTGGAATTCCCCTCCACGCAGACCTAGCCGACGGAATCTTCCAGGCAGCTAGGGCAGCCTCCCAGCCAACGCTAGACTGAATTCTAGGACGGATTCCTATAGCTAGCCCTACTAAGGTCCCGTCTGTTTAGAAGGTCCTAGCAGAAGCTAATTCTAGCGCTCTTTCCTTCCTAGATTCCACCTTAGACCCCTCTGAAAAGAGGGCTAGGGTGGAAAACACTAGCTATCTAGGGCGAAAGTGGCTAGATGTGCTGCCTACTGCAAAGACTCTCTGTCTTACAGACCTAGAAGTCACGGAATCCCTTTGCAGCTAACTGCTTCTTCCTGTAGGAAATAGGGATAGCCCCTACAGCTATTGCGGGGCTCTAGCCTCTATTAACTACAAAGACTGCTGTAAGGCAGCAGATAGAAAGTGGACCTCCCGCCACAACCAAGTTACCTGTGCCCTTACAAAAGCACTATCTAGCCAGGCTAGCTTGGAAGTTAGGGAAGAACCCTCTAATCTAGCAGAAGGCGTTTAGAAGAGACCCAATTTTACAGTTGCCCTATCTGGTACTAAGTACTTCTATAACGTACAGATAGTAGCTGTAAATAAGGCCTCCTGTAGGGAAGACCCCTATAGCACTCTTTCGGAAGCTACAGCTGAGAAAAGCCAGAAATATAGGGCTTTAGGGTCTGTCTTTAGGCCCCTTATTTTTTCAGCTGGGGGCCTTCTAGAGAAGGTCTCTGCTAAATACTATAGGGAAATTTAGGATGCTGTAGGCCCTACTGCTTCTACTTAGATAGATAATTCTGTTAGGATTACGCTAGCTAAGTATAGAGCTCACGCAGCTCTCTCTATTAGTGGGAAAAAACCACCCGTAGAAGAGGCTAGCTGGCTTGCAACGCGGACCTAACTAGCGAAGAATAGGGCATCTAAGGCAGCTAAGGCTACCTAATTTTCTATCCCTTCTCTTCCTTTCCTTCTTTTTCTTCTCTTTCCTCCTTTTCTTTCCCCCTACCTATTTCTAACTTCTATATCTGTCTTCTATCTATTCTATCTAGTCTCTCTATTTCTATCTTTCTGTCTATCTATTCCCTCTTAACTACCTTCTCTACCTTTACTATCTATCTCTAAGGTTCTCTAAAAAACCCCTCTTTCTATGTACTTAGTTTGCTAGCTTCCCTTTTATAACCTATCTATCTAGCTTAGTTTAAAATTAGTCTGGCAAGATAGCTTTTAGATAATAATGCTAACCCTAATCTAACCCTAAGTACTAGCTATCTATTTATATAGTTTTTAGCAAATAATCACTAGTAGTTGTGCGCTAGTATGCACCAGAAGACAAATTTTAACTAAAGTTAAATTCTACTAAGTAAAAACAGTTCCACGCTAAACGCTCTCACTTTAGAGCATTCTAATATAACTATAAGTTTAGTAACTTATTGCTCTCTCTATATATCTTCTTTAACTTCTCCTTTTAGACCTTATCTATCTTAGATATAAATAGTTATATACCTTTACTAAGATCCTAGTTTTATGCTAGTAGTACTATACCTCTATTAACCTTAAAGTAGTTACTACCTTATTTGCTAGCAAAGAAATACTAGTAGAATATACTTTCCCTCTAGGGTTTATTCTTCTAGTTCTACTTTAGAAACTTAGCGCTTTTTTGCCTAGGCTATAATTACTTTACCTAGCTATAGCTCTTTCTTAGGTGCTTCCTAATATAGCATAGATCTACTGCTATATATTTATATTGCTCTAGAAGGCATTTATAACTATTAGAACTAGGAGAACTAAGGTATATATAGGGCAGATAATTATTTAGGGTAGTAATTCTGCCTATAATACTCTCTAGTACTAGCATACTAGATATATCCTACTTTACTTTAGATATATCTTTCTTAGCATAAAAGTAAGGCTTTTCTTATAAGTATTAACTAATAGCACCTTTAAGAACTATAATCTTATAACTATAGCATACTAAGAGCTACTCTCTCTCTAGGTAGATAAAGTATTCTATAATTATTTAAAGTAAGTACCTACTAATAATAATAATATAGTAAAGAGTAAGCATAAGTAGGATATATAAACTATTATTACTAGAATTACTAATAATTATAATAATAGAGGTAATATAGCTTATTAGTATTATAGCCCCTTTATTACTCTAGTAAATAAACTTTTATTACTTTAATTTAGTTTAATTAGGTACTATAATATACTCTTCTTATATTAAATAAAGCAATCTCTACTATTATAGTACTCTAGTTCTATTTTATAAGCTACCTATATATAATATATAGTACTAACTTATTTAGAGAGCATCTTTAATAAGCATCTTACTAAGAGTAAAGTAAGCTCTCTATAGCTCTTTCTTCTATATATTAGCCCTACCTAAAGCTGCTATTTACTATTATAGGGGTAAAGCAGCTAGCTCTATCTTAGATAAGGTTCCCTAGGTTAATAGAGTAGATATTGCCCTAATACTTTAATCTACTATAAAAGGGTTTAGCATATTGCCTAATTTAGATAAAACCCTTATAGCTTACTATTAATATAAACCTATAACTAAGTAATGCAA
Organism: Pochonia chlamydosporia 170; assembly: GCF_001653235.2. NCBI lineage: Eukaryota > Fungi > Ascomycota > Sordariomycetes > Hypocreales > Clavicipitaceae > Pochonia > Pochonia chlamydosporia. The sequence continues at coordinate 10,913 of NW_019154046.1, forward strand.
TTAAACCACATAAAATCTTAGCTAAATAATAATAACCTAAAAAAAAATAGCTTAATAGTTATAAATACTAGCATTATAAACTAAATATTTTTTTGTCTTTATAGGCAGTTAGCTTAAGGCAAATAGTAAATATAAGTAATTATTGCTAACCTAGTCTTATTAAATTATTGCTAACCTCTTGCCCTGCGAAAGTAGGGTAGCTATCTGCACCTAAACCAAACTATTGCCAGCCTTGCTAACGATTATAATAGTGGGTAGGAATGGCAGATTATAACCTAGAACTCTTCGTTTAGCGTAATGTATTTATCCATAGCGGCGTACTATACTTCGCAAAATGTATAGATATATTAGTAGCAGCGTTAATTATAAGACGACCAAAAAAACCTTTAATAAAGCTAGATTATATATGCATCTATATTGCGTAACATGCGTCCCTCCTCTAGCTTAACTTACGCGTCTCTGCATTAATTCCTATTATATCGTTATACTTGGTGGAAATTAAGCCCTGCTGTTACGACTAATAATGCTAACTTTCTCCCCGGCTTGTAATCTGTATTAACCGTGTGCACGGACTAACCCTTTCACATACATCTAGCATTAACAGCCCGCACAGACCTTTTCTTTCTACCCATCTAGCATTAAAATTTAATTGCATTAAGCACGGACTATATTAACTTCTTGCCCGCGAGTTTTCTTGCAGAAAACCCGCCGAATAGCGCCCAGGGCGCTCTACGCTCTTAGGTGTATTTATTTTGGGCTAATAAAGTATCTAGGCAATCTTCTATACAAACTTACTAAGAATTAAGTAGAAATAGCAAAGGCAATAAAGCATATATTAGCATTTATAGGCCTATTACTTTTGCTTTGCCTACTACTATAAGATAGCTATAAGTAATTAATTTAGCTCTACTATAATGCAATAATTATCCTAGTTCTCCCACTTTAGCCTCTAAAGTAACTGCTTGTCCTTTAGCGTCTATTAATAATTCTGCCTGATTTTATTATAGCGCGTTAGCTTAGAGCTAGAGACCTTAAAATTAAGTAGATCTTACAGTCTACTGCGTTTCTAGGCACGTGCCTCTCTATCTAGCGCTAGCTCTTAGTTATTACTATTTTTGCTGTAGCTTAAGTTGCTATCACGCATTAAAATATTACAGCTAACTTTACTAGTTCTAAGACTCTTAGCCACGCTGCTACGCTTGGTAGATAAACGCGTATTAATATGCTAAAGTAATAGCAGTAGGTCTCTATTAGCGCTCTTTATTCTTGTGAGTTTGCGCCTAGATTCCTAGATATACCTAACTACCTTAATAACCTCTTTCCTATTAAATATTACTATATCTCCTAACTACTCTAGTAGCTTAGCTAGTAATATCTATATGCAGCCAACTCTGCAGCAGTTGACCTGTCTTCGAGCTAAGACCCCGTGCTTGGATCACTCGCAATACTACGGCGATGGGGACAAGGACATTCGTGCACACAACAATGGCTACTGACGCCAGCTTTTTCCCTGTGCATTGGTGCTTAACCCTGCCCCGGACCGAGATTGCAAGCATTTCCTCAGTCGACACCAGACATGACATGACGGCGCAACCAGACGGAAACCAACGTCGGCCCGGGCCGGACTTTGATGGTTGGCCTTCACCTTGGCCAGCGGCCCAATTTGGTCCGGTTTGAGTCAGCTTTGGAGACATGAGTTATGGCGTGCTTACAGTACACCCGGAAAACAGCGTCATGTCTGATGCCTTCCTTGATAAGACCGCTATTCGCCACACTAACAAACATCTCATCTAGTTTTGCCGTGATTTCTGGCATCGCAATCCCAAAATGGCCTGGTCACCTTCCGTGCATGCAAAGCTGCTTAAAGTGGGCGCTCTCTTTGCTATCACAACAGGGTCCGCAGATATTCTCTTTGGCTTGAAACCCTTCACGTATACTTCTGGGCCCCTCTCGGTTAATCCATCCGTCTACGCCGTCATTGACAATCAGGTACGCTTTTTTGGCGCAGTTTGGGCCGGCTATGGTGCCATTCTGTGGTGGACAGCCAACGACTTAAAGACCCGACGAACTCCGCTGGGTATACTTTGCGGAATAATGATAGTTGGTGGCATCGGCAGATTAGCTTCAGCATTAACACATGGCTTTGGGGCGACATGGACCGCCGTGGCTACGTTTTTAGAATTATTCGGACCACCTGCACTATACCTCTTGGGTTGTTAGGTGAACTGAGGTTGCCGTCTCGCATTGACATGTCACGGGCAATCCGGACATGCAATACAACCATGTTCCTTACTCAGCATCAACCCCATGATTATTAGCTGAAAACTGAGACGGTACTTTGAATGGGTTGTACAGCTCTGTCTGGGTCAAATGGGCCCCAAGGATGTCTCGAAGAGAGTGCCTAGTCGTTGGATTGATGTACATCATCTCATCTTCATAGATATGCAACCAAATAAAACATCAAGTTCACAATTGAAAAGATTTAGTTGTACGTCTCTGCGATGGGATTATCGCTTAAAAATACGCATGGTGCTCTCCTTGTCCTCCAATGCGATTTGTAACATCGCATGAGCCAAGGGGAAAAGGATTGTGTTCTAGATCGCTGTCGACAAGGTTGGCTGAGAGGAATTCAATCACGTAATCCGAAGTTCATTCGTGACAAGTCTTTTCGGATTAATTCGTAGGGAACTTTAGCCTCAGTACCCAGACAATCTCGCAATGTAAACAACATGCTCGCCTTCGTATAGTGCTATTGACAAATGCCGCAGACTTTCATGTCGAATGGCATACAAAGCAGCAGCAGCAGTAGTTGGTCCCTGCCTCAGCGATATTTACATAATCGCAAAAGCATGCACATACAATGCCCTATAGCTCATCACGGACCGAGCCCGGTTTTGTCTCAGCCTCGTTGGTACCAAACAGCTTGAATCCACCAGGCACACCAGACTGAAATACACCTTTTGGGTCAAATTTGACGCTTACCGCCCTCAACCATTTTTTGACATCTTCTCCGTAGCTGGCGATGGGATCTTGCGCCAGGTTATCTGCATAGTTGAGATACTTCCACGGGATATATACACCTTCGTTCTGCAATACTTCCTCCTGTTGATCGATGATGCCCTGGATGGCAGCACGAACTATAGCGTCATCCTTGGTATGCGAATAGGCTACCGTTATAACTGCTAGTACGAGATCCTTCTGTCCCGGTGGAAGACCCAGGGAATTCTGACCGGTTGAAACAGGGTGTGGTTGAATTAGAAGCATCAGTAGCAATCCATCTACTTGATCTAGTGATTTGGCCCCGTGCTCCCAGATACGGAAGATTTCCTTATATACGCGTGAGTCTGGATTGCGAAATGAATAGACCATATTGAGGGACCTTTAATGTAGTTAGAAAGATAGAGTGTTTCTTTTTACCAACCCCGGAGAACCTACCGCTTGGCATGTGGCGGGAGTGTTCCAGCTTGGTCCCAGATCAAGTCGCTGGTATTTGTGAGCCGCAATCTACTCTGAAGTGGTGAGGAAATTGACGTGAAGGGTTGATAGATAGGCGGGTCGGCAATTTCTTTGGTGTAGAATATGACATTACCAACTGCGAAAAAACCATCGCTCTTCTGGTCCGGCTTCTGATGTATCAATGCAACAAACAGACTTGCAGCGTCGTCAAAGTTTTGGGGTTTCATGAAGTTGCTAAATGCATGAGCTTGCGCATCCAGAACGGCCTGAGAGTAACCCCAAATAATATCACCTCCCCATAATCTTGAAAGCGGCCTTGTTTTGAGATCGAACCGTGTGACCACGCCAAAATTGTTCGAACCACCCTTAAGAGCTAGCCATAAATCTGAGTTCAAGTCTCCTGTCGCCTCGACAATGTCACCATTTGCTAGCACTATTTCGTAGGACACTACATCATCGCATGCCCAGCCGTGCTTTCTTGATAAGAAATTAATGCCACCTGTACTACGTAAGTCCACAATGTCTGGGGCTGTACACGCTTTCAACATACCTCCAGTTAGGAATCCACCAACACCTACACCAGATACCCTACCACCCATTACGGTCAGGTTATGAGGTACCAGTTTAGGATATACATTATGCCAAACTGCCCCGCCGCCAATGGATGCTATGGTTTTATCTTCACTGAGATGAACGGAGTCCAAGCCCCGCAAATCCACCGTAATGCCGTCATGTATATTTGCTGCCCCAGAGAAAACAGCATGACCACCGCTTCGGATAGCGAATGGTATCCGGGTGCCGGAGTCTGTGTCTTTTGTGACAACCTTTATGAACCTTGATACGTCCAATGCGTTCTGCGGGGAAAATATGCATTCTGGTACAAGTTCTTCCTCCTGGCCAGAATAGTACGACGACAATGAGTCTTTGAATATCGTGCTAGAGGGATAAGAAACCTTGCCCGGTAATTGAGCTTCAATTTCCCTGCATACAGCATTGTTTGGCTTACCCTGAACTAAGGAGAGCTGGGCCAGGCCGATCGTAATGGCTAGTATCATTCTGATAACGGTTAACTCAACTTCCACACGCCCGCGTGTTTTAGGGCTAGCGACCATGGACAAGGATCGGTACACTTTACTGCCAGGTTGAGACAGTGAAGTGATATGTGTGGCCGAAATTGTCACAGCTTGTGAATAGCAACACTCACTTCGCTGAAACCTTCCAATTCGATTTTCAGGCTACTCGTACGCAGATTTAGAGATTAATGGCGCACTATAAAATAGGGAACCACACATATGTAACACAAGCCTCTCTTACTAAAAGCGAGTGGTTTCGCAGAGTTTCGATGAATGGGATGAATGCCCCGTACGGATGGTCCGATTTGACGTTGGAAAAGGCTATATCGTGTGACAAAGACGAGAATATCTCCTCTCTATTGCTGCAATTCATTACATTCGGTGTGCTGCGCCCGTTGGCTGTTTGTAACTTCGCGGACCGATCCGGGCCGAGAGGCTGTCAACGCTGTGACATCTTCTCATCTTCCCCTTCGCAATCTCGATGGTGTCGGTAGGCTGACTCCGCATCTCCATTGATACACCTTATTGAAGGTTTATTTTGTGATACTGTCGATGTTATAAATGAGTTTGTGTTGGCGGAAGTGCGCTACTTAGGTGTAGACCAATAGCGAATATTGCCAACGTCTGGCTATACAAGCGCACAACGTCCATCAAAAATGACCTCCTCGAAGCCCCTTGTTTTGCTCACAGGCGCATCCGGTTTCCTGGGGTATCTTACTCTGGTAAATCTCCTCAAATCGGGCTATCGAGTTCGGGCTGTTGTTCGCTCGCAGGCCAAGGCAAACAAGATCCTCACCGCCCCTTCGCTTCGGGACCTCGACCCATCCCCCGAAACTCTTCTGTTTAGCATTATCTCGGATCTATCAATTCCAGGCGCTCTTGATGACGCCTTCCGAGATGTGACGTACGCAATTCACGTTGCATCACCCGTGCCCGCTTTTGGGGCCAACCATGGACCACCAACGGAGGAGTACGACGAGTATTTTGTACAAAACGCCGTAAATATAGACGTCGGTTTACTTAAAAGTGCTGCAACTGTTGATTCCGTACGCAGAGTTGTGTTCACATCCTCGTGTATGGCTGTTGTACCATTCTCTTATTACGCTGGTGGAGATGTAGATTACCACGTGCGATTTGGCCCAGACAGCCGAACTACAAATATCGCTGGTCCGCTGGGCAATGACGTTCAGGCTTATGCAGCGGGAAAAATTGCTGCCTTGAATGCCGTGGAGAACTGGATTTCCGAGACCTCCCAGAAGATCAAATTCGACACAATAACCGTTGTGCCTGGATTTATATTTGGCAGGAATGAGCTGACCGAATCCATCGAAGACCTGAGAGTTGGGAGTACGAACTCGGTATTGCTTAGCTTTTTGCTTGGAGGACAAAACGAATGGCCGTACAACGGCAACTCCGTGCTTGGAAGCGACGTAGCGCAAGTTCTCGTCAAGGTACTGAAGCCAGAAGTTGAAGGCAACCAGTCGTTCATTACTTCAAAGGCTATTACATGGGAGGATGCACTTGATACAATTCGGAACCATTATCCCGAGGCAGTCTCGGCTGGACAGTTGAGCGCTACTGGTAAGCAGCCTACATTGCCAATTATACTAGACAGTTCCAAGACGGAGAAGGTTTTAGGAATTACGTTTTCTACATTCGAGGAACAGGTCAGGGAGGTTGCCAACCAGTATCTTGAGCTACATGACGCCAGACAGACAGCTTCAAGGACAACATAGTTAGGGTGAACCGCGAAATAAGTAAGCCAGTATGTATAGAAGGTCACGATGTTGAACTTATAATTTGCAAATTACGAAATGCCATGTATCAGACTGCCCATGGCCCTCGCGTTGTAACTCCCATTGCTAGCAGAGCGCCACCTCCATTGAGAACGAGCAACAGCACAGGTCCCTGTATGACGGCAAAGTAACCGTGCTTATGGTGTTTTCAGGGGGGATTTAGCAAATACGGCGCTGCAGCTTTTTGTCTCGGAGTGAGACATCCGATGTAATGTATTGAATTGAATGGTTTACTTGCTATCTTCGTGTGCACATATTAAAACCTGTAGCCGACAATCCCAGGTACGATGGATTCTGAGCACGTCCCAGAACATGATTAACATCATAGATTAACGTAACCTGTCCTAAAACATAAAATTTCTACTCCATACCATCAGCACGTGCACGTATTTGCCATTATTTCAGTTCTCTGATCTCGCCCCAGCACATACTTGGCCAGCAAACTTGGTAATGGTCAAAGTGGGTGCCAGGAGCTGTTGGAAGGGTATATCAATACGGTACTCCTTGAATATCCAATTCCGCAACTCTGCTCCGATCATACTGTCCAATCCATATGATGCAATTGATCTGACATGCGGTTCAAAGGCATCCTCCGGTATCAATAGCATACGAGCGAGCTTCTCTGTGAAGTGTTCTCTCACTGCAGCAACAGCGTCATCCAGCGTTTGTGCAGTGCGCACAATGTTTAGAATGCTCTGACTGCTGGAGCCTGAGTTGTTGCTATCGCAGGATACATTTATGGCGCGAACAAGGTGGCTGAACCGAGTATCTTCCATATAGAAAACATCTGTAGCCGCCGAGCTTGTGATCGCCTTGTGAAGCAACGAAGGGTCCAGCCCAATGACAAAATGATCCGAGCGCTTGCCAAGTACTTGCGACGAAGCCAGTGCGGCTTCAAATGACACCAACAGGTCTTCTTCGTCTATTCCATAGATACCCTTTCGTCTAAGAGCATCTTCGATCTCACTATTCTCGGCAACAACGCCGACGCCAAGAATCATGGGGAGGATGACAGATGAGGCGGCGGCTCCGTTGGACGTACGGTGGCGGGCAAGTGCATCTAGATAGCTATTTGCGGCTGCATAGTTGCTCTGACCAGGTGTACCAAGAGTTCCTGAGATCGAACTTGTAGTCAAGAAGAAGTCCAGTGGTGTTCCAGCGAGAACAGAGTGCAAATTCATGGCACCAAGGACTTTGGGGGAAACTGCATCTTTCCAATTCCGGAAAGTCATGGAATTAAACATGCCATCCTATAGCAGGCTAGTGTCAGCAACTCTGTGCCATATAATTGCAGATCAGATTGGTCCCCACTTACTCGAAGTACCATTGCCGCATGTACAACGCCTCTAATGGGGTGTTGTGGTGGCACGGCCTCAACTGCACGCACAACATCCGACCGAGAAGTTGCATCGCCCCTGACCACTGTAACAATTGCTCCATCTGCTTCTATATCTGCAATTAATCTAGCGGCGGACTTGGAGTCGCTACCGGAGCGAGAGAGAAATGTAAACCTCCTGGCTCCTAGTTTCATCATCCACGCCGTCAAGCTACGCCCAATACCACCCAAGCACCCAACTAGCAGGTACGTGGCGCTTTTGCTGAATGTAGGCTTTATTCGTTGCGATTTAATGACATGAAGCGGTGTTTCAGACTCTTCATAGGTGATGACAGTAACCGGCTTGTCAAATGCATCGGAATAACTGGCCACAGCGTCGTTTAGGTTAGCAAGCGGAACAGTCGAAATGTCACCAAGACTGGTAGTCGACTCCGCCTTAAACAAGCTTGCAACTTTAGTCAGAAGCGTGGATAGAACATTAGTTCGTGCTTCATATAAGTCGAGTAGATCAAAAGGTTGGTAGCTTGCGCCACGCGAGATGGGAATGTTGTCAATCACTCTCCTATTGAGCAAGTCCTTTCGACCGAAATCGACAAAGCGTCCGAATCGTGCGATGGAACGCCATGCCTCTCTCGCAAGGTCTGCCTGAACTCCATTGCCTCCGCTGATAATAATATCGACACCGTGCCCGTTCGTCAACTCGTTTAGACGCTCGGATAAGCTCTCTTCACCGAGCACTATTACTTGCTTTTCGCTAATGCCCAGTTGGTTTTGAAGCGTGGTCGCTTCCTCGCAATTTTGAGACACGAAGTAGGGTACAGCACGTTTAGCCCTAGCGATGCGGCCGGCCGCAACTCCAGCTGCACCAGTGCCCGGAAGAATCAGGACAGATTCGCCTTTCTGGGCACTAGCTAGAGTCTCAAGGCCATATAGAGCATTTGCGTGAGGAAGGAACTCTCCAACAGCAGCCCTGATTTCATACTCGCCATCAACCTTGAATACTAACGGAGCGTAAGCTTGTTGGTAATTAGCGAATTTATCGGGGTTGAATCCAACCACCATATCACCCGGCTTCAAGTTAGATACTCCAGATCCTGTTCGAGTGACTGTGCCGCCAATGATGTAACTGAAAGTCGTAGGATAGTCTGAGCCCGTAATGACGAGAACGCCTTCTCTTGCCAGGCCCGCCGCCGTAACTCGGATCTCGACGTGGTTGGGCTTTACTACAGTCTCTTCGCCTTCACGCTGAGGCACTTGCTCGAAGACAACCTGGCCCTGGCCCACGAGCCTGCCCGATATGTGCTCATCGTGACTGAATGCAGTAGGTTCTGGACGGTCTGCTCCAATAAAGAAATCGTTCAGCTCCCGGTTTCGCTCCAGACGGCTAATATACATTCTGTCACCCGACACGGAAATTTCTCGCTCATAAAGCGCGTCTCCATTCACACTCGATCGCTGAAACTGTTGTTGTGCTATTCTTGTAACGGATTGAACAACGTTCGCCTCACTGACGCTGTCCAAGTCCACATCCAGCACTCTGAAATCGAGTGAAGCTTGTTCCGAGTTCAAGGATCGACTCAGCCCTTGCACTAGGGCATATTCGGGTCTTTTACCAGTGATAAAGCCACCATTTGTTGTCCATAAAATGGCAGAAACTGAGTTACTTATGGTCTGAATCGCGAGAAACTCTTCCTCTGTTAATGTGAGAACAAGAGGACCTTCAAAATCGGCCAAGAAGATGACGTGCTCAACAGAAGGAATTACTTTCAAATTTCCCACTGTCACAATCCAATCAAAACTCTCCAGAGCAGTTTTAATCTTGTCTACCAGTATGCCACGGTCTTTGCGATAGAGCAAGTGCACCCTGTGCTTGGTATTCAGTGACAGGGGTGAACCATTCGTCTCAGGATTAACAGCATCCATTCTCCCGATACGAACGCCGCTGCTCTCGGCGAAGAACCAACTGATGTCACCATTGCTCGTGTCAGATTCCAATGGAGTCGAAGCAACCGTGATAATGTAGCCGCCTTTCTTAACTAAGTTTTTGACTTTAGATAGTACTTCCACATGCGTGATAAGGAGATCGTATTTGCCATGCTGGAAAGATTGAGATTCTAATTCCAGCTCGGGGATAAGTCTACCAATACTAGCTTTCAAGTATTTTGCCACAGAATCCTTGAGGACCTGTGAGTCTGTCCCGTCCTCATCGATGGTAGCTGTATATTCTGCGAGAGGATTCTTTTGCAGAACCTGCAAAATATTTTGTGTGCCTAGCTCAAGGATCTTGAGATTTGGGTATTTAAACAGGGCCAGCTTGACAAGATCCGGTATAGATAAGTCTTGTTCGACGTTCGTCTCGAGGGTGTCGAAATCGAGTGACCAAACAATCTCGCCATATGGCCCAGCAGCATCATTCACGGACGTCTCAAGCTTTTGTGGCACTGCAGCCTCATAGCTTGTCGTCCGTATATTGATGAGGTCCAGAATCAACTCTCCATCATCAGCAGTTATTTGCGCGCTACCTTCAAACGACCTCACCCCACGTCGAGGTACCCAGGCATACCCCTTGGCGGCTCCAGAGACAAGCTGCTCCTTAGATGGCGGCCAGATAGTCACCTCATCCACTTGAATTGGTACCACTCCGCAAGTCATAGCATTTGTGCGCCCCGCATAGATGGCAGCTATGCTGAGTTGCAGAACGGAGTCCACGGTAGCAGGGTGAAGAACGTATCGCGATTCTCCGAGGCTGGCATCTACGGATTGTTTGATAGCCGTGCGACAGATAGCTTCATATCGTTTACCGTCGAAAGAGATGTCGTCCATATCCTGGAACGTGGGGCCATAGTCAAAGCCCACCTCGCGGAGAGCATCATTCCAAGACTTGCCGGTAGCTCGTTGAGTGAAAACTGGTAGCTCTCGAGGTGCTTTTGATCGTCTTGGATGAGCATTTAGCTTGATACTACCCGCAATATGTTCTACCTGAATTCCTTGCGGCCGAATGGAAGAGACTGCAAAATCCCACCAGTCTCCCCCATGTAGCGATCTGCTAAAATTGGTCATGACCTCAATGCCGTCATCATCATCGGGCGTAACGAGAGCTTTCTTGATAGATACGTCGCGTAGTGTAAAGCTCTCAACGGCAACTGGGTTATTGCTGAGCTCGTTTAGCTGAGTGATGGCCTCCAGGGCCATGGAGAAATACCCAGCAGCGGGGAACACGGCTTCTCCACCCAACGAGTGATCTCTAAGCCATGGTAAGTCTCGTAGGCGCAGTATGTTTCTCCAGGTAGGTTCCTGTAAAGACGTTCCTATGACAAGTTGACCAAGAACATCATGGCGTGGATACTTCGGCTGCCGATGTTCCAGACTGGCGCGGGCTTCAGCCCAAAATGGTCTCGTATAGTTCCATTGATACGGCGGTAGGTCGACAATGGTTGAGCCACGTCTAAAAACACCGCCTTTGACCTTGTTCCCAGATTCATCCAAGTAGGCGGTCACAACGCTATTCATGTCTAGCGAGTACCCACGGAGGAAGAGTTCTCCAGCTAGCGTTAAAAGCTGGGCCGCACTATCCTTGCCACGTATAAGACTGGGTACGTAGTCGAGATGGTCTGCTTTGAGTTCTGCCCTGATTTGCTTTATCGGACCAGCCATTGCTGAATGTGGGCCGATTTCAACCAACAAGTCCACATCGTCGAACTCTGACGAGGTCAGAACTGTCTGAACTGCTTGGTTGAATAGTACCGGGCTCCGTAAGTTATTGCTCCAATAGGCTCCGCCCAACTGAGTTGTTGGGCTTAGGATCTCATTGGTCACAGACGATACCATTTTCACATTCCTAGCTTTAGATTCTGTAGTCGCATGCCATAGCTCCTTCCTGGCGCCATGAATGAGATTTTCATATCTTTCAGCGACTGAAGACATGTGGTGTGAGTGATATGCTTTGCCATTTGTGTTGACAACACGGGCAAAAACTTTGGCGGCGTCAAGCTTCTCTTTCAAGACAAGAACCTCATCAGAATCGCCACTCAAAGTCACACCAGCTGGGGAATTGTGGCAGGCAATGACTACAGAACTGTTCGTTTCTGCAATGTATGGCTGGACTGCTTGAGCCCCAAGACCAACTGCCAGCATTGCACCATTCCTCTTAATGTCTTTTGTGACCTGACCACGGTAGTATGCCACGGTTATGGCTTCTTCGGCAGATATGAGGCCAGCGGAAAATGCAGCTGCAATCTCTCCTGAAGAGTGGCCGACAGTCACAACCGGCTGTATGCCCCATTCAGCCAACAGCTGGACCAAGGCAATCTGAACTGCAGTACAGAGAGGCTGTGAGAATTCGGCCTCGCCAACAGGGGACGTCTTGTCATACTCGAGGAGTATATCCTCGATGGACCATTCCGGACCGTCAATGAGCTCATCAAGAGCGTTATCTAGTGTCCGTATAGACGCAAGGAAAGTCGAACTGTACTCGAGCAGCTCGGCGCCCATTCGTGGCCATTGCGCGCCCTGTCCTGTAAACACGAATCCGATAACCGGAGACTTTTTCTTGTGCTCTCCGAATGAGAAAGATGCAAGGACCTCTTTGAAAGTATCATCAATAGTGCTATGACTAGCAACCGCGAACGCTCTGGAGTTTAAGCGGCTACGCCGGTTTGCAAGCGTATGCGAGAAATCTAGCAAGTCGTACTTCGATGACACGGAGCCATGAGCATCAATATTCCGTATCAAGGTGGCTTTGTCATGAGCTGAAAACGGCAGCAAGAATGGCCGCTTACGGGAGGCTGCCCTTCGTGGAGCTGGCCGCTTTTTTCGTCCTCCTTGGCCATGTTTTGGTACTGCGTCGTCGATATACGTATAATTTCTTTGCACACTGTGGTCAACCAGAGACCCAGCACCCTCGACAATGACATGCGCGTTTGTGCCTCCATATCCAAAGCTGTTAATAGAAACACGTCGCACTGGAAGCTGGCTTGGAAATGGGACAAGCTCCATTGGCACTCTTACTTGCCAATCTTTCCACCTGATACTTGGGCTGGGACGGACGACTCCGCGAGTGGCGGGTATTACGCCCCGTTCAACGATTAAAATAGCCTTTATAAGCGCGGAAAGACCACTGGCTGCTTCAGAATGGCCTATATTTGTCTTGACTGCGCCAATCCAGAGTGGCTCGTCTGTTGGATTTCTTTCTTTGTTCATAGCCAAAGAAACGGCGTGGACTTCTAGAGGGTCGCCGACGGCCGTCCCGGTTCCGTGGCACTCGAAATACCCGGTCAATCTTGGATCCAGATCTCCGCCCCTTTTATATGCTTGTGAGATAACATCCGCTTGGCCTTCTCGGTTGGGATGCGTTATGCCAACCGCCTGAACTTTGCCATTGGAGTTCGTGGCGCTAGATCTTATCACGCCCCGAATTGGATCCCCATCTCGAATGGCATCAGATAAGCGTTTTAAGTATACAGCACCCACTGCATCAGCACGGCCATATCCATCAGCACTTGCATCAAATGTATGGCAAGTGGACGTTGGAGATAGGACCCCGAGCTTTGCCGTGTTCATATGTTGGTCGACGGTAATGATAAGATTGACTCCTCCAACAATTGCCCCATCTGCTTCATTATTGCGTAGGGCATTACACGCGTTATGGAGCGCGTAGACTGAGGACGAACAGGCTGTATTGCAGACGATGCTAGGTCCGTTCAAGTTAAAGACGTGACTTATACGGTTGCTGATAATTCCTGGGTCCACACCCGTTGCTGCCAGGCTATGCCTGAATGAGGGCTCTTTGAACGCCATTTGCTGCCAGTCAGCTGTGAAACTGGCAGCGAACACAGCAGTTCGGGTGCCCGAGATAGACTCCAAGGAGATGCCGCCGGATTCTAGAGCCTCATAAACCACCTCCAGAAGCTTCCGCTGTTGAGGATCCATCCACATAGCTTCAACAGGGGTAATGCCAAAGAGACCAGGATCAAAGGCTGCCAAATCATCGGAGAGAAAATACCCTCCCAAGACTCCAAAACTACCAGGGCGATCGTTATTTTTATGATAGTGAGCATCAATGTTAAATCGGGATGCAGGCACTTTCGGTGTCTGCCCCGTTTCCTTATTAACCATCATGCTCCAGAAGTCACTGGCCGATTTGACATCACCAGGCAATCTACAGCCTAGTTCCAGAATTAGTATCAAACCAAGACAAGGTACTCATAATTTTACTTACCCATGCCAACAACTGCGATCGGTTCCAGCTGTTTAGACAGTGGTTTCTCGGAGTACCCAGGAAACGAGGTGGCAGGATATTCGTTTCGTCCAGATTCTGCGGCTGACGCGGCCTCATTGTAACCGCTATTAGAGTACTCTGAGGACGACCTCGAAGACCTCAAGGTACCGGGCATGGCGTTTTCTGGAGTGCTCTTGAGTTGAACTGCTTTAAGGGAAATGATTATGTTTCTTAGCCGTTATTTACAAATGTCTGATAATCAGAGTTCGCTTCTAGAGGCTTCAAGAGTACAGACAGAGCATGGATTTGCTTCTGCAATGATAGTTATGGCAAAGTTTTGCTTCTGGGGACATCCTAGCGGAAAAGGGATAAATTATCCAAGATTAGAACTTCACAAAATCATCAATACATGATAGAAGACCGGACCGGACCGAAACGACGTGCAGGATTTCCACCAGTAGAGCATTCGGGCCTTGGAGTTTTGTTTCTGCTGGTTGAGCATTAGCTCCCCTGTCCATGACTTATCATGGCGCAGAAAAGCCACCGGAGAGGATTGCAATGCAAGCACAATTTCTACCGAACATCATGTTCTTCCGCGAACTTCACCGGCCATGTGTTTTGCTACATGCCGGAGGATGTGCGTCCGAGTTCGTCGTTATCCGGATCGAGGTCGACCATTGGTGGACCCCTGAAGGAGAATATTTTGCCAAAAGAGGACGACGGCATCAGCTGCCCGAGCAGAACTCAACCACACCGAATGCTCACACCACATCGGCATCCACCTTGCCGAAGCATCATTAGCGCGAAAAACATATTCCCAACAGCAGAAAATTTGACCGCAGGTCATTTCTCTGCGCAAGAGTCGGAAACTTGGACACAGGGGCTTCTTTCCGCTGGATCATCTATGCTGTCCATAGATTCCCTTACACTTACATGTACACCCATTGTAAGTGGCCTACCTAGTGTCTTACCGGAGCTCGAGAACAGCATTCTCTAAAGCCACGTTTAACGCATTGGAGAGTACACCGATACCAAAATCGTGAACATTTCTTCTATCGTAAACCTTTTGGGCACGTAGGCCGTAAGAATTTAGTTGCCTCTGAACTTTGATCAAACAACCCGGTAGTTTGCAAATTCGCGCTGTAATAGATTTAGGGATGAGGGTTACGCAGGTACGAGCAATATCTCTTTGCATAGCCGAGTGTTGTCTCTATTGTCTATGTGATCAAGTAGTGTCTAGGTACCTTATTACAGTCGACATATAATTTAGTGAACAATAACTGCTAAGAGTTCCTTGTAGTTGCACATAATGGCTCCTTAATCTGATTGCTTTTGTGGACCGTAAAACCTTGATGTTTAGCTACATTTCCCCCGAGTATTCCGTATCGGAATTATTCTGCAGTAGTGGTAATAGTATATTTAATGTCCTTTGATGTCCTTTAATGGGGCTTGTATGTTTGAGTAGTTTGATGCTAAGATGACGTAACCAATACATTGTTCAATGTATGGTTACTTCGGATTTCCATTCCTAAAATGGGCTGCTGCGGAATATTCTAAATTAAGCGTGAGGCACAGACATTAATATTGCCTATAACTGTTTATGTCCTTTGGTAGTACGATGCATGTGTGATGGTCCCCGATCATGTCGACTTTCCGCCCATAATAAGATGGATGCCAAACCTGCACCAGGCCCCAAGATTAAAACAACGCCTAGCAGACATATAAGGCTTTTAAACGAGATGTATCCCTGCAAATGATGAAGGATACCTAGTCCGTAGCACACCACGGTTCCCACAATGATCAGAAAGTCCCACTGCAAAAATAGTAGAGCCCCAGCAGTAAGAATATCTGATGCACCACGCTGAACAGCGGTATGGTTTGGCAAATATAAGTCGAGAAACGTTAGATCTGATTCTTTTGAAAACAAGGCGTAAGATACTACACCCAAATGAGTCAGGCTGCTAACAGTGCCGAGTATCCAGTACACAGACTTGACGGGGTAGTCGAACACCCGATACGGCATTTGCGTAATCACTGTTTGAGAAACCACCTGAAATCCAACAAAAAGGAGTGGTGTAAGAAAGAACAAAGCTATTCCGAATTGAATATTGTATGGAGATTCGTGGATTAGTGCCGGTAGCAAAAGCGGAATAGGCAACAACAAACTCCATAAGGCAGTTAATGGAAACGCCTGCGCCGAAATGGGCTGCGGAGCGGAAAACGACGACTCGGCGAATTGGATGACATGGCGGCGCGCGTAAAGAGGCAGAAACAACGCGACGCCAGCACAGTTCCAGAGATATTGCCATAGTAGCGAACTGTACCAATCAATTTCTCATCTCATAGCATTGGATTAAACGTTAGAGGTATTAGACACTACTCACGATCTCAAACCTTTGGGCACTGTTGGACGATAGCTCTCAACCAGTGTCATCATGTTAATGACGAAGAGCGCCGCCACAAGATCGACAAGCATCAAGTACGGAGCGAGTTGTCGTAGATTTGCCAGGCCAAAGAAAAAAGCAATTAGGATGCGAAGAGGGAAGTCAAGCAAGGGTATCCCAGAATAGCTCATCCTCATTGACGTCCCGTCCGGAAAGACACCACGCCACGCTGTGCTTAACAGCATCTCTAAGGTGCCATTCACACCCATTACAAGCCAGAGTAGAACGAAAGCTAAGCTACTAAGGCTTGCAAAAGTTATTGACAGGCGTTCAGTAGTCGTTGACATATTAACTCTATGAGAATGATGCATTGTACTGTAGTTGTGGAAGACAAGAAACTGGGTATGGCAAAATGTTGCCACTCTTGATCGTCGACAGCTAGACTATGAAGTGATTGTTGTTTCTGACTAACACGTTCTGATGGGCTCGTGTTTTGATACACAGTTTTACCAACCGGAAGTAAAGGTGCGGGAAGTAACAATCATTTGCTCAGCAACGAAGCATCTGCCACGCCAATCATCGGCTAGTTTGAGCCGACGGAGCGGCGGTCGCGGTCCGGAGCGGGCATGGCCTGCCTTCGATGCAGGAATGGGGTTCTGTTGAGGCCGGATTTATGACATTTCATTCCTTTGTCAGATGCGCTGCAAAATACCGAGAAATACTCAGGCCGACAAAGATGATGGAACCAGGAGTAGAATTATTTTGATGTCGGTGAACGTGACCCGACGGTGACTCTCGCGGAGGGCAGAAGGCATCACTCGTAAACGGGCAAAAGAGACAGTCATCATTTCTTAGCCCATATGTCAGATTTCTCCCAAAATTCCAAGTTCGCTATTAAGCGGTCTAATTTAGCAGACAAGCATCCTCCGAGCAAGTAAGGTCTGTTGTACACCTCTCGCCATGACGACAGAGATAGAACAAGTAGACGTTATAGTGGTTGGCACAGGTATGCAACAGTCCATGTATCAGCTTAAGCGCAATCGAGAGAAGCTATACAACATACGTACGTATGTTTATTATATTACGCCAACTAATTTGAGGAGTATAGGTTGGAATGGACTTATAGCAGCGAAAACATACCTCGATTTTGAACCAAGTGCCAACCTTGTTCTTCTCGATGAGCAACAATCTATTGGTGGGGTATGGAGTGCAGAAAAGATATATCCGAGTCTGTATGCTCAAATTAAATATGGGCTTTTCGAATACTCCTTCTATCCAATGCGGCGAGAAGGTATTAGCCCAGATGGCTACATATCAGGCGATACGATAAACACATACCTGAATGACTTCGCAAAGGACTACGACCTTATTCGTAGAACCAGATTGCTGCACAAAGTGCTACGAGTTGACCGTGTCCCAGTGACACAGAAGTGGAGAGTAGATATTGACAGCAAGGCATCCCTCGAATGTTCCAAACTCATTTATGCCTCCGGGGCAACCTCGCATCCAGTGATACCATCATGGCCAACGTCGACAGGCTTCAACGCAACGATCATACACTCTTCAGAAACTGGGGGTCACCTAAGAGAATTGCGAAATCTGCGAAGAGCAACGGTTGTTGGCGCTGCAAAGTCTGCCTATGACACAGTTTTTCTGCTTCTACAAAATGGAGTAGCGGTTGATTGGATCATTCGGGAGAATGGCACAGGTCCGCTGGCCATTATGCCCCCAACGATTCTAGGGATAGTTAATTCAATGGATGTGATTTCAACTAGAGCCCTGGCACTGTTTGGGTCGAGTATTATGAATACGAAAGGACCTGCCTATAAGTTCTTGCAGAGAACCTGGTTAGGCAGAGCCTTCGCCAAGACATTTTGGAAGTCTGTTAACCTAATCGCTGAGCTGCACGCTGGATACTCCAAGACTCCAAACGCGGCAAAGTTGAGGCCACTTCCACGCGGCAATGGGTACGTAGAAGTCGATGTACATTGATCTCACAAAATCACACCGGAGCTAATAGTTTAGTAAAGTGTATTCTGGGCAAATGCCGGATTAGGTTGCGCCAGTGTACCCGATTTCTGGAAAGTGTTTCACTCAGGGCACTGCACCGTTCACCGGACTGAAATTGAGTCATTGGGGGATGATAATACGGTTTCTCTACAGAACGGGACCGATATCCAAACTGAATACGTTATTCTTTGTACAGGCTTTGACAAATCATACCAACCATTTAGTCCGGAACTTCAGCGCCAGTTAGGCTTAGCTGCGGACGTTCAACATAACCACTGGGCAGATTTAGATGCTCGCGCCGAGATATCTGTCGACAATTTGTTTCCGTCTCTCGCCCGATCGCCAGTGCCTCCAATCACAAGTCTGCAAAACAAAAGCAACTGCACCATCAAGGCGGAACAAGATACCAGTAGTAAAGCTGAACAAGACGCGCCCATGCATGGGCCTAGCCTCCACTATCGACGCTTGGTCGTGCCAGCCTTGGCAGCAGAGGGAGACAGGTCTATATATTTTCCTGGCTTCATTCATACTATCTACACACCTTTGGTAGCAGAAGTCCAGGCGCTCTGGGGTGTAGCCTTTCTACAGGGACTGGTCAACCTGCCAACACAAGAACGCATGGAACAGGAGGTGGCTGAATGGAACGTATGGTGCCGAAAGAGGTACCTTGCACAAGGCAAAAAGCATGCATATGCTATCTATGACTTTTTGTCCGTAAGTACACACAAGCACCCCGCGAGACCGTACAGGCATAATGGGCAAAATTTGCCAGTCAAGCCACCTCTTGCTAACATGTCCAATCGAACTAGTACATTGATACGCTTCTGAAGGATCTAGGTATTAATACGGTGCGCCGAAAGAATCCCATTTCCAATTTGTTCCTTCCTTACTATCCAAGTCTATACCGAGGATTAGTAGAGGAGTTCAAGAGTATGTCCCAAAGTAACCGGCCAGTTGAGGAAGCTTAAATAGTTATACTGTTTCTGTTGAATTAATTCAATATGAGCTTTGGATTGTAGTTCAAAGGGCTTCTGGTTCTATTAACAACCGTGGTATAGGGGAGAAATCGATAGCGCCAGAATGTGTTGCTTTGTAGGGTGTAGTCTACCCAAACCCTTAAATAATGCAAATACAGCTTTAGTTAAGAATAGAATTATTTGCTAAAACTGTCTAGGAATTATATTTTGAGCTGATATACCCTTGTTTAAAAAAAGATGTAGATAACACACGAGATAAGATTCCTCTATTATGAATTGGAGGAAATCTAAACCGCCCTCAAGTCCAACGAACGGCGGCTGGTCACCTCCCAGCCTACAACCCTAGAACGAGTATAACTTTTTTTTCTCGCTTTATCCTACACGACTAGCACGACTCTGCACATAATATCACCAGCACTGAACGAACCCCCTGCTTATTGCCGGAACCATGCCTACATGAACACTTGGTAGATATAGTTCCAGTTTTAGGGTTAGTTAGTGTTGGCAACCTCTCCTCCTGCGAGGTACAGCTTCTTGCGCTAAACACAATTATTTCGATTAATTCTCAAGGACAGTTCAATTTGCGGAATCAAAAGGGGTGAGAAACCACTTACTCCGAGGAACAGGGAAAGAACGAAACCCAAGGCCGCAGAAGCTACCAGAAAAGCGAAGGTATCTTTGATAGTATCAGTGACCTGTTCGATAACCTTTGCCTTGAGTATATCGCTTAGATCTCGGAACTGAGAGCTGCTCGTTCCCGTGATCATGTGTCCGATCGCTTCCGTCGAGGTCTCAGGAAGCACTGAAGCTATCCTCTGCACTGCCAGGTTTCCAAATATTGCACCAGTCACTGACAAGGACACAGCTCCACCAAGAACTTGGGCTAGTCAAAGATTTTCTCCGTTAGAAGTGGATCAAGCGGTCAAGACCGAATCCGTCAGAGCGAACGACCTACCTATTGTCATGATGCTCACTGCGTTGTTGACATCGGACGGGGGTGCTAGCGAGGAGACAACAGCTACCCCTGAGCTTTGGAAGCAGCCAATTCCTGTACCAATCAGGACAGAGTATCCGTAAATCTTCGCTTGTGGTGTGAGTGAATTCAACGTGACTATTGGTACTATCCGTTAGTGAAGGTTTTTGGAGTATAACGGAATAGTCATAATAATTTTAACACTTACGCATCAAGCTAGCTCCAATAAGGACCAAGGCATTTCCAAGGACGTACCAAGGCATGTAGTACCCTAATTTCGGCAAAAGAGCACCGTTCAATAGTGCAAAAAATACCAAGGTACAGATCAGAGGAAGTAGACGCACGCCGGCGTCCAATGGACCGTCTCCTCTTGTGAATTGAAACACTAGCGGGGTATAGTAAATAGCAACAAACATTGCCGCCGCGCTGAGGAACGCCTCAATTGGCAGAATAATGAGATCAGCTGTTCGCATGAATTGCACTGGCAGAAGCTTGTCTTCGGATGACACCCCAGGGTGATAAATCGTAACCAGAATAAAGGAAATGAGAAGAGCGATAGTCATGACCCAGAGTGCAATGAAAGATCCGCTGCCGAACGCATAGACAGTCCCGCCAAAGTTGATGGCCATGGTGAAGCATGTGCAGCCAGCGAGAAAAACAACCGTGGCGATCCAATCTACCTTGCGGAGCTTTTGCACGAACGGAGTTCCTGCCATAGCATCCAGGCTTGGCAAGCAAAACAAATATGCCGGGGCAAAGAGCGCAGCAATGGGCAAGTTGATGTAAAATCCCCATCGCCATGTCGCAGCACTCTGGGCGAATGAGCCGCCTACGATAGGACCGAGGACGCAGCCTACTCCCCAAATGCAGTATATTCCTGCAAGATACAACGGCCTTTCGTGGTTTGTAGTCAAGACAGAGACGTATGTCAGCCCGCCAGCATATATGCCGCAACCACCCACGCCTGCGATTACTCGGCCGACAATCAGCGCCGGCATATTCGGCGCAGCTCCACAAAGCGCACTGCCGACCTCAAAGAGGATAAGATTGATAATGAAAAGCCATTTCATGTTAAAGACCCCAAAAGCTTTCCCAAGGGTCAGAATGGTGGTGTTGCCCAGCATAAAGCTTACGCCAATCCATGCCAGATTCTGTTCCGTCTGAAAGGCAGACACGATGGCTGGTTGAAGGTTGGCAACGATGGTGCCATCCAAAGCGAACAGAAGAACGGTAGAGAGGATGGACGTATACGCAAAGAACCATTTTACGCCAGTCACGCTTCTCTGTTCCGGCTTCTGCTTACTGTCATCCGACTTTGGCCCCTCTTCGGACAATTTCGAATGCTCGAAAGGAGCTACAGCGTTCTCCTTTTCATCCGGGCCTAGTGTAGAGTTGTTTTTGACCTCCACGTTTGATTCTTCCGTCGCCATGGTAAGAATTATTCTGGGTGTCTGCAATTGATGCCTTGAAGGGAGGTACAGTTTGTCTGTTGTTGAATATGAGCGATGCTCCGACAGTAGCCAGGGGGAGGTGTTAGTTCAAGATGTCTAAAAACGCCACTGATTGAATCGGCAGCGCTTTAAACCAAGTACCATGTTATCCACTCATTTGTAAGCATGAGATTCTGCTTTCAACTATTCCTCCGATGGTACAGGATGCCTGGCCGTGCTGTGTTCAGATCTCGGACGCTGCGGGCCGAGCAGGGGCTACGCTCTCATTTGGGCAAAATTATAACTTCCATCATTGTACAGACTGTGACTCTGAGAAATTGAAAGCTAAATCACATGTTACGACAACAGTCTTCATTCTCCGCCGTCTAAGTTTCGGTACTGACACAAATGGCAGTCGAAGATAACTGCTAGTAGCTACCCGGCGGATGCACACAACTCGCAATCATCCAATTTCCTAAGCCAGAGCAAAATAGTGCAGCTGTACGAAAATCACCAGCAAACGACACTTTAATTACTTTCATGAGTCCCGAAATAACACTCATAACCCAACAATAGGAATGCTTGCCAGAGGGAGTTCCTTCGGTTGGACAACTGATTAAATCAAAACTATATCTTCAGCCTGCCAAGCTAAGAGCGACGTAACTTATCATATATCAATTTAATTTTCCATTGTTTCAGCGAGCATTTGTTCTTCATTCTTCTCACTTCCTCCAGAATCTGCCTACTGACATCTACATCTTGCGATTATGGTGTCAACTTTGTGCTACAGCAAGGGGAACAAATCTTGCTACGTAAACAACCATGATGAAAGCCGCCATGGCACTTGCCCAGCCCAGTCGGCTTGGGGGACTGTAACCCTCTTTTTGTGGTTGTAAGGAGGCAACGTTAATGGCATCTTTCCATCTCATGTTTCCCGATGGAAAGTCTTCGGCATCAACGAAGTCAAGTTTAGGCGCACCTGCAATCAATCTTCCCAACTGGTCTCCGAAGAAGCTATCCGGCAACAAAGGCACCAACCAATTCGCCATGAATTTGTCTTTGGCTGTGTGCCAAGCCTGAACCCTAGTGATTTCCCCGGAGAATTCCATGATCTGTTTCATTCGGTCGACCCGTTCGCCTTGATATGCCGCCAGAGTTTGTTCAAGCAAGTCGGCCGTAAGTTTGGACTGGTTCGTCTCCAGTAGCATCCTGCGCAGATGATTCACCAGAACGGCTATTGACTCAATACCCGAGTTTCCGCCAAATGCCATGTTTGGCGTCACCTAGGCATGGAGTCAGCCACGGCATAACCGATTCGTTTCACCTCGCTTCTCCGTCGCTTGTTGTCTCTCTTACCTTGTGAACAGAGTCGCCAGCAAGGGCAATCCTGCCGTGAAACCAATGATCCAAAACTCCTTCTTCAAGATTCACTACATTTGCTCGGATGCGGCGTTTCCATACCTCACCAAATACTACCGTGTCAGATATCGGATGGTTGGCGATTCGATCTGCGAGTTCTTGGGCATCCTGGTCCGTGTATCGTGGTCGGTTTGGCCAAGTGCATGGTTTGTCTAATCTAAAGAATACGAAGAAATACCCATGCTTCTCTGTCATTGTAAACATATGTGAGTAGTCTTTATTATGTACCACTGTGAGATCCCTTCGCCCGAGCTCGGGAACCTCATTGGTCATGACAACTAGACATTTCCAGTCTGCCCGGATAGCTACACCGCGCTCAGTTAGTGCCCAATATTGTAAACCAATTTCCACATCAATAATTATTAATTGACGTACTTAGCTTCTCTTTCACAGAAATTAAACCTGGCGTGGATGCATTCGCATGATCCCACATAATAGAGCGCACCGTGCTGTACACGCCATCGCAACCAAGAACCAAATCACCACGTTCTATCTCCCCGTCGTTCAGGATTACTTCTACACCTTTGTCGTCTTGTTTTATATCCTTGATGGCCCGGCCTGTCTTTATTGTGCTCTTGTCGGGCAGTGTATCATACAGCTCCTGTAGAAACTGTCTTCGTTCGATGAGGAGGAGACCGGAGCCATGACTACAATTTTACAATAGCGACTGTTGTTAGAGTTAATGTTCTTAACATTGAGAAACAGCGTGGGGCCTCGTTCTGCATTGGGATGTCTTTTCTTCATGGCTTACTTCTTCTCCAGAACCCGAAACACGCCGTTGTTGGCGATCGCTTTACCGCTGGGTAGCCTGGCAACCCATCGGCCAGGGGGATTACAATGCTTTTTTATAGCATCGAGACAACCAAATTGGTGAAGTATGCGCGACCCGTGTGGATACATTGCAATGCTTGCGCCCTCGGGTGGTGCCACGACAGATCTTCTTTCCAGGACCACATGGTCGATACCGGCTTTTTGCAGGGCATGGGCTGCGGCCAGGCCAGACACGCCAGCCCCAACGACGATGACACGAAACGAAGATTTTGAATCAGACATTTTCGACAATTGCCGGCTCCTTTGTCGTGAGTGGCTGTTGGGTTTAGTATGAAGTCACTTGAAGACAGAAGTGCTATCTGCAGTCCTACAATACAATACAATAGTGGCAAGGCAACTATAGTGTTTTCTTATAGCGGTTGATCCTAGCAGCTACTCATGATCACTACCCGCCGTCACAGGTATCACACCACATCTCGGAGTGCTAATACGGATGATTTTGACACGTCCCAACCTGGTCCGAAAGAGGGAATCTGGGGCTTAAACCTTCCCAGCCAGTCTTGGCGTTGCTCGGTCCGTGCCGGGCCGAGCACTCCGATTGGCTACCTGCTGCTGACAAACACTACTTGTGGTTGGTGAGTTTTGCCCGAGTTAACCACAGTATTACAAATCCGCAATGAAGAGAGGTTGGGGGATGCGGAATCGGGCTGAAAGAGCTCGCACCTTCAAGCCTGCGTGTCTGTTGTTGTCTCCCTTGTACAGGTATTACACTTCCGTCCAAACGTTGCGGAGCCAACAGGAAACTCGCTAACACTTTAGCAGTGTCCTACCCTATAAGCCGGTCACCGTTACCCAGCCGAGGCGCAAGTTGAGGGTGCAGTTTCCATTATTCTACAATGTAACTATAGCTAGTACGAAAAACAAAATACTATTCTGGAAATTATTCCTTCCTCGGTACTAGGAAACTTGTACAAGGCATCATCCCTGCTATCTTGTTTATCTAAGCTGGACGAATGTCTATTCTCGCAGCAGCACATACATCAAATGCGAGGTTTTAACTTCCTGACAGGGTAGTGGTTTCCATGTATGTGAGCCTTATCCGATGATGGCCTAGCTGTCTCTGCTGTAACACACAATGTGACACCGCATCGTAGGATATTACAATAACAGCTGCTCTACATGGCCAGTCATCGGCAAGGCCGATGTTAGGGCTTGGAAGACGACCATGGAATTGCACGTATCTGCTTGGTCTGCCTTGATGACAGCACATAAACTCTAACCATTTTGGGTCCCAGATGATGTGTGCCGTGATTGAGTACGCCAATCTTATTATTATCCTTAGTTTAGGGGAAGGTAATTATTTGCAAAACTAGTGCAAAGCTGGGACTGTAATGACTGGCACCCAACACAATGCATCGGAGGTCCACCGTGTTTTCAAGCCTCATCATTGGGTGACGAACCATTTTGAGGGGCTGCCTTTGGCTTGGGGGGTTGACCCAGGTCTTGCGGCGGTGTTAACGGTTCCGGGTGGGACACCATATCACGCGACTAGCTTACGTTGGTGAAATTACTTTCTACGCGGCTTGCAGGCATGCGTAATAACGCTGTAAATGGGCTATTAAACTTGTGTCGATGGCACGGTCAGTCACAAAGTATTCGACGTTAACTGAACGACTGATCTAAAATAACAGTAAATATTGTTCACATTATGCCATAAGCTCCTTTCTGATTGAAGTCTATCGGATATCTCCGGGCCGGGCGTCTCTCTTTACCGGCCCGGCAAAGATGGTATGTCAGCTAAGGTTAACAATAGTCGCAAAGTCTCGGTGACGCTTCACAAACCGACTGGCAATATAGCTAAGTGAACTACGCTGAGATAGAGGTTTATGAGAGGATCTTTGACGCAGTGATCTTCATTATCTTCTTTACCCAGAACTAGAAGACAATATATTTGGCTCCTACATTAGCTCGACTGTGTGCATCTTCACTGAGTTCGATTGGCCAGTTTTATCGTCACCATGTCATCATTCAAAGGCAAGGTGATAGTGATTAGCGGAGCAGCATCGGGCATTGGAAGATCCATTGCGAAGTTGCTAGCCCGCCAAGGTGCTCTCTTGTCCCTCTCTGACATCAACAGTGACGGGCTCCACTCCGTTAAAGAAGAAATTCAGAACGCAAAACACGTATATGAAAATGATATAAAAGACAGTAATGGAATTGTATCGGGCCAAACAGAAGGCGCGTTTGACCCGATCTATACAAGTGTTGTAGACGTCCGATCGCAGGAAGCTTGCCACGCTTGGCTACGAAATACATCTTCTCATTTTGGTGGGCGGCCTATCGCCGGCGCAGCAAATATGGCCGGCGTCAC
Organism: Pochonia chlamydosporia 170; assembly: GCF_001653235.2. Lineage (NCBI taxonomy): Eukaryota > Fungi > Ascomycota > Sordariomycetes > Hypocreales > Clavicipitaceae > Pochonia > Pochonia chlamydosporia. Next base: position 37,126 of record NW_019154046.1, read on the forward strand.
AAATATTCCAGGTGGCAAGGGACCCGGTGCTGGTCGCGATTCGACAGACGATGAATGGGATTTTGTGCTTGACGTCAACCTGAAGGGAACTGTGAACAGTCTGCGAGCAGAGCTTCCCTATTTGCAACAAGGCGTTAACGGTCGTGGTGGTGGTGCCGTTGTCAACGCAGCAAGTATTTCTGGTTTGATGGGGTTGCCTGGTTATCTCCCTTATTCGTCCAGTAAGCATGCTGTTATTGGAGTTACGAGGACTGTAGCAAAGGAAGAGGGATCCAAAGGAATACGTGTTAATGCGATTGCACCGTAAGGAAGACTTCCTTGCCTCGGTTCAATGAATCGTTGGCTACCATTGACGGACTGGAGTGCTTGCATAGAAGCTAACGAAACGAGGTAGGGCGTTTATCGATACACCTATGCTCGATCAAGTGGCAGAAGCTCGAGGCACATCGTCCTCTATGGATATGTTTGGAGGAGGCCCTTCGCCGGCTTTAGGCCGCTTGGGTGATGCCGAAGAAGTAGCAGAACTCGTTGTATTCCTTCTCAGCCCGCGAAGTGGCTTCATTACTGGAGCAGTCATAAATATTGACGGAGGATTATTGTGCTAGGTCCTCTTAGCCCACAGGTGGCACTCGAGGAGCCTACGCTGTTATCGTAGCCTCCCCAACAAATATTAGCTCCTTGGACACGGTATTTCCACCACATATGCATTTGCAAGGTGGTATTGGCTCAAGATCACTTCAAAATAGATTATAAGACATGAAATTTATTTAAAGCTTTCGGTTACAGGTTGGCCAAAGTCGAATAACAGAGGTTAACCAGTCCAATTGTAATTGGAGAAGCTACTCAAATATGTGTCGTCGGTCGCTAAAGTTGGCCGCGAGAGCTCTAAGCCTTTTGCCTTGCGCGGGTTTCCTTCTGGCCAACACCGTAGAGAAGCTCATCTCGCAACCAACTGATTGCAATTATAACAGTACCAGGGCCCACAAAGATTGAAAGTATACCAGACAGGATCCCAGAATATATAAGCCCATAGCTGCGCGTGAAGTTTGAGACTAAGTGCACATTATGTAACTGCACTAAGAATACAATGAGAACGAGCGAGTATCCGATTACCTGATCCCAAAGCATGAAACCAAGAATACCGTCCCCAACGGTAGTAGCCTTGGATATAGCTATAGGGGGAAGGACTAGATTTAGCGGATGAAGATCCTTGACATAGTTGGCATTAAAGAGACGCGGAAAAAGCACCGTTGATACTGAGACTGCCGCTACTGAAACGTGTAACGTGAATCCTACCAGTATGGAGACAACACTAATGTATCTCACAACGCTGAGATGCTGTTCTTCGGAGTGTCTCGGATTACCGGACGACAGTGATTTCGAGGCTGGCAAAAGAGCATCCAGGATGGCCTCACCCAGCTTCAATAAGGCTAACATGATTAAGGGAAATGTGTTCCAAATCACGATTGCCCATTGCTTAAATTCGTGTGTCACAACATCCGGTGACAACAAGCCCATAAAAACAACCGGGGCTACGAAGCCAAGCACTATAGCAGGGACCAAGAGAGTCGCTGCTCGGGTTGAAGATACAAGCGACGTGCGCTTAAGTCCATCGAGAGGCAAAACAGGGGACGTCGTAGGTGATGTCGCCGTGTAAACGAGAGCCCAACCCGCACCACTACATCCTATAGCTGCGGCACCAAAAATCATGAACCAAATGGATGGTCTGATCAGGCTAGGACCATTGCCTGCCCGAAGGCCGTCAAGGTATATGGCGGCAATGATAGGGAAAAGCTGCCCAACAAAGTAAATGCCCGCCGTGGTAGTGGCTGGATGCGACCCGTCTACTGCTTCCCAGAAGAAGACGACGAGCGTACGAAACAGGTAATCCAGGGGCCAGATGCCGGTGAAACTAGATCGAAGCGTCGAATCACTACCGGGAAGAAGGTGTCTTCCGCCAGGGGCATGTAGAGCCTCCTGAACAAGGGCAAGGCTACCGTCGGCGACGGTGCGACCCCAGGTCACAACCGTGCCTAGAAGACCAAGACCGTAGAATAGTGGTCTGAGCTGTTTGCTTTGAGGAACATCATCTAATCGGGCTGGCATCGTGCGAGTATGGGAGAAATTAGAAGCTAGGCTGAGTGTAGTGCGCTGAGTGGCGTGAGCAATGCGAAGTTGTCATGGATTACAGTCACTTTTCTTGTGAGTCAACCAATACACCATTTAAGCAACTAGTACTACAAGTTCACAAGCCTTTTACTCGACTCCGGCAAGACATTCCCGATTTCGAACCGAAGTGCATGGGCTCGGCCCGTCAGCCACAGTGCAAGCGGCAAGGTTGTGCGGACTCCGCCAGTCCGTCTGGAGTTCGGCGGCACATCACCGGGCTCGTACGCCGGCTTGCGGCAATGACCCTTGCATATGGAGCGATGATGTACTTGATCTTGATGACATAGATAGATGGAAGAATAAGCCGCATCTAGGTACGGCAGAACCTGCCTTCTACATACTCACGAGCATGGCGAAATTTGCGATATGCCCACCACTATAGACGCACCAAAGTAAGCCATACTCTTGCGTGTAGCTCTAAATACTCAGATACGTCTCAATAAGATATCTGATTGGCGAATCGACTCGTATTGAGCCATCCTTCGGCGCAACTTTTCCTCTTGCTTACCCTCTCTTTCTGCAGCTAAATCTCCCTGACAGGATTCGCCTGCTGCAGGTGCCAAGGTACTCTGTGAACCCTTGTGCCTTTGCTGCTACAAGCCCACTATGTCTATCTTTGCTGTGATTAGATACAGCCGAAGTTTCCTCCTGCCTGAAGAGCACGTGGCGAGAGATTTCTTTTTGGGCGTGGTAGACATGCCGGAAACAAAGCTTGCGTCATACCAAACGCACGTCGATGGACATTCGCTCGAGGTGAACAGGGTATGCGCACAAGTTGAACGCAAAAATTGAGTTCATCATCTTTCTTAAGTGTTTTATTCAATTGCAAGATACATGTACTGCATATTCTAGCTCGTATTCCGGTTTTCGTATCTGTTTCGTGCTGCCTAATTGGAAAGTGTCGACTGCTTGCCGTGCCTAACTCCCTGTCCGTTTGAGTATGGTACTTCATGCAAGCAATTGACATTTTGAAAGTCTTAATTTACCACTTAGTTAGTTGATCTACTGAAATCGCGACCCCCGACTCCACATGGCCGGTAGTCTAGAGATTGTCGCGTATCGCCCGGGAAGCATCTCGCATCGATCTCAGGGGCTTCCCATGTGGGAGACCCTGGGTCTGTTCAGAAAGAAGAGCACATGCATTATACTTTGTTTCAAAGTACTTCATTGTCTCCTCTGACCGGTGTTGCAAGATCTTCTCGTGATTTAATAAGCCCTTGGCGAAAACACGCCCACATTGCTCTGTGCCTGGCAGGACTCCAACAAGCTCCCGGAACGCAGCCTGGTGTCTGGTCTCAGCAATCTCGCGAAGTTCTCGTAATCGCTCTTCAATTGTCTCCAGCACATTGGTATAAACCAAGCTCGTCTTTGATCCAACCGCAGTGGGAGCCTTGCGCATCCAAGCTAGATATTCCGCTGATACCAAAGCAAGGCCAGAAATCTCTGTCTGGCTCTGGAATATTGCTGTCATGAAGTCTGTAATTGCTTTTAGAGTCGCCTGGGATGCGTCGCTATTGGATTTCTCATTGTCTGAAGGCGCAACCATAGATTCCGCGTATGACGAGTTTCCTGTGCCGCCAGAGGAACCCCCCCAATAAGGGAAGCCTGCAGAGTTACTGATGGAGGATGAGGCAGTACTTGTATCCATGAATACCATAGCTTGGTCGCGGCTTCCCCGCAAGCGACTTGATCCTGTCCCCCTTGACGGCGGAAGGTCGATATCCAGTATATCCAGTTCGTCGCCGTCTCCTTGCAGCAATAAGTCACCCCGATCCATAGTTCCACCAGAGCCATTCGATGGTAAAGTCTCCATCAGTTCGCCGCTTGCGGTCTCAGGCGAATGGTGTAGATGTCGGTGATAGGACATCGTGGGATTGCTCATGATCCCCGTTGTTGCAACATTGTCTACAGAGGTTGTTGGCTGAAATGGAGGCAGGGGACACAAAAAGGCAGACGGCTCAGCCTGCTCGACGTTGCTGTTCCACACAGGACTATTCGGTCGCTGGAAGTTGGATCCACGATGGCCATTGCCAATGTGATCGTTGGCAGTGCTATTATCAAAGCTGGATATACGAGCCTCAGCTTCGCCTGTTCAAACGAGGCAATGCACTATTAGCGTTGTCTGCAGAAACAAGGAGAACTAGAGGCAATAGTAGGGAGAGAGCTACCTACCCAAACGCTTCTGAAGAGTCTCGATCATTTGGTTCAGGTCGGCCTTGGTGGGCCGTTGTTGTATTGGCAAGTAAATACATTCTTCGCCAGATTGACGGCACTTGTCGCAAGAGGGCTGAGTGCCGTCACAACGGACCTTTCGGTCGCGGCACAGCTTGCACGCGACATGGCGGTTGTTTGGGTTCATTGGGGGCCTTGTACTGTTCCGTCGTCTCTTCCCTGTCTTTCTGCTTTCAGTGTATCTCTGCGGCTTGTCTAACGTAGACAGCTTAAACAAGAATTCGGGTTGAAAGGAGTTAGTATGGTATGTGTCTAGAACAGACGATTCTGAAAGAGGCTGCGGAAGTGGCTTGCTAGGGGCTCACCATAATACTTAAATGCTTAATGCTGGTCGAGACTCGAGAGGACCATTGCGGCGAACTCTTCGCCTCCTCGCTATGTGCATGTGTCGGTTGCATATAGTGGGGGTAGAAAGTCTTATCTTCCCATTATTATACCTTCGCCTGCCCAATGTGATGGGTCGTCCAGTGATTCCTTGTGAAGCACGGGTTATGCCAGTTGTGATGTCTGTTCACCCGATTTACGTTGGGCAAACTGCCATATGGACCCTTCTGGTCATGGTTCGCATTGAGTCCCCTGCAAATGCTCCATTCGAACGGGCTGAATAGGACTGGTGCAATGCCATGATCCAAGTTGCATCAGTTAGTTGAGCTACTTTAAACCCTGGCGGATTCTGTTGCCTGCCGAGGAGCAAGAACTCTTGACCACAGTTGGTCATTTGGTTTCACACCATCGGAGGCTGATAGTAAGCCGGGCAGAGATGTACATCAAGATTCGGGGTTAGCCAAGGAAGGAGCCCAGCGACGCGGCGGATGTGGTTGCCCAAGTTCTGTTAGCGATCAAATGGCTTCTTACAAAGCAAGCCCCCAAGCTTTTCGGCGACTAGCGTCTTTGGACTTCAGCTCCCCGGCATGTTATTCTCCCATCAACGCTTTTAGGCCCCCACCCCAGCACCCTAGGGTGGTGTAATTTAAGATAGGTATGGCACCTTGGCAAGCCTGGGGCACTCTATCCCTCGGCAGAAGAGTGTGGCAACAGCTTACTCTGCTGCAAGTATGAGTAGTCTGCACGAGTGCTCCGCAGTCTCATCTGTGGGCTGGGAAGGCGACTTGCAAATAAACCCCAGGCCATAAAAAACAGGCCCACATCTCTTTGGGGTTGCCGGACGTTACATAGAGCTTAGAAATGTAACGCTTAGTGTATTGGAAGGAATGGTTCATGTCCGTGTCGTATTGTATATCTGACCCGAGCATGCCACGCATCGTGGCCGATATACTAACGCGACGAGGGAAGAGCAGATGAGCTGTTCCGTTGGTCGGATTATACACGACGCAGCCAAGTCGATGGCGCCATCTGTACCTTGGCTCTCGTTGGTATACGCTACATGGTTTTCGTCCTTGTGAAAGCATCCAAGTACCCCAATACATTGTGTGCTGAGATACTACAACGTGTTTGGCGCGAGGTGCAAAACCCTGCCAGCAGTAGCTCTGCATTATGTACAAATATCATGGTTGACTCATACATACGCAATGTTAAGCGAGACCTAAACCGTCTTATCATATTCTTAACGTGATAGACAGTTCCCTTACCCCTTACAGTGTAGAATCCAAGCGAGACGCATGGAATCATCCTGCTTGCAAATATTCGAACCACATAAGCAGCCTGGTGTATTGCGCCTTCACATTAACATAGCGCCAACATAACTACTCAACGAAAAGCTTGTCCGCTTTGAGCTTGTCATTCAGATGATGAAACGCTTTAACATAATGGCTTCAGTCTTTCCGTTCATGTGGCATCGCGAAATAGTACATGCTGGGAATATCCATACGTTACCTGCTACTGTTGATGAGTACAGAACTGTTAGTTGGCCAACCGAAATGTCATTGAGCAAGCTTTATTGTCAAAACTACATAGAGCATTTTTTTTAACCGCCCTTTAAGTAGAGAAACCACCGAGATGCGTGTTTCCCCCCTAAGACGAATAAGGCAAATCGATGGCCTAGACGACGGCGTTGGGCACTGCAGCGGCTTGAATTTCTCGTGCCTGGCCATCCTTTGTCTGTGATGTCTCGGGGACTCTTTCGTCACGGATATTAGGCCACAGGCGCTTTTGCACTTCTTCTAAAAACTCATCGTACTTGCGGTGCCATTTATCATCAACTCCCCTCATCGGTTTATAGTCCCATCTCGCCGCGTCCGCATTCACGAGTTCTAATATGTCATTCATGTACTGCTTATCCCTCCCCATAACGCTATGGAACTCCGATCCTCTGTTTCCTTTGAGTTTTGCCTTTCTAGCATCGTATTCAACTCTCATTAAACTTTTGCTCGGCAAGGCGGCTGTTCCTGCAAATACTCTTGCAACAACCTCCGCTTGAAAGTCGAATAAAGAAAAGGCAGATGCATGGTATGGAACACCAACAAACGCAAGGCTGGGATCCGGAATGTAGAATATGTCCTTGTGCAAATTATGCGTCATGCATCCATCAGATGTGATGATGACCCGGCTATCAGCCTCGTCCACCGACATGTACGGATCCTGAAGGCTACCGAGGAAGGGATAAGAAGTTATGTATCCTGTGCAGAGTATGATGACATCGACAGAAGATAGAATTTGACCACTCTGTAGAAAAATTCGACCTTGCGTCGACTCCTTCGGCAACTCCACCCTTTCAATTCCACCCACTCGCTTCACGTCTGGGGGATACATGGAAGCAGGAATGTCGTACTTTCCGTCTCTGACACTCTGATAGACAACGTTTGCAACCTTAGCACTCTCTTTGGCGATGTCAAGTGATGAAACACCTCCGCCAAGAATGAAAACTGATTTGCCCAATAGAGATTTGGCCGATCTGTATGCTTTCGAATGGGTAACGTTCTGTGGAAGTCGATCTTTCCAATCCTTCAAGCCGATAATGTCGGGGATCCGTGGCACATGATAATGCCCACTGGCCACTACAATAGCATCAAATTCCCATTCACGCTCAACAAATTGATACGACTTATTTGACGAGTGCTTCAACGTTCGCGTCCGAATGTTCCATATTGAGCTGGGCGCAGCTTGCTTGGAAACATTCTCAACAGCTGTATGAAAAAGTATCTGGTCAAGTACACCAGTTCGTATAGCAAGTGTATTGATATACTCTTCCACCGACTCATAACCAACGTAATCCGGAGTGTTTTCTGGCCAGTCCAACAGCGTACTACGCATTAGAGGCGTAGGAACATTATTTCGCAACCCCTCATAACATGGTCCCGGCGGTGCGTGTATCAAGGATACTCTATCAAAGTCCATGTCTGGGAGTTGTAAAGCGTTTTCATTTGACTTCTTTTCAATTTTGGCCTCTTGACCCAATGGCAGCACATTTGGGTAAGTTGGATCTGGCGCAGCACGAGAATCGAAATGCCACACTCCACCTGCAAACCCCATTCGCTCAAAGACTGTGATGGACAAGCCTGAACGAAGAAGATGAGCTGCGGAGGATATTCCACCGAGTCCGGCTCCAATGACTGCAACTTTCCCGACATCGCGGAGGCGGTGAATTGTTTCGTCGTGCGAGCCCATGGTGGACGAATATTCCTCTTGGTGTATTGCGTGACAATCGATGCACAAAACGAAATTGACGCTATTTGGGTCTATAAATTTGGAAAGTCGTAATATCAAATATCGATTTCAGCTTTGTTGTGATCTAAAGGCGATCCGCTGGCCGGACCTGTCGGCCCGGGAAACCTGGTTCATGTTGACGAAGCTGATGGACCCAAGATAACGCCAAGGCGAGTCTCTCTATCAGACTTTCCAGGCAATAAAACGCCTCACATAGAGAAGTATGGGGCTGAGAGTGTCGACAGGGGGGCTAACAATCAGCTAATACATGTCAGGCTCTGTCTATTGGAGGTCAAGGACAAGCTGCCAGAGAGAGTCGATCTCGAAGGAACAAAGATCAAGAAACAAAAGACAAAGACGGAAAGATAAGCTACCTCAAAAAATTATTAGCAGTGTAATGTTAATTAAACCTATGGCACTCTACCTAATGTTTACAATTCGAAGATCACTTAGGACGACCTAGGGATTACTTTTATCACACCTTTAGTATATCACAAAGATGATGCGAGAGCTTTATTTTTTGATGCAATCAGTAGGACTAGGAACTGGTTGGTCCATAACGGGCCGGCCCGAACAGTACCGAGCCTAGTGATACAGCCAAACAAGCCACATCGTGATGGCAAACTCTTTACAGCCTCATGTCTTCAACGTGATTTAGTTATCTACTATGAAATCCTCCTACAGTGTTGCCCTTTTTGAGCAGCAGCATTCTCATCATCAGGAGTACCAAAATGGCGAGCCAACACCATGATATCGACATTGCCGAAACCCACGAGAAGAGCGGCCATGTCTCCAGCTCCGCAGCAATAGATGGCAATGTTGTGAATAAAGGCAACAATCTTCATCTGCCAGTTTCCGAGAAGCTACAACCTACGTGGAGATCATACATTTGGGATAGTCTTGACAAATCGTCCGAAGAGGTCGCTTCTTGTTCAAATTTGATGCGCTAGTTTTAACCTTGGCTTGTCTTGGCAGCTTTATCAAGTTCCTAGACCAAGTCAATGTTAGCAGTGCATTTGTTTCCGGTATGAAAGAAGATCTAAATCTTCAGGGGAACCAGCTCAACTATCTTATCACGTCATGGACTGTGGGTTACGTTATTGGACAAATCCCTAGCAACATGGTGATAACCCGCGTCCGACCATCGATTTGGATTCCAACATGCGAAGTCATCTGGTCCGTCCTAACTATTATCATGGCCAAGTGCACCAATGTCAACCAAATGTATGCCATCCGCTTCCTTGTCGGTTTAGCAGAGTCTGCATTTTACCCCGGCATGCAATATCTCCTCGGCTCTTGGTACCGAAAGGACGAGCTTGGAAAGCGTTCCTGTATTTTGCAAGCAAGCAGCTTCATCGGTGCCATGTTTTCTGGCTATCTCATGGCAGCTACTTACAACCTCGGGGGAGTGAATGGATACAAGGGCTGGCAGTGGCTGTTCATTATAGACACGGTTATTTCGCTGCCTATTGCTATCGCTGGCTTCTTCATTCTTCCGGATACGCCAGAAATCACACGGGCATGGTGGCTGAGCTACAACGACAAAGCCATAGCCAAGAGGCGCATGGAGTTGGAAAACAGAGGAAATCGTGAGCCCTACAGCAGAGCAAAACTACGAAAGATTTTCACTGGCTGGCACATTTACGTCCTGGTTTTCTTGTATGTGCTTTATAACAACAACGGCAACTATGGAGGCCAGCCTGGATTCCAACTATGGCTCAAATCGGAGGGGTATGGTGTTCGAGAGGTGAACTTGTATCCAACAATTGCCCTCGCTATTGCAGTTGTCTTCGCGCTTATATTCGGCTGGACATCTGACTCTCTATTTCGGGGTGCTCGTTGGCCGCCAGTAATCCTGGCTGGGACTGCGAATATTGTCATCAATGTTAGTCTTGCCGTGTGGGACATCCCTTTGGGCTGGAAGTGGGCATGCTATATGCTTGGTGGTCTGCCAAATGGCTTGGGCGCAGTCATCCTAGCATGGGGCACCGAGATTTGCGGCAGTGATAACGAGGAACGTGCTTTTGTAGTCGCAGCTATGAACAGCATGGGATCCGCTATCCAAGCGTGGCTACCGTTACTCATCTGGAAACAAGTTGACGCGCCGAGGTACTTTAAAGGCTTTCTTACAATGGTATTCATAGCTGTTGCACTTAATTCTACAGCTCTACTTACTCGGTTTCTCCAACGCAGAGAGGAGCGCCGACGGGAAAGGGATAGTGACCGGTCAGAATCCGAGTCTAACGGCTAAGCCGGTAGTAGTTAATAAACGTGTATGCGTGCCATTTTCTGATCTTTTCTTTCATCTCTTCAAAACCAGCGATAAATGAATACGAACGGAGAGAAGTCACCCGCTTTTCGTGGTATAAAAAAAATGTAGCATCGTCAGCCACGTTATCTGGAGTGATCAATTCGAGCAGACGGTAATAACATGCAATTCTGTGTGTTTGTTGCGGCCAAATCTCCCCATGTTAAGTTTTAGTATCTCAACGCGGGGACGCATAAGTTTCCATGTTGTCGAATATTCGAATTAACCTCCTTCTGACAACCATAGCAACTTTGCTAAATCCTATAAATAGCGAGCTTAGCAGGAAGCCGCTCCAGTCAATGAGCTGCGGTCTGGTTAGTTTGGAATTACATTTTCATCTCATTACACGACAATTGACTTTGACGGAAGGAGCATGCTGTGCAGCCTAAAATATAACTTCTGCAATCTTTGTTTCAGAGACAGCTGGTACGAGGCAGGTCTTCTAAAGCAAAATTTTCAAACTGTGTAATTATATCTTATTATTCGTAGTCGGAGGACAAGTACGGCTGGTACTGTATGGTATTTGTTATGACCTGCGACGACGAGAAACGCTAAGACGCATTTTTGTACTAGCGTTTCTTCCGTTCCAGAAAAATTACTTATCCAAGCTGCAGCTTCAAGCCTTCCTGCTGGCGGCCTCTTTTCTCTTTTCCCCCAGGTTGACATTCTGGTGCAAACATACTTGACATGTAGCCTATGAAGAAGGGTCTTTACTAGTCCGAGGCGCAAACTCTATGCAGACATCTGGAACCTTGTACCAACCCACGCCTTGTTCTTCTAGTAGGCAAACTGCATGGCGGCCAAGGCAATCACAGCAGCAGCAGGCCAGACTTGTTTGACACCTTAGCGCGCCTTGCCAGTTGAGCCTGGCGCTTCCCTGCAGTTCTGGCATTACTAAATGTTCTGGTTTTCCAACAAATGAATTTCTTGACAAACTCTATCTCTGGATTCCTACTTGGAGGATCCATCTGCTTATACACCCCCTTGCTACCTCTCCACCTATATATAAATAACTCCTATGGTAGAAGTTGTTAAGGATTATCCTTCCGCACCTAACTGTATACTACCTTCTTAAATAGATAATGTAAAGAAACATATAAAAAGGAAGTACCTACTATTTGCTGCTATTCTCTTTATTAGGTACCTCTACATTAATCCAATATGTTTGTGTATTACATTTAGGCGTACTATACACGCTATATACATCGCTCTTTATCTTATCTTGAGGCTTGTAACCACGGGCGGCTACTTGATCAGCCTGCCCACAGGGCTAGTAGCATTGGGATACGGGAGACGATCGCTGGATACCCTCACTGCATGTACCTGAAATGCACTTGGGCAAAGAGTTCATGGAGTTTTTAGTTTGGTGGTACAGTGTGATTGGACCATGATGATCCAAGTATCGTGGTGAGAAATAGAGCCTGGCTTCCAAGATCCAGGTCGTTTCATGCCAACTACAGCCACGTTCTTTCCGAATGATGCCGGTTTTATCATCGGGTAGCCCTTGTGTTTCACAGAGAAACCGCGGACCAACCCCTTGTCTCGAAAACAGGGCACCAAAATTTTAATGGTAAAGTGAACGAAATCATTTATCGATAGCTCTCCCACATACTGCAGATCGCTTTACGAATGCGATTTTATTGCATTAGCGTGCCCTACTGTTTCGATCGTGTGACGACATGGGGGCTGAATTCTCAATCAAGCACTCCTATAATGTATACTCTTTGTCGTCTGTGGCTAACGGCAAGGTTTCAGGGATGCACCCGAAGAAGTTTCACTTAAAGTTGTGGCGGTCAACCCTTACTTACTAATAAATGCAGACTTGCAATTGGTTGGTCTTTAGTACAGACTTTTGTTCCAGAAAATATAATGAACTACTAGGCGTAATAAAGGCAAGCAAGCAAGCAATATAATAAACCTATTGGTGCAATAATTTGCCGTAACCACAGGATCGGTAGCTAAATTAAGCCCAACGGAGAATCTCTCGTAATGGTATCGATTCCTATTATTTTAGAACAACTATATATATTAAGTTCGCTCCCAGAATTTTAGCTTTTGGTATAATGCCTCGCTCCGAATCTCGGAATGTTAACCCGTTTCATAACAAAAGGTTCCAGAGGGCCGTCTACAGGTTCTCAGGTTAGGTTTTCCCTCTCAATTTAATCTATCTCTTCAAGAGAAAATGAGGCTTCCTCGTCCCAAGCTTCCCAAGCTCAGCAAGAACGAAGGCAATTACGGAGTAGTTGATAACACTGTAAACGGCAGTTCACGGAGGCAAACGGATAACTCGAATTTGAACGCCTACGGTTTCAAAAACAGTCGGCGTGATGCGCCGGAAGATGATGTCCCGCCAGGTCTGGATGAGAGTGGTCCACCAGGTCTAGAAGGAAATGGCCCGCCAGGTTTGGATGGCAGCCGTCCGCCAGGTCTGGTAGTTAGTACCACGGAAGAAGCTGTGGTATCACTAACATCATTAACGTCAACCACATATTCTTCTTCACAATCAACCCTAACTGACACTTCTCCGACGATGACGACTAGTGCGACCGACGGGGGATTTTCAACCACCACTCTCTCCTCTACAAAGACCACTCCGACCGCAGTTTTAGTGCCGGAGATTACACATTCAAAGCCTTCAGAATCCACCTATCAATTCGTGACCTCCCATAAAGCACAAACTTTAGCAACACCCAATCTTAAATCAAGTTTACCAACGGTAAGGACGACGCCAGAGATAATCGTCTCGCGAACTCCCGGTCTCCAGACGACCAGTGGTATCCCCACTAAGGTCGTCTATTCGAAAGTAGCATCGTCTATCAGGAATTTGTCCTCAGTGATCGATGTTTCTAGTACTACAATAGAGGATATATCTAGTGGTGCTCCGTCTCCGACTAAAGTAGCTGGTGACGTTAATAACGATGGTATCGAGACGTTGACGAATGGCGAAGTGGCGGGATTGGTGATTGAGGGTACAATCGGTATGCAGTGCAATCCACCAAAGCTAATCTATACTAATAAAAGCCTTTAGTCGGGCTTGGCTTAGTTGCTTTTGCGGTGCTACTCTATAGGCGACGCAAAAATGCTTCCCTAAAGACATTTTTGGCAAACCTACTCTGCACTATCTATCAGATGGCAGATAGAGTCTGGCTTCCCACTTGGATCCCTGGAATTCATGCCACGAGAGGAATGGAAAAGCCAACTACACAGATTGAGAAGAGTTTTAGCAGCACCCCATTTGACAATCGAGATGCTTCGGTAAAACCCACGATTGCTTTGCAGCTACGAAGGTCTTTCGGCAAGTCTCTAGTGAGACTACAAAGACCCGAAATAAATCCGTTAGGATTAGATCCAGCTCTACTGCACCAACCGCATACGGAGGAGGGCTCTAGTCCCGGGTTTGGGTATTAAGAATTACCATCACGCAGATGCAGCGAGTAATTGTAAGGGGAGGTTAAAACACTGCACTTGTAGAGCAAGACCACCTTGAGCTAGTTAGATTCTAGTAGCCAATACTTCGGTGTGACTGCTAGACAAAAGATCTCCAAGTTATACTTGAATTATGTCAGATGTTAATGGCTCTCACTACGCCTAGGGGGATATCAACTCTTGGATATTGTGGCCACCTGGTATTTAAGTAGAGAACTCAGATCGGCCCGCATTGCTACCGGTTAACCGGTATAGACTGCTAAATGCAGAATAACTTCTAGCACGTAGTTAGGATGGGATCTCGACTTACATGCTATTAACATTACTATTACGTTAAAGCCTAGGCGCTATTAATAAGTATATTAGTGTGAGAGGCTGAGCTGCTGTTTGTTTAACATAAGGGTGCCGTATAATTGTCTATCTAAAGCTAAGAAAGAAAAGGAGAAAGCAAGCTTAAGGCTTGCTGTAAGCTTGTAACTATATTGCTGCTGCGTGGCAGCTTAGGCGAAATAAAGTAATTTACGCAGGTTAGACTAGTCTGGCACTAAAGCTCTAGGCCCGGCAGAGCTAGGCCCACAGCATTAGGCGTAGCCTGTGATATTACCCCCTTTCTTCCCCCTATCTACCCTGTACATTCTAAGGCATCTTAACCGCTTAGTACTTCTCTAACAGGCTATTATTCTTTATTACCGGCCTATATATTGCTTTAAACGCCTCTATTACTTCTATTTCCTATAGTTCTTCTACTAGCTCTCACGTTAGGTCTAAATACTCTTGCTAGCATATAAATACTTCTCTAAACTTTCTGCGTCTGCATTTCTTCTAATTTGCACAAAGAATTTTCTCTACTTTCTATTGCTCTATACCATAGTTATCTAGTATTAGCGGTAGCTATAAATTATCCACATGCTGGCTAGGTGCTAGATCTTATTGCGCTTAGTATAGTAGGTCCACGTGGAATTAAGGGTGTATAGACCCTAGTACCTCTAATTCTACCACGTGTGAACTAATAACCTTTGTGACTGTGTATTTATGGTGAAGCTAATCTAATTTTTTATACGGCTGCTGTGATTTATAGTTAGCTATTAAGAGCTAAACCTTATCTCCTACTTTAAAACGTTTAGCTAGCTGCCTCTTTAAGTTAGCTATATCTTTCTGCTGCTATTATAAAGTAGCTATTATTGCCTGTATGTACTTAGTAGCCTCTTATACTTATCTAAGTAAGGCATTTGCTTTAGCCTCTTTCTAGTCCCTTAGCAGTTCTTCTAGCTCTTCCACGCTAAGTGGTTTAATATGGTACCTGTGTTTAAGAAAGAAAGGACTAGCTCTTATCGCTAAGGACTTATAATTTTTAAGGGCTAGCTATACTACTAGAAGAAATTATGCCTAGTTCTCCTATAAATATAACACATATGCTTATAAGTACGCTTATATCTCTTAATTTATCCTCTTAGAACCTCTATTAGTTTGCAGGTGGTACGCTATACTAAGCCGTTATAATATCCCAGCAAGCTTGCAGAATCTCTTCTAGAATTAACTAAGCTAGTTAGATTTATAATTGCTTATAATAGATTGTAGCATCCTATAGAACCTATAGTAGCATTAGAGAAACCGCTCTGCACACGCTTTAGCCTCTATAGTATTTATTACCTCTCGGGTTATAGCCTGTTAGAATAGCGTGTTTAAATAAGCAGAGTGATACATAAGGGGAAGTAATCCTGTATTTATAGCGTAGTAGCAAATATCTAGCAGTTAGAATAGTAATAGTCTTAATCTCTAATCCTCCTTAAACCTAAAAAGCTCTTCTCCCTTCCTTTTATACTAGAAGCAGGGTAGTAGTATGGTGTCTACTATTTGCAGTTAGCCTCTCTTTGGGATAGCTCCTAATATAGCCTTAGTTAGACGGTTCCTAATTACCTATATATAATAAGACTCACTTAGCCTAGTTGGGGGCAGGTCTGTGATAAAGTCTATTGCTAAGTGACTCTAGGGCTAGTCTGGGATGGGCAGGAGCTTAAGAAAACCCCTCTTTAACTAACGCTAGATATATTCTCAGCCGCAAGTATTACAGTTTACAATAAACCTGCATACTAACTGGGATTATCCAGGCTAGAAGAACCTCTATAATACTATAGCGAGAGTGCTATCCCTCCCTAGGTAACTAGCAGCAGTTAAATCCTGTGTATTCTATATAATCTATATCCAAAGAACATCTTTCTTAGTCTCCGCCTAGTTGCCCCTTTTGCTACTGCTACTAGGCACCTAGATTTATTCTTAGAAGGTAAGATAACTCCCGCTATTAATTAACACTCTACAATCTACACCTTAAGGCCTAGTATTGCGGGAAAGACTTACTCCTTTGCTTTTACCGCTATATAAGCTGCCTTATAGACTTTATTAACCGTAATAGTTTAGTTCTAAAGCTCTTATAGCTTATCCTCCTTAAATACCTTTACTCTTAGAGGGGTTTATATACCTCCTATTTATTGTACCTTTAGAACTAAATAGTTAGGTATTAGCTAGATTACTCTTTCTTACTCTTGCTTGTCTTTTATCCCCTAAGGTTAATCCTATTCTCTACACAAAAGTATATCTAGTATAACTGCTTTCTTGCCTGGTCTATACTCTAACCAAAAATCGTAGGAGGTAAGGTTGCCTGCCCACCCGCTCTAGCGCTCTAAAAGTTTCTTACAGGTTTTAATATACCACAGGTTTTAGTAATCTATAAGGATCGTAAAATTCCCACAGCTGTAAAGTTCTAGGTCCCATTCTGCTAGGCACTACATAATCGCTAATATCTCTTTGTTGTGGATAGGGTAGTTATACTTAGCGGGCGTAAGTCTCCGCAAGTAATAGTATGTGGGCGGAATTGCTCACACTTAGGGGCCTAATAAGGGGATAGGAAAAAGGGACTTAGTGTTTTTATTTAATCTTATAGCTAGCACATAGATAAAAGAGAGGTTCTTTTCCTTTTAGCTAGATAATTTAATTAATAGACTGTTGCTTCTACTGCTGTCTTTAGCGGCGGAGCTAGTAGCCTGCAAATAGCTTTAAACAGTAGCTAAAATAGACCTCACGTGAGTAGGCTTTAATACTAACACAAGCGTATATTATCTATAGCTAGATAAATTTAATAAGTATTAATTAACTAGTTATAAGTACCCTAAACCGCGTGATAATTATCACCTAAATAGAAGCCTTATGCTTCTAATACTAATTAGTAGTTATAAGACTATAAATAGCAAGAAACCTAAGAAGAGATAGATCTTTACTACTACTATAGACTTTCTATGCTATCTAAAGGAAATTAATTTTAAGTGCTACTGCTGCTTTTTACATACTATTACTATGCCTTAAAGTAATCCCTTTATTATCTATTATAAGAAAATATCTTCTATAAAGGAATATTATTACCTATAGGTTATTAGTTTAACTGCTAATCTTTAATCCTATGCCTAGGAAAATACCACTAAAAAGCTCTAGCTTACCCTAAATTCTATCCTACCTCTAAATTTACCTCTAAGCTTCTTTCTCCTGCCTCCTACTTTAATAATAATAATAGCAGAAAAAGATAGTAATACCTTATCTCTCTAAGGCAATAAAACTATTACTAAGCTACCTCCCTTTAACTCTAATCTTTATAATCCTAATAAACTAACTACCCTCTTAAACTTTAACCTAAGGAAACCTACTATAAAAAAGGTTAATAATGCTATTAGCTAGGCTACTAATTATTACTAGGAATATAAATAGAGCTCTTATAATATATAGTACCTTATTAATAACTTTACTAACTAGAACTATAGCTATTTTAACCGCTTAAGAAAGGCTAACCTTTATAACTTTTATAATACCCTCTATATAAAGGGGGTCTATATTAGAAAGAAAGACTAGTTCCTAATTATTAATGCTATTATAAAAGCTATATCTTCTCTAGGCTTTCCTATATAGCTAGATAATAATCTATAGCGCTCTCTATAATCCTCTATACCCCTACTAAGTCTATTAATAATAAAGCCTATTATAGTACTAACCTAAGAATAACCTAAAATAGCCTAAGTAGAGGTTATTATAGCCTCTAAGATAGCAGTACCTACTATAACTCGCAAGTTTAGAGGCATTAATACACCTTCTCTAGTAGTTAATACACTATAGTTATAGGGGTTCCTAGCTAGGAAAGAGCAATTACCTTCTTTCTTAGATAGTAAAGTGCCTCCTAACCTACTTAGATGCCTAGATAGCCTTACTAAAGGCTATTAGGAAAGTAATAAATTCTTAGGCTAAGAATATAACTTCCTCTTAACTAAAGTTAATATATTTATTAATAAATATAAATAGATTAACTATTTATAAGACTAGCTTGCTTAGGCTATTCTAGTTATACTTATAGGACTAGCATACTAGTACTATCTTAATAATCTAGCTAATAAAGGAAAAAGTTATAATAATCTTATTTATGCTCTCTAAAAGAGGTATAAAATAAAGGCAATTTAAGACTAATACCTCCGCAAGTAGGAAGGCCTTAATCTTACTGTAATTATTAACTAATATTATAATAAATATCTCTTATCCTGCCTTAAGATTCTTATAGAGAAGATATAACTGCTTTACTAGAGCCTCTTCTAACCTAGTAATATAGGCTTTAATAGCATAAGAGATAAGCTTAAGATTGCTACTTCTAAGACTCTAGCTTATAAGGTGCTATTAATAAAGCTAGTAAAGACCTTTAAAGACCTTACTGCTAAGCTCTACTAAGCTATTACTATCCATAAGGAAATAACGCTCTAGCTAGTAGAAGTCTTTTATACTAATTACGCTTTTAAACACAGTAGAGAAAACGCCTTAAATTATAACTAAAAAGGGTAGTTCCTAAACTACTAGAAGAAGTGCTATATTTACTGCTAATCTAGCTGCTAGTTAACTAAGCATAGCAACTAAGAATACTTCTAAGCTTAAAATTCCTAGCTCTAAAAGAAGCACCTAATGCCTCTAACAGCTAAGAGGTATTAAGTATTTCTAACTGCCTTTAAGGGTAAAGATAATAATAAGAATACTACCCTTCTTAACAAAATATTTTATTGGCCTAAAATAAATACACCTAAGAGCTTAGAGCGCCCTATAAAATACTGCACTTATATGCAGCTTATTAGCAATTTAGTCTAGATTATTACTTCCCTTTAGTTTAAGTAGTTAGAATCCTTTAAATTGCCTAGATTAAATAGTATTTAATTCTTAATTACTTTAGTCTTCAAATAGCCGCCCTAAGGTCCAACGCAAAGCTTAAACCTCTACTTGCATTCTGCAAATCCCCCTCGCCATTTACATTTATGAAGTTCATTATCCTCGGCACACTAGCAAAATATAATAGTTAGTATTCTTTAACTTTAGAATATATAGTCTCTTATCTATTAACTTACAGGCGAATCTACACTACAACCGACTTCTTTTAGCTTCTTATCAACATCATAAATAAGACAAGCACCATATGTATGTGTGCCCCAAGGGCGACGGCATGACTAGCGAAGCACAATTTAGTTAGTTTACTGCTTAGCATTTTGTACTCCCTTCCTTGCTTGCTACGACAAACCCCAGTAAGGGTTAGGGTTACAGGGCCATTAGCACGAACCCCAACGGGCGGGGTACCACCAGGAACCCCGTCTTTTCCACTATTCTTCTTATGCCAAGGGACCGACCCCTTCGGAGGGCCACGGCCCTTCGCAGCGCCGGCAAACAGGACTGTAATAAGAATTGCGATTAACTTCATTTTTTTTGGTAAGAGAGACAAATATATATATAAGTTAATATTTAGTTCTTTAAATTTAATAGTTGCGTGGAGAACTAGAAGAGATAATAATATAGAAAGAGCGAAAAACTAGTCTATTATATAGTTTTTAATATAATATTTTTATCTTTATAAATAGCGCTTAAAGCAAGAGTAGGCTATTATTTACATTATCTGCTGCGGCAGAGGTAGTAAGCAGAGCATTGCTTGTATTGTATTTATTGTATTTTTTGGGGTTTGCTTATATTTTGCATTGTATTTTTTTTTTGTATTGTATTGTATTTATATTTTTTACCTACCCTATGTATTATATTTTGTATTATATTGTATTGTGTTTAATACAATACAAAATACAATATATAGAGAATTCTATGTATTATATTTAACAATATAATACAAAATACAATACATAGGGTAGGTAAAACATACAAATACAATACAAAATACAATTAATGCTCTATTACAGGCGGTAGTGCCAATCGCCCAAAGTACCGCACCAAAGGCGGCCTTAAGAAAACAGCCAATATGCCTCTTACCGCTCTCTCTGGTGCATGTGACTTAGATGCATTTAATGCTTAAGTCCCACCACCAAAGATATTATTAGTAACCTCTCTCTACCTAAGTATACACTAACAAATCTACCTTACAACAAAATAGAGAGCCTCCCTAAAGCAGCCAAATTTAAGGAGGGAGCACCAATTTTCCAGTCATCTTCAGTTAACTTTACAGCCAATTTTGCAGGGAGGCGCAAAGTCAGGGCTAGAGAGGGGCACACCAGACAGACGGAGAGCAACATTAAACACAGGGCATATTCGTACGCAGGTAGTTGTGTTAGTAAAAGTCAAGCAAGTGGGAAAGCATTAAAGACTACGGCTGCTGCACATTCAAGAAAGTCGCGCTGCGCGTTTATGTACTGTATTCTTAGACTGTAGAGTGGCTTGGTAAGATATCAATTAATGCTTTGTAAGTTTGCAGACATGTTCAATTAGGATTACTTGGACGGCGCAGGGAACAATAGCTATTATCAAGTTGAGCAGCACAGGCACTTCCGGAGAGGTAATTACCTAGGTAGTTATCACAGTGTTTTCAATTTCAAGCTTATATCCAATCATCATGGCAGCAACGTCTGGTCTTTCCACGTTAGGCTACTATCTACTCCGTATCGTGGCACCTTGACTGACACTGATTTTGACAATCCAGTTATCTAGTCCTAACGCGAGGTATATATAATTAGATAATCTTACTAATTGCCTTATCTAAGAAGATATTACTATGCCTATTATTAGGCAATAGGGCTATCCCTAGTAGCTCCTTAAGCTAGTAGCTTTTATAGCCTTCTACCTTATAGAAATACAGCTTTAGTAACTATATTGCTACTTTAGATACCTATCTATTAAGAGACTATTAAGAATCTTAATAAAAGTTAGGAAAGAATATAGTAGTAATATTCTTAAGTAACTAACTAATATCTACTACTATTATTAAATAAATAGAAGAGCTCTAAGCTGCTTTAAGTTTACCCTTTAAGATAATTATAAGTTTAACTATAAGATTATTATAGATATCTTCTTTATTAATAGCTAACTAGTTCTTTATATTATTAACTTTATAACTGCCTTTTAAGCTGCTAAGTTTCTTAATAATAAAGAATAAAAGGCAAGGGATCTTTAGGATGCTATTATAGCCTATTAGATTAATATATACCTTAGGCTATTTAAATAGATAGTTTATAACGCTAGAAAGAACTTTAGCTTAGCAGAATTTAAATAGTATACTAAAGGTCTATATATCTATATTTAGGAAATACTAGTTAAGGCATATAATAGTATTAGTAAGGCAGAAAGATATTATAGGTCTCTCTGCTATATATATTAGATAATTAACGCAAAACTTAGCAATACTCTAACTAATAATTAGAAGCTTTAAATAGCTATAAAAGCTATAAATAATATAGCTAGCCTAGATAGACTTATTCTAATACTTCTAGTCTTTAGCGCCTATCCTAGGATAATAGATAATTTGCCCTCTAGCTTTAGCGTTATATAGAGAGCTAAAGCTATCTATAAGGCAACTAGTAAAGCCAGACAAGCTCTTGCTAAGTAGTAGGTCTAAAATGCCCTCTTAATAAGAAATAGCCTAGATATAACCCTATTATATACCCTTCTATTGCAATCTAAGGTTTATATTTAGAGAGAAAAGAATAAATAGTAGGGCCCCTTTAAACTTATTACTATTAAAGGTAAGACCTATACTATTACTAATAGAGCTAGAATAACCTTAAAGTTCTATTCTATAATTATATAACCCTATCTAGAGGATAAGAATATAACTCTAATAGATAATAAGCTACCCTAATAGCAGGCTATTAACTAAGATAATGCTAAGGTTGCTAATAAGAGTAATAGGAAGGTTAACTAGGATAAAGATATTAGAGATAGTATTACTATTACTATCCTAATAGTAAGATAAGGCCTAGGAAGACTGTATAAAGACCTAGAGACTAGAAGAGCTTCTTATTAAATATTTCTAAGAAGAGGCCTAGAAAGGCCACATAAATGCCTTATTAAAGAATAGTACTTCTTTAATGCTCTTAAGAACCCACCTAAATGTACTAAGCTTCTTAAGAGTATTAAAATAATAGCATTTCTAACTATAAAGGAGTAAGAAGACTATAACCTTACTATTCTTCTTTACAGTAAAAGACTTATAATTACCCCTAGCTAGCTATTTAAAATCTTAGGCTATACTAAGATTAATAACTTAATAGCTAGACGTATCTTTAAATTTAAGCTTTATAACCCTATAAAGCATGCTAAACTTTATATCTTTAACTTATAAATAGTTAATAAGGTTAAAGGCAAGAATATAGCTGCTCTATATAAGAAGTCTTACCTTATTATTTAGGGATATAATAATAAGGGTAAAGCCTTTATTTTAATATAATTACTAATAATATAATAAGCTAGCTAATAGCTTATAATTATACTTATGCTCTCTCTCTTCTAATAAGGAATTATCCTCTAGATAAGAGATATTACCTAAGCCTATATATAATCTTAAATACCTCTCTAAAGGATAATTATTATAAAGATTCCTAAGTAACTCTATAGTAGATACCTAGAAGGCACTATTATAATAGTAGTTAAACTATTATATAGAATATTAGAAGCTAGTACCTACTAGTAGGTAACTTATTCTACCTACTATTAAGAAAAGCTAAAGATAATAATCTTAACTTATAACCTATACCTACTAATCTTAGAATGTAATAAGTTTAGTATTATTAGAATATAAACTAATAATACACTTAGACTTAGTAATAAATAGTTCTCTAATCTTAAAGAGAAAGAGCTTTAGAAGGTAGCTTTTACAGTAAAGCTAAAGGAAGTTCTTAAGGTAGAAAAGCTACTTACTTTTAATAGCTACTAAATCTCTCTTAATGCTAATAGAAGTATTATAATAACCTAGAAAGAATAGGCTTTAAAGCTTTAGATTCTAATAACTAATTAGAAATATATTAAGCAATAAGCTTATAGTATATATCTTACTAGTATCTACTAACTAGAGGCAGCCTTTAACCTTTTAGTTACTGCGTAATAAAAGGAACTATCTAGTAATAACTTTAAATATCTAGGATACTATATTTAGTAGTAGATTAATAACCTAGGTAGAGGCCTAAAATATATACTATTTAACCTTAATAAAGTAAAGCTTTTTATATTTATTAATAGCTCTTTTACTAATAATAAAGATCTAAGTTCCTAGCTAGGATATATTATTATTATTAGTATAAAAGAAGAGACTAATAATAGTAAAATACTTATTAAAAGCAATATTATTATATACTCTTTAACTAAGTTAAAGAGAGTTACATAAAGTACCCTAGCCTCTAAGCTTTATAGTATAATTTAAGGCATAAATATTAGATATATAATAGTCTTAACTTTAAAGCTTATTATAAAATAACTAGGAATTCTAAATATTCCTATAATCCTTCTTATAAACTTATATTTCCTATATAAGTGCCTTATTAAGCTTAGTATAACCAAAGAGAAGAGGCTTATAATAGATATTATAGCTCTCTAATAGTTATATAAGCGCTATAAAGTCTATAAAGTTAGATAGATTAATAGAGAAGATAACCTAGCAGATATAATAATAAAAGTATTACTAAATTACGCATTAAGAACTCTTATTAATAAGAATAAGATTACAATATAAGTAGAGAGCTAGGTAGAGAGAAAGAAGAACAAAAAGTAATAGAATTACTATAGCTAAATTATTAGGATATAGCTACTATAGTATAAGGTAAGAATATAAGAAAACTTAGCTTTAGAATAGAGAAATTTACCTCTAGTATATATGCCTTTAATAGGTGTCTTATTTTATTTTATTTTTAAATAAATTAAGGCCTTAAAGAGAGAAGCTACTAGTATTACTTCTACTACTATCTTTAGCAGTAGAGCTAGTAGCCTATAAATAGCTTTAAATAGTAGCTAAAATAGACCTTATATAAGCAGGCTTTAATACTAATATAGGCGTATATTATCTATAGCTAGATAAATTTAATAAGCATTAATTAACCAGTTATAAGTACCCTAAACCGCGTGATAATTATCACCCAAATAGAAGCCTTACGCTTCTAACATGGACTTAACTGTAATTTTCTTAACTAGAGCTATTTACTTAGTATATTTAAGGCTTATTTACTAAATCCCTTATTAACTAAGAGTACCTTTCTTTACTAATAGCTATACCTTATAAAGGTATACTACTAAATAATATTGCTAAAGTCTTCTAAGAAGACTAAAGCAATTAAAGATTAAATACTATTTAATCTAGGCAATTAGAAGGATTCTAACTATTTAGACTAAAGAGAAGTAATAATCTAGACTAAATTGCTAATAAGTTGCGTGTAAGTGTGGTATTTTGCAGGCTACCCTAAGCTCTTAGGTGTGTTTATTTTAGGCTAATAAACTATATATTTTGTTAGCCTAAAATAAATACACCTAAGAGCTTAGAGCGCTCTATAAAATACCGCACTTACACGTAACTTATTAGCAATTTAGTCTAGATTATTACTTCCCTTTAGTTTAAGTAGTTAGAATTCTCCTAATTGCCTAGATTAAATAGTATTTAATTCTTAATTACTTTAGTCTTTCTAGAAGACTTTCCTAATATTATTTAGTAGTATACCTCTATAAGGTATAACCTATAGCAAAGAAAGGCGCTCTTAGTTAATAAGGGATTTAGTAAATAAGTATTAAATGCATTAAGTAAATAGCTCTAGTTAAGAAAATTACAGTTAAGTCTATTAATTATAGTTTTTCTAGCTAGGAGGGGTAAAACCTCCCTTTTATCTGTATAGTAGCTATAAGATTAAATAAAAACACTAAGTCCCTTTTTCCTATCCCTTATTAAGCTCCCAGGTGTGAGCAATTCCGCCCACATAATATTACTAAATACGCTTTAATAAACTCTATACTAACTTTTCTAATAAACTCTACCCTCTATTATTTTGTGGGGCTATACAAATGTCTAACAAACTCTAGTATAGTTTGTTAGCGCATAAGTGTTAGGCATCTTAATCTTACTATTACTTCTTTTTAGCTTAACTAGCTTGCTATTATAAGTTCTTTTACTACTATTACTCTTTCTTAGATAGCTTTAGGCAACTATAGCTATACTTAGGTTACTAGTTCTAGTTATTAGATAGTATAGAACTTATATTATTAACTAGATACTAATACTATTAATATTAATACTATAGCTAGAAGGGTTACTTATAGAATATTTTTAGCTATTAAGATTAATTAAATAGCTTAGTGTAATATATGCCTTAAGTATACCTAGATACTAGATAGGTATAGAAAAGAAAAGAGTATAATTTCACGGGAAAAAAAGGGGTAAAAGGTAGTATTTTCCCTTTACTATAGCGTAATATACCTATTATAATGCGTAAGTATATAGTATATATATGTCAGGGGCTATCCCAAAGAGAGAGCAACTGCGGGTAGCAGACACCACACTGCTACCCTGCTTCTAGTATAAAAGGATAAGAGAAGAGCTCCTTAGATTTAAGGAGGGTCAGAGATTAAAATAGTCACTATTCTGACTGCTAGATATCTGCTACTACGCTATGAATACAGGATTGCTCCCCTTGTCCTTCACTCTGCTTAGTTGAACACCCATCCTGACAATATACCTACTTAAGTAGGTATTTAGGCACTACTCTACCTTAATTAGCTATTAGATTTCTTATACTACTAAAAGAAGTACTACTTCTTTCTATTTCTAACCCTAAGTATTACTAAGCTAGCTACTTTTTAGGCAATAGAATAGCTCTCTATCTATACCTTAGTTAAACTAAACTAAATATATATAGGTAGGTAGCCTTTAGACTTTAGTTTAGTTTAACTAAAATATAACTAATAGCTAGCCTCTAGCAGACTAATAGTATAATAGTTAGCCTAGAATTCTTCTATATTAATTCTTCTATATACTATCTTCTAGTACCTACTATGCCTTTCTACCCTAGGTGCTATATTTCCCGCACCTATATGTATATTATAGTCTTTCTTACCTATAGTAGTTATAAATTATTAATAGTATTTATCTATTAAAGCTAAAAAGAAAAATAAAGAAGATCACTATGCTGCGCTATAGTAGTAGTATAATAGCTTATATAGCAGACCTATATACTCTATTTTAATTAGCTCTTATTAAATAAAAGACTTTAATATCTTTATACTCTCTAAATAAAAGACTTTAGCTTTTCTGCTAGCTTACCTAAATAGGTTTTCTGCTGCTTTTGCCTATATAAATGCTCTAGTCCTGCCCTACTTTTCCTTCTCTAACTGCCCGCCACATTCCTGCTAACCCTAACCCAAATAACCACTCCGATAAGCGCGTTTGCTATCGCTGAATCGAGGCCCTAATCTCTCGCGGGGGAATGCCAGACATCGCAAGATTCGAGACAGTCGATGTCGCCGGCCGAGTTTCTTTGATAGGGCTGGGGGGGGGGGGGCGGGGGGTGCGTGCCCGTGTGTTCCGATCTAGAGATTTGGGAAGATGCGGATCGAATCATATCGCCGAAGTCGCTGTTGTACTGTGGCACTGTTACACCCAGGTAGTTATGGTGGGATCACACTGATTCGACGGCACCGTGCTTGGAATTTGCGATCGCGAAGGACGGATGAGGCCATTCGTGGACACAGGACCGGGCTTGCAAGTTTTGCAGTATTACAGGGAAACTTTGATGAATTATCCGCCTGATCTAAGCCCAAACCTCACAACAGCCGTGACCGAATCTCGCGCTGGATGATGTGGTCGATACATTTGCCCACTACATACTGCTCAACTTCACTCCCAAATGGCCGCCGTATGTACTGAATGTACAGTTTGTGTCGCAAGGAAGACTCCTCAACGTATTTCCGTAGAAGTTTGCAGAAAACATTTTGCTTCTCATCAAACTCGCCAAAGTCGCCAACAAGACAAATGAAAACGGGGCGGCCCTTTAGTCCTGATACATTCATCGGCGATGTAGCTCGCTCAATAGCCTCGTTATATAGCTCGCGGAGCTGCAGATCGTGGGGGCAGCATGGTGCTTCCATGATGTAGACAACGCCGAACGCATTGGACACGTAGTTGTGTAACCATTGTTTGTCGCCAGATGCCCAGCGTGTCTGCACGTCTGTAAACCGGAAGTCGAGCTTTTTAGAGCGGATATGAAGACAACGATTAACTGTATCTTTTATGGTAGATAGTACATCTCCACTCACAGCGACTGCTGTCTCCATTTGCTCCTCCTTAGGTGTGATCAGATTCTTTGACCTACCCAGAGTTTGCATCAGCTCTAGCGAGTCCCGACCATTACCATTAACTACGAGCAAGTCCATTGCTTTAGACGAATCAAATGGATCTGACTTCAGACTCGGTCGTCTCTTCTCGACGTTCGGGCCCGCGGTAGCACTCTCCTCTCTGATACGTCGTCGCAGAAGGTCTATCAACTTCGGGGAGGAGTTTGAGTACACTTTTGTACACATCAAGGATCGATCAAAAGTAAATTCTTTGGAAATCCTTGAAAAAGTCTCAGTGCAATACGATATCACGGAACTTCTGTCTCGGTTGGCATAAAGAGACGAAGTGTTATCGAGCGTCGCTGTAAGTTGGTCCCGTCTCCCGGTATCATCCGAGCGTGCCTTTCGAGGGGTCAATGAGCGGCTATATTAGAATCAGTTAGCATACTTTAATATTTAGGGGCAATATTGGGTTGACTAACCAGTTATATGTTGCTAAAAGTAGGTTGATCGCATTTGTTTGACGGTCTAATAGAACTTGGATATCGCCGATAGAGCCGGTACTAAAACAAGTTCTCAGTCGGGCAAGGGTGTCTGGCTGCAATGGTGATCCATTGCTCAACTCCATGAGATCTTTATTTAGTTTGTCCACCAGGAGCCGGCAAAATGCTAATGACTCTCCCAGCTCAAGTGCAAGCTGACATCTCTGCTCAGCATTATATTTCATCCA
Source organism: Pochonia chlamydosporia 170 (assembly GCF_001653235.2). Taxonomy (NCBI): domain Eukaryota; kingdom Fungi; phylum Ascomycota; class Sordariomycetes; order Hypocreales; family Clavicipitaceae; genus Pochonia; species Pochonia chlamydosporia. The sequence goes on from NW_019154046.1 coordinate 65,175, forward strand.
CTTATTAATTTCTCCAAGCGCGGCACGAAGAGTTGTAAGTTGAACAGCTAAGCCCCTTAAAAGAAGGTCTGCGTCTCGAAACTTATCTCGCAGAGTGAAAAGCGTGTTAATTATCCTCGAAGAACCATCGATGAGGCCCACAATGGCCACGACTGGGTCCATATTGGTCGGAGTTGTGAGGATATAGAATCACAATGCTTCCAGAAAAGAATACATGTGAAGAAAACAGACGCAACTTGGCAGAATAACGTAAATGGAAGTTTGCAGACACAAACATGCTGACAAGGGTAACAGTTATGACTTGGTCTAGGCAGGTAGAGACAAAACATAGGATCCGCTACTCCCTCATGCCGCGAATGTTAGGCTACATGGCCAACAGCTGCTCATTGCAACGGCATACGTGCTGATAGTTTGACACTGCCCAAAATATGTCGCCCAGCCTTGTCTTACTCCTGAAGACTTGCATGGAAGGCTTTCCATGCCGTCACAACACCAACACATTTCCTCTTTTCTCAGTTTCATGCAGGGGATAGCTTGGGAGAAACCTTCACCCAGCAAACGTGGTCTACGCCTTGTTAGCACCAACAGATCGGGAACAAGGCTGACGCTAACATTTCAGGCCAACTTTTCGTTTATTATAAGCACAAACGAGGTTTCGAGAGCATCTTCAATTGGATACAAAACAATTCCCCGGAGTTCTCATAGACAACAGGCAGCCGCTGTGGCTTCTATATCCTGGTAGCTTTACAAGGGCGCCGAGACGGCACGCCAGCTCGCGAACAATCACAGCTTGGTCGTGGAGAGATTGTCAAGTGGGAGCCGGGATACATTGCGATGGCTAGCCTCAGCTTTGCCGGAAATTTGGTAACTTAAACGATGCCCAACCCACGGGATGTGCCGCAGTTAACCAACAGACATCACCCTGGCAGACATGGACTCAATTTTGGGTTGGGCTCAAAACGAAGTTGCGCGATGCAGCTAGGCAACCAACAGGAAACTAGGGTTGAGTTCAGCTGCACATCGGCCCGCGTAGCCCGCCACCCTCGTTTGTTTTAAGGAGGCAGTGAGCGCCAGCAATTTTACACAAGATTGATGCAAAATGCTTGACCATCACATCAAGAATATTTTTGGTTACGTAAATATCTGTGTAAGTCTGACGTAGTTCCAAGGCCTTGCCGTGGAATTGTACACTTGCTGGCACCAACCTGCACTGTATTAGCTTTCTTGCGTGTTGGGGCGCAGGCAGAATTGAACTGAGAACCAGTGTGTGCAAGCCTTCAGTGACTGTCCAAAAGATTGCAAACATGTACAGAGCGTGTCAATAAAGCAGGTAAACCCATGGTGGGACAAGTAACACTGATCTTTAGTACCCAGCTTAACAACCCTGACTCGCGACCATCGCTCTCCAGTCATCTCGCGCATTGACTTCTCCCTATTCTGGGCTCCTGCAAGAGTAAATCTCGCAATTCCAACCCCAGATGAGACTGAACTTAAGGGCCTTGTCTACACGGCGAGCGAACAAAACTGGTATACTGATAATGTTCCGGCCGAAATACGCTGATATGGCCAGGATCGCAATTGGCGTTTTGGTGGTCAAGGTGTGTCAAGAAGCCCCAATGGAGGGATTTCGAGATCAAGTGTTAAACCTGGAAAGGGACATCTTAGAGAATGAACGTAGCTAAGTTTCGGTCGTCCGCGAGGATATTAGTTTGCAATGTGAATTGCAGTCACGGTGGCCAGACAAGACGCTAGAAGAAGGCGAAACAGTCATCTGGAATTGAATTTTCCGAGACTGTCACACCTGCACCAATTGTGACATAGAGCTGGGTTTTAGGATGTCTCGACATCCTAAGAAATGAGTATTCATTAAGTATGTCTTGTTTCGCGTGTAATTTCGAGGTTAGAGAAGAAATTGTGCAGATTACATGGGCTAGAGTCAAGGGTATTTCCACATCAACGAAACGACGGGTACAGTGGTGAGACTTCCCACTTCCGTACTGCTCAAATCCACGGCTACTCCGTACGATTGGCGAGAAGGGCTGAAGAAGAGACGAAACCTCTTGTCACGGTAACTGGGTTACTTGCTTGTCTTCGTAATTATAAGTAGCTCCAGGCTCTGTATCGGCTTCCCTAAAAGCACCAAAAGACTACAACTCGGACCCAGTTGGTTAGATTGTAGAGTCACCGCCGCTCAAAGGTCTTACTGCAGGCGGCGAGCAAGACAATTTCTTAGGCGGTTCCGTAATATGAGGTGGAGACGGGATGAACCGCCACTTGACCAGACTCGGTCTTGCTGAGCTAAGTTCGTCCGTGAAGCTTTCAAACAGGGAGTATCCACATGATTGTGGATGCGGCAGGCAACAGTTAATGGTCTGCGAGAGGTCTGCACAAGGCCCTTTGTCTGTGATGAAAGGTTCAACGAGCCCCAATTGTCATAATCTGTGGAGTCCTCTCGCAAGCATCAATGAATTGCGAGGGAGCGTAGCGATATGAAGTAATTCCTGAACCTCAGATAAAATCTGATGAGAACCCAGAGTCTGTGATTTGGGTGCCCAGGCATTCCAATACCACCGCCTCTCGCCGCGTAGGAGGCACTGTTGGTGTTGGATAAAACTGCCTTTGTTGATAGAACAAGCAAACTTGGTGTAAATGCTAGCTGTTATAACGTCGGCTATGAGAACTGAGAATAGCCGGAAAAAGCAATTATTTGCTTCGGGCGAACGGGAAGTTTTCTAGTATTAAAAGGAGAGCTGCAGACTCTGTCTGCAGCTCGAACAACAAGAATAATAATTTTGTGAAAGAGCTTAGTTAACAATGAGTCTCATAACGTGATAGTTGGAGCCTCGTAAGTTTTAGTGATTTGCTTCTTAACGCCATTCCCAGATTGCTCTTAAGTTATCTTTGTGGGCAACTTTTTGACATGTTTTTCCTGTGCTAAGTAATGCCCAGTGTAGCAGTAGCGCCAATCGAGGCATCTGTGACAATGTCATCCGCCAATGAAACTGAGGCCGGAGCCGTGCTAGTTACGGAAAGCCCTGTGTGGCGACACCGAATTGAGAGCGATACCAGTGCTCTACAGTGGATGTTAGACAACACTTCCCAGATGCTAAGTCGGCACAGGGATATTATCAAAAAGCATGGAATCTGGATTGTCACAAAGACCTACTCTACTCGCCGGTGTGCCATTGCCGTTATAACATCAAAGGCTTCCGCCGTTGAGATTGGCCTCGGCGTGAACGTCCAGGGCGTCCTAGAATTAACACCGAAAAGCGAATGGAAGAATGGATCTGGAAGCTTCTGTACGGGGCTACACGAGGGTGAGGGAGAGGTGGTGGTGTTTATAAGTGGGATATACTTTACGCGAAAGCTTTTGCGGTTGTAGGTATGTGTCACACAACACGATTGATTGGATAACTGAGCAACGAGAGACTCTTGATTTTCTATCTAAAAGAGTGGAATTATATGAAATTATATACTTATTGGAATACTGCTGCTTACGCAGCAGTATTACGATTTCCTATTGCCATTTGCCACTTTGCCACACTCGCATGTTTGGTTGACTGAGGCAGCATTTATTTGACAATAGCATATTGTGCTTGCTTTGAATGAGCGACCTGACCTTAACAGTATGATTACTTGAACCATATACCTTCTGACGTCGCAGCCCTCTTTGAACTGCAATCAATCTCGCAACGCAGTGGCCTAAGGATTCGAATTAATCATTCCTGCACGATTTCCAATTTCGGCATCCCTACGGTATTTTCCCATTCCGCGTGCATTCCAATGGAAACGCCTAATCCAAAACATCCATCCAGATAGCAGTAGTACGGATAGAGGAATGATGACGACCCAAAGCATCCAAAACTGTCCGCTTACATGGGTTGAGATGGTTGACCCATCCGGACTAGGTGTGGTGCCAAAGAATTGTGTCCCGAAGATGGAGCTTACTGTGGAAATGGGCAAAAATATCATGGCCACGATGGCCAAAGTTTTCATGACGTGGCTGTCTTCTCTCATCACGTTGCTATCTTGCAAGCTTCGTACATTGAAAGCCTGCATTTGGTCAGTACATGCCTACAGAGGAACAATACTGACGGACACACCAAGTTGATAACATTTTTGAGTCTCTGTTCGATACTTGATAATCTCAACCTTGTCGAAAAGAAAGATTCTCGGCGATGGCACAGAGCATCCTCGGTGGCTAACCACACGGCACTGACTTTGCTCATCCGCGAATGCGCTTGAATCGCACTGTCCAAGGAGCGCAATGCCCCATCTACGGCTTCTCTAAGATGCAGGGCGTCCTTGGCAACGGCATGGATGTGACTGTAGCTCGCACCCGGGGGCGCTTCTTGCTTAGTTTCGAGGAGCGATGCTTGCTTGAAGACTGTCTGAGAAGAATCAAGTTAACAATCTAAGCGTGGGTCAACAGGCTTGGTCGACTTGCCGTTTCGATATCCCGTGCAAGGTCAAGAACTTTCCATGCACTTTCGTCAACGAGCACATGCCAGGCCTCGAAAACCATGGCGAAAAGTAGATATGGATCTTTCAAGATATCACCCCAGTCGGGAGATCTGTATAGTTGGTTGAGGATGCACCACAATGCTGGCGGGGGCTCAAAGCATATCAGTGTTACATTCCTTCGCTGGTCCTTTGCAGTCGTGTTCGAATTTAAAATAAAGCCCGACCTGATCCACTGTGATGCGGAATTCTTCTCTTCGCTCGGCAAAGGGCTCAAAAGATGCATCCATGAAGCTAATACGCATCAGTATGATTTGGTTTCACAAACTCGGCGGTTTACTCTCAATAGAATTTGTAGAACCCACTGATTGTTCCATTTTGTATGGCACGAATTCCAAACGAATGTATTACCGACTGCAAGCTTTCTGCTGTAAACTGACTAGGTATGTCGCACAATTTATGAAACTGGTTAAAGTCGTGCAGCTTCTGAGGCGAATCCCTCGGGGCGATACTGGACGACACTGTTAGGCCCCCGCATAGACAAGCAAGCACAAGCAAGAGCGAGCTGGAAAAATGTAGGGCGAGAGGTTGACTCTACTCCATGAATGCACATACAGGATGGCTAGGTCCCACTCATCCCAGAAGTCTAGGTCCTGGAGAGTCGATAGGTTCAAAACTTCGGCACTTTCTCCTATTGTACAAGAACTCGTTGGTCAGAGATCTGCCAAGTTTATGAATCCATGCGCCTTCCTAATAGGCATGGAATGCATATTGATAACCGACTCGTGGTAAGATCTTACCCCTACGCCACACGAACAAGTGGATGGGAGCACGGTGATCCAGGGTCCCCAACAGATACTTTTTCCCTTCGCTGAGCTGTGAATGGTTGGAAAATGAAGAGTCATGCTCCAGTCGGCTAATCAAAGCTTCCCTTCCGAAACTTTGGATGTACTTGGGATTATTCAATAAATTTGTCATATTTAGACAGCATGTTTGATAAGATGTCTTTGTTGTAGGCTACGTGAGATATTTTAATGTTTCGAAAATCCTGGTTCCTGAAAGGAGGCACTTTTGACCCAACACCAGGGCTCAGAACAAGGCAACCAATGACAGTCACAACCAGAAAACTGACTCGTAAGCATGGAAGGTAGGAAGCTGGACGCCTTATTATGGTTGCATTTGCGGTGAGATTTTCTCTCTACACAGAGTTAAGGATCGACAGAAAAGGCGGCACAAGGCGACATGGTTCTCTCCTGCGCCGCCTCACTTGTCAGCCCAACTGATAGCCTTGTTCTAACTTTTGAAAGTGCGTTCTATTATGGAATCCTTCCCACCCGTGGCAGCGGCAGTACAAAAAGGGGCAAAATAATACGCTTTGCTTTTTAGATGCTTTCTGCACATAAATTCTCATATCTAATCATGGTAAGATAGGTTTCCCTGAAGAGCTGGGCGAAAACGCTGAAGTAACATCTTCTTCAACTCACTTAGACACCAACTCAGTCTGGACGACACTATTCATCTGGCGCCCACCCCAACGAGGCCGAGATTCGTAAAATTCAGGTAGGTGTTACTTTCTCCGCCCATTACTTTTTAATTTAGCTGATTCTCTTCAACTAACTAATCCTCCCTGCAGGACAATTGTGATTGGACGCCAGCTCCAGCCCAACAGCCAAAATCAACTTCAGGTACTCTATTGCTGGCAATATCTCGTTTTGAGGCTATAAAACTGAGAAAGAACAGGAAATAACACCGAACGCCATTCCACCAATTCAAATTCGGCCACGTCGGGCGCCTCGGGGGGCCAGAGCCAAACTGCAACCGGGACGTCTAATCACTAATTAGAAAGCAGACTGACGCTGCCACAACGTAGACAACATACCAGATTTCAGTACTCTTTTAGCTCCTAGTCTTTAATCCCAAAACTCAAGATGAACGGACAGCCGCAGTACAGAACGCAACAAAACAACGTGGAGCTCTTTATCGCAAACTTCGACGATGCTAAAGGGTGGTTCAATGCTTGGTCTGGCTCGAATGGGCAATGGCAGTGGAGGCCGTGGGGGGAAGAACCATCTAGGCCAAAACTGTATTATGCGTCAGCATTACAGTATAAGGCCGGGTTCGATTATTTTGCGGTGGATGGCATGGGACGAATAACAACCGGCAATCGGCCATTTGAGTGCACCATTCATCCCTACACAGGCAAATTTGAGAAACTATGCGTCCAGACTCGGGATTCGTTTTGCAATCTAGCCAACAGCACCTGGGACCGCACCGTGCTGAGACAATCCGGACCTGGATTGCTGCGTCTTGCATTGTTCACTCGCCAAGGCATTCACAAATCAAAACGAGCAGACCCTGATAAGTGGGATGCAGGGGATTGGCTTTCAGTCATGATCAGGTGGATTCCCGCAAGCGTGGGCATGAGTCTGCTGGCAAGTAAATAATCTTTACCAGCCGTTTAATTTTGTCCGTTCTAACATGCCTCCTCTATAGATCTTTCTGCCACAAAATGGTCTGCCAGCAGACAAAAACCCACACTCGTATTTGCCCTTTCGATACAACGGGTATAGATATCCACGTATGGCTCGCAACTTCTGGGAGAACAGGAAAGAAATATATGAGCTGCACCCCAGCGATGCTGGGGCCGCCACAGACGACAGCTTGCAGATGTATCGAGCCTTCAAGCCTCGTTTTCTCTGCTACCTTGAAGAAAAGACTGATGAAGATGGGAGAGTAAGATGGCATTTTGTAACAAAGCCTGTGAGACCGGTAAGATGAACTACCCGTTCAGTGACATCGACCAAGGTAGATACTAACGTTAGAACCAGAACGATCACACTCCATATGTTTTCATATCTTATACAAAAGAGCAATTTGACATACCAAATGATTCTCAGGCAACGCATCAAAACTATCAAAACTTGTTTGCTTGGGCAATCAACGCCACAGCTTATTATGCAGAGAATCTCGTAGAAGGTGCGAGAACGCCGAAGGCATTTTGGATCGACTGCAAATGCCAACCAGCCAAACGAGTTGACGCAAGTGGTCAAGTGAATGATAATTTATCAGAGCGTGAGAAAAAGGAGCTCATAGATCGTGATGTGAGTTGTAACTCTCCGTCTTCTCTGCCAATATGTGCCAACTCGAACCGAACTCTGGCTAAGCCGAAAATAATTAATACTAGATCTATACTATGAGCGATATCATCCGAGGCGCCGAAAGTACCATTGTTATCACGCACAGTGTAACGGATTCTGTAAGCAACGACTTGCTGCGTGGTTGGGGAGATCGCGTGTGGACTTTACCAGAAGTGATTCTCAGTAAAGGTAGCAATGTAACGCTGGTCGTGCATGGTGGAAAGCCAGAGCTTGTCCCCAAAGTCCGGCTGGCCGAACTAGCATGGAAGGATGCTGGTGAGGCGCGGCAACTTGTGGAACATTATACAAATCTCCATCTAAGCCGTCTTGAGCTGGTCAGCATTGCGATAAAAGCTCTGGCGAGACGAAGCCTCAAGGGGCACCATGAAGGGGACCGGAGTTACGCCCTGATGGGTCTCCTACGAGTCAGACCACTCATCGACAGCCAAGACACGTCATTTCAAGCGTTTGCAAGGTCAGAGATGAGAACATCCAAATATTACCGTGCTGAATTGCTCCAACTATAAACTAACGCTAAAGCAGGTTGTCACTACCGCAGGATAACGACCGGCTAATGGAACGTTTGATCTGTTTGTTACCAAGAAGCCCAGACGAACCTTGGGATAGCATGTCAGATATATTCAACTCAAGCCTCTGGGATATATATCCCGACACTCAAGTTTGTGGCATCGGGGAAAACGATACCATTGTTGTGGATGGATTCAGAGGTGCCTTGATCCAATGGTCCATGTTCTCACCGGTGCAAACAATGCACCGTCAGACCCTTCTGAGAAAAATCATCCTCATGGCGACTGCATGTATACCAATTTTGATGATTGTCGGGCCACCGATGCTCTCCACAGGAGTTAGCTCACAAAACACCGGCCCAACCGGCCAGACCGATTCTGGCAGGGACCTCAGAATCGCCGGTGGGGTTTTGACGGCAATTGCACTCCTCATACTATTCTCGGCGCCGCTTTACGTCCCCCACATGTACAATGGGAAGTTGTACGAGGTGGAACCATGCCTGTTTGGCGTCGAAGGCTACGTTCCTCTTCCAGAGGTGGAAGAACTATTATTTGGCTTTCGCCTGAATAGACTCAAGTGGAGTACATACGGGTCTCCACTCTCACGACATCGACACAGTTCTGCTTATCGCGAGAGAACAAGCAGAGAACAGGAATACACAGAGTATGACGATTGTAACTCGCCACCAACTCCCATGGGTCCGCCTACGGGTACCCGAAATTTCACATGGACATATCCAGTCGATGCTGTTGACCCTTGCGCGTTCTGTGAGAACTGCGAAGGAAGTGATGGTCTGTTTTGCACGAACAGCCATGAGACAATAAGCTCCATAGAATGCAAGAGTCGAAGCGAGTATGGGGAGATGAAGGTAAATATTGATCCTGACAGAGAACCCCCCACCCCCCCCTTTAGCTTCGTGTTTCTGGAGACACTGACAGATACCCGGAATACTAGGTATTCATGTTGGTAGACACTGCTGCAATGACGGCAACACTTTTCGAAGCTAGGCGCCCTCCAGTAGCCTTGATTATGGGGGGGTCCGAGGGTGGCATGAAACGGGCTCTTGCTTGCTCCTATGATATCAGCACGGGAATCTTGTATAGAGAGACGGTACTTAGGATGCCCTCCCAAACAAGCGATAAGATGCTGCTACTTCCTCGGGTTAGGCTGGGGTTAAAGAGCCCATATAAGATTAGTGACATTGAAAGAGCCACCCCTGGTTATCCTTCGTTGGCTAGGCCATAGGGTCTTAGTTACAGTCCCAATGTATATACATGTCTTTAGTGGGCATATGTGGCCTACCTTTTAGTCCGGAATGGTAATTTGTTTTTGAGCTCCCACCTTTAATTGTGCAGTCCCCTCGACACATCGATTGAAACCATGCTGGAGGTGAAAGGTGGTGTTAGAAACCCTATAGAAACGCAACGGCCAGGTTAAACAAACCGCCTTCGCAGATCGTCTTCTCCTTACCAGGATATAAATTCCCAGCTCTTTAAGTCCAACACACCCTCCTTAGTCCGCGCTGGCTTGACTTAGAAACGGAACGGGTGGTCGCGCTGCTACTGCTTTCTACGGTTCTCAGTTAGCTGCAAAACTGTCGCTACGTAAAACTGCGCATACCTACCTTTCTTCTTTTAATTAGTTCTAACATAGAGCTATAGCTAGAGTTTAAAAGAACTTAGGTATACTAAGATTCTTTGCTAGAGAAGGTATTATTATATTAGCTAGTAAAAAGATAATTATAAGGAGTATCTCTGTGTGGTTTTAATATACTGCCTCTATAGGTGGGAGTGCTAGTAGTTTGTAGGCTTACTTTTGCTAATCTCGCTTATTGCTAGGAGTTACTAGTTATAAGGCTAGAGATAAAGACGAGTGTGTAAGCCAAGCTACTATCAGGCCTACCATGTTACAGAGAGTTTAACATAGAAGTGTCGTCAAGTCGACCACGAAACTGGCTCTGCAGTTAGTCGCCTACCAGCAGGACGGAAGACGACAACGGTTTATTATGTTTACCAGCCCTTTAAACCAGGCAAGTACCTTGCGCTAAATAACAGTTGATCAAAGTTGAGACTGTTCTACAGCTTATATTTTCCTTCTAATGCCTATCATAAAATGCGATAGACGCTATTGCTTGACTGTATTACCTTGCTAATGCACACTAAATATAGGTTAACACGCGGCCGTCTATTGTATCCTACCAGCCTCAGTTGTCTCATCTCTTGCCTCTTTCAAGAACGGCACCAGTGATGTTCCACCTGTTCCCGTTAACTCTTGCTTACTGTTCTTATCTGCTGAGGCGCTTGCAAGATTCTTCCTTGCTTTCTCTGCTGGCGCTTGCTTTGAGGGTAGGATTATGTAACGAGTCACAATCTGAATGTGTTTGTCACGAAAGCTCCCTAGAACATCAACAGCAGCAACATAGGCGGCACGCAGGTCCTCCTCAGTGGCTGGAGAGTTGAGGACAGCTTCCCGGATGCTGCCTAGATTTCCAATATACTCTAGAAACCGCCTATGAGGCCCCGGCATGTACTCTCGAACCTCATCATGAAAACTCTTCTGGCCTTTGCTTCCGTGAGAGAAGTGCTCGACGCCCAGGATAATGTCAAAGAACTGAATGAGTGAGCTTTGCCCATTGCTTCCACCTCTCAATTGCCTCCATTCCCCCTTGCCGTCTCCTTCGTCGTAGAATATGCCTCGTGGGAGGCCAGCATGTTGCATGTTTTTGCTCCCAGCCAAAAATGGTCGAATTTGATGATAAAAGACCGACGGGTCGCACCCTTCGTACATTCTTCCTAGTAGCGTGCTGACCATTTGTATGCAGGCTTTCAACTCCCGCAAAGCGCTGGTTATCACTGGATAGTTTTTGTCCGAGATGGCTGCTATTGCGCCAATCATGGTTTGGATAATACCTGCAGCTTGGGATTCCATGGCGACGCTGAGCATCATGAACCATACCTCGTCTTTGGTTCCTGTAAACGAGGCGATTACGTCGAGATCGTTGACTTCAGAAAAACTATTCTCGTTCTTGGATGTGAAGTTCCAGAGATTAGTAGCTGCGTAGGAAACTCCTGGTGGCATTTCCACATGGGCTGCTATTTCAAGAAATGGAATGCTAATCTGTGGTGGGAGTATCTACAGTTGATTAGATACCGCAGAGTAAGAATACAGTTCTCTGCCGGCTATTACTTACCTCTTCAGGCTCATCACCACCCCAGGTATGTGCGCTGGTTATATAGGCGAGCATTACATATGCTCGTCGCCACTCTGCCTCAGACCTCAGTCGCCCGGTAGACAGGATAGGCAGTTGCGAAACTGCCTCTCTAATTGTGCCATTTTGTATATGGGCCGGCAGGTGCTGCAGAATGAACTCCCATGGTGTGTAATAACCATCGGCCAGCACTTTGGGCATGCTTTTTTCCGGAAGAAACGCATTGCATGTGATGGCAAACTTGGACAAGCCAACCGAAGCACTATTATGCACTGATCGTGATGTGTGTCTCGCAATGATTGGGGCCATAATGCGAGTTGTTTTGTAAACTATGCCTGTATACAATAGGGTACCGTGGGCGACTGTGCGTGCTTACAGATCGATGAGAGATATTGGAGCTCTTATGTTGTAGTGCCAAATTTTGTCTAATTTGGTACTGAACAAAATATACCTTCTCGGCACAAGAGATGTTGGTCGATACGTTAACACTTTAATGGTTGTTTCGTCTTGCACCTTTGAACGATGTCGAAACAACTTGACATAGTTTAATAAACGTAGTCACGGAACTACATAGGCTGTGTGGAACGTGTCATTTCATCTGTGTATTGGCAGGTGATGTCAAGGCCGAAATTGATCATGGGATTTCATTCCGTTCCGATTCCGGTTCCGGGGCCCGGTTGGTGTCGGGGCCACAACAATGATTTTTGGCTAGGAGGACACATCTCGGGGAGCCCAGCCAATCAGTTGTCGAGGTTTGTTATGGAAATGCACGGAAGTGGAAGTCGAGAAGTCACAGTGCTGCCGTGTGTGCTGGAGATGCCGTCTGGAAAGGCAGCGTCACGGTACATACCTCTGAACATTTTATACAACACAGAGTAACTACCTGAACGGCTCACGCAGACCTTTCCAAAGAGGTTTTACAATCTCAATACAACTCTTAAATCATTCAACTAGAATGCTACTTGCTTGAGCGATGCAAACCCGTAACTTTATCTTGCTTAGCTTTCTTCTCAGAAATCTGCTGCATTTTCAACAGTTTCTTCTTCTGATTTTTGCTCAATGCTGCCCCTGGATTGCTTTGTGTACATTGCCCTTGTACTTGCAACCCAGCCCTTCCATTGCTCACTGCCTTTTTCACCGTACCTTGCCACTGTAACGGACGTAGTGCCATGAACTCCTTTACCGTCTCATCTGTCACCTCAACCCGTCGTTGTTGGAAGGCTTGAACATATCTTTGGACGTAATCAATACAAATGGCTTTAAGCTATGCAAGGTTTGGTCAATGTCGTCGTGCACAGCGCAAGGGTGTTTGTCCACTTACCTCTCCAGTAAGCAGCTTGCCACTATTGTAGTCTTCTTTGACACAACCTAGTTCTTCATCACTTTCCATGAAAAACTCAAGGTATTGATAAGAAACATCAACTGAGGCATCGCCCCCCTTTTCTCGGTGCTCCTCTACACTTTCTCTGCCCCCGGAAAACGCATACCTTGAGCAGGATTGTCAGTTTGAGGGTGTACACGCAACCCGGGAACACTCACTTGTTAATCTTGGTTTTAATATTTTTGGGTGTATCGTTCAAGAAAATGGCAGATTTATCGTCGCTGGCAGACATTTTGGACCCGGGGCCTTGAAGTGCATCTAGGAATCGCATGTAGATGGAGCAAGGTTTGGCGATGTGCAATCCGGCGGCGCAATCCCTGGTCAGGCGAAAGTAAGGGTCTTGGTCGATTGCACACGGAATCAAGCATGGAATTTTGGAGCTGATGGATATATCCGAACCAAAAATGTGCGGGTACGAAGATGCAAAGGCAGCTGCACCTTGGATGCTCGGAAAGAAAATCTTTCCAATCGCAGAGTCGCCGTTAAAACCAAAGACGGCCCTGGCGGTATTGTACGTAACCTTTTTCGAGAATCGAATTATGTTCTCGTAGAATGCACCTCCGACGTACTCGAAGTCAGAGAAGATAAAGGTCTTGTTCTTGTTAAAGCCACAAGCAATGATATCTTTTGCATTAGCCTTGCCATAGGCTATAGTTTCGTCGACAGTCTTTTTGGGAGAGAAGAGAAACTTTTCGTCTTTATCGCGACATGTTAGAATCCAGTATATAACGGCCATTGAGGTGAGCTAGACTAACCATCTGTCAACATAATAACCAGAGCCACATCAAAGACCTCTTGTAACCACCTATTTTAAGCATCAGTTGCCAAGGCATTAAAATGGATGTGACAACAGCATCATACTTGACAAAGTCAAAAACCAGACTGTGGCCAACATGCATGCTGTCGCTGCTTGGGCCTCTCCCAGTGTAGAGAAAAAAGGGTTCTTTCTGCACTATGATTAAGATACGTTCGAGTCAGGCTCCATTGAAACTCACACGTTCATAAAGATCCAGAATATGAGATAAATCCCTATGACTGAAGGCGATCCGTCTCCTCAGAAACCTGTGAGGTTTGCATCCCGTCACCCTCTCAAACCGTTCTAGCAGTGCATCATCAATTAACTTGGTGCCAAATTCTTCTACCAGCCTACGATAATCGATGGCTTTAGCTTTTCCGTCCGAGTCCAAGTCCCCTGCAACGGACCATGGGTTGACATCTTGTTTAGTGCTCTCGGTGGGCGGTAAATTGTCCTCAACCGGGGCCGAGCCAAGAGGTCTTTCCGGGAGTGTAAATTGAGCCATCGCTAATGGGAAATCAAGCAGGATTGAAGAGACCCTATGCAGGGCGATCCTGAAGCTCTAGTCATAGGACACTGATTGCACAGCACGGGGGTTAATATGAGCCTCCTTTTCTAAGTATCAACTAGACCCGCCGTCCCCTACTAGGTAATGGTTTCCGGCGTATTCGAAGAAGGCTGCACGTAATTATAACCAAAGGCATTACGTAGTGTATGAGTTTCTTCCGTTCCGTGTCAAGCCATGCTTCCGCACTGCTCCACAGCCCTCTGTGGCTGGCAGAAAATAACCGCTAGGTCATTTGGTCTACAAAAGGGAACGCTCCGGGGACCACTCCGCTAATGCAGAGAGATAGTACAGGTTATATTCCGTTGACACAACCCCCCAGCTTAGATGGCTATCAGATATGCTGCATACTAGGCCTTTTAGGTAGTGACCTTCCCGGTGGAAGGCTGGCGCTGGGAGGTGTATGTGGTTTCATGTGTGGGTGCCCTAGTGGCCGGAACAACTCTAAGATAGATGCTCCTCGCAGGGCTTAAACTTGCAACTTTGAGAGATGCGTAGTGACTCGCAAACCGGGCTCATAACTATTAAAGAAATAATCGCTAGGTTATTTAGTCTAGCCAAAGGGAACGCTCTGGGGAATGCTCCGCTAATGCAGAGAGATGGTACAGATTATATTCCGTTAACATCAATCAATATGTAGCTGTCGTGTCTAAAAGAGCCGAGTGGTTTCACACATTGTCGGTTGACTCTACCAAGCAGAAGACGACATCTTAGTTCATCATGTATGAGTCGCGGCATCTGAAAGGCTATGAGATACATCATTATTGCCTGCCGTCTTTCCTATACTAACAACTTACACCGCTACCGCGGCTACAGTGTCCCTTATAGCCCGTTGGTTCTCTTCAGTCAGACTAATGCCAAAATATCTCCGTATTGTGTCTATCCTCTCGTCTTCACTCTCAAATACTTTCTGCCATTGCTGAGTGCCATTCTTGCACCACTTGAAGGTGTTGCCATGAATAATGAGTACACCGTTGACCGAGCTGCCAACCTCTGAAGAATCAGCACTGCTCTGTAGGCAGGCATCACCAGACTTCAGATTGGGATCAGTCATGTCTTTGGTAGTAAACATGGCACAGACGACCTTGTATGTGAAAAAACTCCTGGGACTTCTGGAGGGGGACAGGTTCATGACAACAATGTCTTCGGGGAAAAGCTCGGTGTCCAGAAAGCAGTACTGCGGCACCCAGCTCTTCCGGTGGCCAGCTCGGTGCTCGTATATCCAGTACTTTTGCTCTCGCCGTGTGGCTTGTGGAATATGGCTGTGGTTCAGCCGCAGATCGCCTATTCCTGAGTGAGTTTGAATTTGTTCATGACGCAGCTCCAAGGGGCGCACAGGGCACCTTGAACCAAAGCAAACGTCCACTGCGTAGCGGGCACCTCCTACAGTGACAATGTTTAGACAGTGAGTGAGACCGCCGTACTTGGCCAGGATCGTGTCGTATACTCTGGCTGCAACCATGTAAGCGTCAAACCCCAACGAGAAAAGGACGCTATGAAAGAACGAATTGTTTTCCATGCAGTAGCCCCCTCGCCTTTTGACTACGATTTTTTCATAAAGGCGGTCTGCATTCACATCGATGACACGGTGCCATGAGTAATGCAGCGTGAGGTTCTCGAAAGGTATTGTGGCCAGCTGATGATGTTGCAACCGGAACAAGAATTGGAGTTGTTCATCTGTAGTGAGGTCGGTAGCACTAAGCTTTTGATATGCTGGTGGGAAGCCTATACGCTCAAAGTATTTTTGTAGTTGGGGTTTGCTGTATATTTGTTTGGCTTCCATGGCTTGATGATCTCGTCAGCGTTGCTTGTAGACACACATAAATGACGCAGAAGTGAATGAAAAAGGAGGGATCCGGTACGCTATCCTCGAGTAAATTTTCTACCGCTACGATTAAAGTGCGAAGCACATGTTGAGAGATTTCAGCTGCAAGATTTTAGTCACCGTATCAGTATCTCCAACTGAGCCGTTCCATTTGTAAGGCTGAGCTTTTCCAAGCTTGAGAAACCCATTCTGGCTTGCTGCCTTTCTGAGTGCATTTCAGTACAGTAATAGCATGTAAAGCTAAAGTTAACATACGTAATAATTTCCGAGATGAGCCGGTTTCCTACCACCCCCCGGGTTGTTGAGATGCAGGTCTCGGGAGGCCGGAAGCGGAAGCGGAAGCGGAAGCGGAAAAGTATGCTCAAAGTCACCACCCAACGCTCGGAGCACACTGGGAATGGGACACGGGGATGTGACCAGTAGCTATACCCGATAAGAAACCGTTCAACATTCCAATAGGAATGAGGCGAAATAAGCAGCTATAATGAGTGTATCACATCATGTTGCAAAGTTGAAAAAGAGAACAACGGCCGAGTCTCACGGTGCTACCTGACTGAAACACATTTACCATTAGTCTTTGAGACCGATCACATAAAACATTGCGATCAAAATGACAGTCGGAGGCTGGAAGCAGTTGGATATTGCTGTCATTGGAGGCGGTATTGGGGGACAGGCTGCGGCGACATCTTTGCGGCGACAAGGCCACAAAGTCACCATTTATGAGCGAGCAGATTTTGTCGGCGAAGTTGGCGCGTCCATCTCGTGTGCTGCGAATGGGACTAGATGGCTTGAAGATTGGAATGTCAACATCGAACTCGGCGATCCAGTTGTCCTCAAGAATCTAATCAGCCGCGACTGGAAGACGGGTGAACCCATCAACGTCTATGATCTCTCAAATTACAAGGAGAAATGGGGATATGTAAGTTCAGGCCCTTTATTCTAAACCGTTAATAAGACACTTAGTAACGTAACAATTTAGACGTACTACATGTTTCATCGGCAATACATGCACAAGATGCTCAAGGATAGTGCTACCAATGAGCACGGAGAAGGCATTCCGGCCAAACTAGTCCTCAACCACAAGGTTAGCATAGCAGACAATCTACCGATCTCACATCTATTCTAACTGGCTCCACAGGCGCAAAATGTCGACTTTGAAACCGGCGAGATCACATTCGCCAACGGAAATAAGGTGACGCACGACGCCATAATTGGTGCAGACGGCATCGGTTCCCAGATTCGCAAAGTCATGGGAATTGAAACGGTCCGCAAACCTGCCACGTGCACATGTCTACATGCAAACGTGGATACAGAGAAGGCCGTAAAGCTTGGACTGGTAGACTATTCCGTGAATAGTGCCATTGAGTACTGGGGAGGCTATCACACGCACTTCAAGATTGTCCTCTCACCTTGTAACAGGGGCCGACTGCTGTCATACTATTGCTTCTTCCCTCGTGAGGCTGGCGATCTGACAGCCCAGACGTGGGATCAGGAAGCCACAGTTGAGGAACTGCTGGCACCGTACCCCGACCTCGACCGCAATGTGTTCAAGCATCTAGAGCAAGGATACGAAGTGCGGCCATGGCGATTGTGGCTGCACGAGCCCTATCCTTTTTGGCAGAAAGGCGTAGCTTGTCTGATGGGAGATGCAGCTCACCCAGTATGTAACGGCATTTCAATCGGATGTCTTTATCCTTCGATGTTTTACGTCGGAATTCTATACCAGATCTTCGAAACGCTAACTAGCTTATAGATGATGCCAGATCAGAGCCAAGGTGCCTGCCAAGCCATTGAGGATGCCGCTGCACTGGGTCTGGTGTTCAGCAAGGAGCACTTTAATGGCAATGTGAGGGATGCGTTGGAGATCTATGAGACAATCAGAAAGCCAAGAGGCACCAAGGTGCAAGCTGCGTCCGCCCGAGCTCGCTTGAATATTAATGAGCGCATCGGTAAATTTGTCACTTCCAAACTGAAATGCGAAGCAAAACACTGATATCGAGTTTACAGGCTTTTCCAGCAATACAGACAACGAAGTGTTTGCAGTCCAAGATGAGGAGGACACATTAACTATTGACGAAATGAACAGGTAATTGCAAATCACGCTGGAAACAAGAACCTAGTCTAACTGTCCTTGTAGGTATGACATGAAGGCACACGTGAGGGAGGTGGTGAAGAGCCGCCGTCAAGGATCTTAGTTGAGATTGGGATGAGGGAAATGTTTTAAAACTGTCAGGAAATTGGAATTTGGCTTGGGATAGTTAGAAGATCAACTTTCTGTTCCTGCCAAATTCACTTAAATGCAACTACATGTTTCGTATGTCCACATTCTTGACCATGTTGCTTTCAAACACCAACTTTCCACATTACTGCAAACATTGAAGACATGTTACAATGGCACTCGTATCACTATATAGCCCGTGGTTGAGCTGAGAACAGGAGCTATCATCGTCTCCAACATGTCACGACATCCTCCCGAGAAGCAGTACCTCAACACGGATTTTGACTCCGGTTTGGGACGACAGGAATAAAATTGGTAATCCTTTTTTCACGCCTTTGGAAGACCCAGCATTCTATCTGTCTAAGACAACCCTGAAACACCCAGTACGGCTCACTCGTTTTGCCAAGGTGTGTTCGAACACCATCACTGAAATCCCTTATTAGGCCATGAACTAGCATCAAACTCTCCGTCAAACAGCAAGTCACCTCCAAATAAAGGCAAACCTGTTCTTAGATAGGTATCGTCAACTGCAGGTGCTGTCATTGTTTGGCTGAGATGAGGTGCAATGCAAGCCGTGGGATTGGAGGTCGTCGGGAACGAACCTAGGCACAAAAGATTAGCTCAATTTGTACGTGAAAATACTCACTCATATCACAAAGGCATCTTCTTACTCCATTCTTCCACCAGCTGCAGCAGTCGTTGCAGACATGTGATGCATCGATCAATCAAGGTTATGCCATCTCCGATATGGCTGAGGGCTTCAATTGCTTTGCCCAAGACCTGCTTGCCATGTTCCAACTTGCGTTTGCTGCCGGGATCCTTCTCTGACTCATACTGAGGGCAAAGAAGGCTACCGAAAATGATGAGACCTGCATTAAAGACTGAAACGTCGTTAGGAACAGGCCCATTGTGAAAGGAATGCGGTACGAGTCTCACTGTAGTAAATCGTAAACCACCATGACCCCAAGCACGACTTGCCAAGTCGCCGATTTCTGAGTACGCGATGAGTGAGTAAAATAATCTCTTCAGCCGATTGAATGTAGCAATTCCTTATGCTCTCCTCTGTTTGCTCCGAGGCACGTCGCGGTTGCAAGGGGTCTGTTGACTCTGGCAGTAGGGCCCTGGTTAGGAGTGGTCGGTGCAGGAGTAACTGCGTGTTGAGGTATCGCAATGTGAGAATGATGCGGTACCGTTCAACATCCGAAGACTCAAGGGTTGCCTCTGAGCTTTCGGCTATGCTGCTAGAGGGAGTAAGAGACAAGCAGGTAGGCAAGGTGTAACGCCACTCATTCAACTCTTGTTGAAGTTGGAGGATTCGAGTAACCATACACACGGTTGAACGCTCTTCGCACCCGAGGTTGTGTCCGTAGAGGCCGCCCATGATTTTCCAGAGAATTTTGTACAGTTTTCTGGTGATATAGTTAGACAATTAGAAGATTAACACGGCTCGTGAGTCACTTGCATTGTCGCCGTGAAAAAGGCGACACTCTTAGATTCACCTAGCTCTCCTTGTATGGCAACGGGGAGTTCCAGCTGCACGTAGTCTTCATGGATTGTACTTGGACGGCCGTATGTCATGCTCAGGGATCTACTGCCACGTCAGAATCTTCACGAGGCAGGCTTTATGTGGAAGACGTACCGATCCAGCACAACGCAACCATACCAAGTGCGTTTTCTCATCTCTACTTCGATTGGTGGATGCGAACCTAAGTTCTGTTGCAAGTGAATTCCGATGGAAAGTGCTGCTTTGACAGCCAAGCCATGCGTAGCCCAGGTTTGAGCTGCTTTCTGAATGCCTTGTAGGTACTGGCTAGTTAAGAGGAGATATTGGACTATGCATACTTTAGTGAATTATCATCCCGCCGTGGCCACTCAGTATTTGGTCTCACCGGTTTCGAGAGTAGCCCCAGCAAGCATCTGACTACCGCACAACTCCTGTGCTCGTCGATAGAATATCTCCGATTCCACAGTTTTGGCATTCTCCGCATCCTGACAACCTCCACACGAGGCCATTGCCAACATGATATTCAGCAGGGCCAGCCATGTCCGGCGCGCTCTGACCCGAAAATTATTCTTCTTCAGATTCTCGTAGGTTTCGAGAAATGAAGGCTCATGTATGTAAGGGAAAAGCATGCCAGTAGTAGAAAAGTAATGCCGAATCAATGTCCTCGTCCTATGATCAGGAGGAAGCTGGTTACAGCTACCTATTTCTGTCCTTGACGGGCTACCAGGTATTAATCGTGATGGGTTGACCATGGCCCCAGTGTATTTCGTCCCTGTCGATGGGAACTTTAGTGAATCACGGACGTAGCCTCTGCGAGCAACAACCTGAAAGATGATTCTCATGAGGGAGATGTTCGATGTAGGTCCTGCAGCAATACAGTTGCTTTCAGTCAGTAATCTGTTCAACACATGTGGATTGGTCAACTGCTTACCAAAACATCCGGGGTCGTTGTCATCAACCAGTGACACTGCCATACCATCGGTGTCGTTGACGTCTACTTGCTCCTCCGATGCTTGCGGCTGAACACTTACAATGAGTGCTCCATGGTTACTTGAACCGTCATCCTGAATATCAATGTCACCATCCTCAATTGATGGTGTCGGGCTGCTGCCTTCTCTAATGGCGCTCCTTCTCTCATTGATCTGACTCATGGCTAGGTGCTCAAGTACCCGAAGCCGCGACTCTAAATTCGTTATGACGCTACAGGAGTCAGACAATTTCACACTTAAAATCTAGAAAATGGAACTGTTATGAGCCATACTCCTTGCTAATGATGAGATTGGAAGATGATAAGGGCATCTCGTATATGCATTCAAAGCCCATATTCTGGCACGATGAACATTTTGGACGGGCGCCATTGCACTGTATTGAGACTATTGATTAGAAGCACTTTCTCTCATGGTAAATGATTCGCTCCTACTCTAGATTTGCGAGTTCGGCATGCGTTGCATGCAAGCGCAGTCCGACGGCGTGTCGCTCTCAGGA
Source organism: Pochonia chlamydosporia 170 (assembly GCF_001653235.2). NCBI lineage: Eukaryota > Fungi > Ascomycota > Sordariomycetes > Hypocreales > Clavicipitaceae > Pochonia > Pochonia chlamydosporia. Next base: position 86,283 of record NW_019154046.1, read on the forward strand.
AGATTTGATTATCTACGTCTCGTTGGGCGTCTTCAACCATGATGCCATTAAAGATGCTACAAGTGCTGGCATTCGACACGATCAATTGTCAAACCAGACTAGGTCATTTTAATACATTTTGTGATTGTCGTAAGAACGTTGTCAAGGAGGCGTTTTCTCCACCTTCCGACGTTCCTTAGTTTCCGAATTCCGAGCCGCCATGGAGTACATGTGCACCAACATGTCATTATATTGGAAGTTACGGAACAGGTCAATGTATGCAATGTCTATTGCATAATGGTAACGCTAGTCCATAAGCAGGCACACGCTGCGAGCCCCCAGCTCGGCGCAACATACACCAGTCCCGCCGTGTGAACAGGGCTTCTCAAGCAAAATCTACCCCATTCCGTAGTGTGCCAATGTCGCTAATGTTAACCTCCATAACCGTTCCAGGCACAAGGAATTTGGGAGGCTTCAAACCACCCCCGACACCTACATTCCGTCAGTTATTATCTCATCACGCGTCGTCCTCTACATGGTGCAAACGCCATACCTCCGGGGGTACCTGTCATAATAACGCTCCCCTTTTCCAAAGTAGTTCCAGTAGACAAGTATGAGACGAGATACGGGATGTTGAATAAAAGATCATCGACTCTGGATGATTGTCTCAGCTCGCCATCCACCACCGTCCGTAGCTGGAGTGATGCTGGGTCGGGAATAAGACTGCTACCGACTAGTACGGGACCCATTGGTGCAAATGTGTCGAACCCTTTTGAAAATCCCCATTGTGGAACGGGACCTGCTAAAGTGGGATCCCGCTGAAGCTTGCGAGACGAGATGTCGTTGCCGACAGTGTAGGCCGCAACGTAGTCGAGCGCATCCTCCTCGCTTACGTCCTTTGCATCCTTTCCAATGATGACGCACTGTGTATTAAGAGTTCTTAGCAAGCGTCAATCTTTTTGGGTAAAAGGGGATTTTGGCGTCCGTACTAGCTCTCCTTCATAGTCGGCCTGGTTATCTTGGGCGACCTTGGGGACAACAATATTGGCATCGTGGTCATGGACGGTATACGAGCTTTTACAAAACATGAAGGGGAACGGGGGAGGTTTTCGTCCCGTTTCCGCAACTAGGAATCACGTTAGCTTTTTCTTAATCCGAATCCAACAGAACTGCCCGGAGGGTATCGCCCGAGGGTTTGTGGTGATAGTTACTGTGAGTTGCATAGTTTAGCCCAATGCAGCGTACAATGGGCACATTTGATCGGGTGAGTGGTCCAAGCAATTTTTTTACGGTGACAATTTCGTCCGTCACAGTAGTCGCCCCCGTAACATCGTAGAGGTCATTGCCCTTGATTATTTTTGCTTGTAATTTTGTATCCTCTGTAGTAGCTCCGAGGTCGAAACCAGGGGACGGTAGAATAGGCTCGCCGTGGAGGACGCGGCCATCGGTAGCCACGAAACGAATGAGTCGTTGCCAGGCGACCTTCATGTTCGCGACGAAAATAGAAATTATAGATTACTTTTTTTGTCGAACCCGAAGAAACGTCGCCGAGTTATTAATCATATGCTGCAATGTGTCGCCATTTGGTGGCTTGAGTCGTTCCCGCAACGCTGCCGACGGTGCCCCGGACATCTGCTTCGATCTAGGCAGAGGTGGAGATGGACTGCGGCTGTCCGGGGATGTGTCGGACTGGGTTCCGGTATTCAGGAATTAAGTGCTAGTATCTGTAACGTCATTTACAGTGATGGCGAGCGAGGCATACCTCATCGAAGAAGGGGTTAAGCAGTATAATAGCAAGAAATATTTCTCAACTAATTACAGTGAAACTAGCACATCTTTGCACTATAGTTCGACAGTCTACAGACGAAAGAAATGAGTTCACAAGCTTTTACAGATGGCGATGCCTTGGTGCAAGCACTGGGCGATGTAAACGTTTCGCCCTTGTGGGCACAGATGGCGCGTCTGAATCCCGCTGCTCCTAATCCAACTACAAGACCATTTATTTGGAGATATGAACAAATTCGACCGTACCTCTTGAGTGCAGGGCAGCTCATCAAGGAAGAACAAGCAGAGAGACGAGTTCTTATGCTCGTGAACCCTGAAAGAAGTAAGCTAAAGAGGTGCAGAATTTCAACAGGGTCTGGCTAATCACTAGAGATAGCTGCTCCGTATACAACCGATACGTTATACGCTGGGCTACAGCTGGTCATGCCCTACGAAACAGCCCCGGCACATCGACACTCAGCCTTTGCTGTACGTTTCATTATTGAGGGTCGGGGTGGCTTCACTGCAGTTCAAGGACAGCGTGTGGCGATGAATCCTCGCGATGTCATCATCACGCCGACCTGGAATTGGCATGATCATGGTAAGAAGGGGGCTAATGAAGAAGGAGGTGACGATGAGCCTATTATTTGGCTCGATGGTCTCGATTTGCCTGAGTTTGTACACTTCCCAGTGCATTTCAACGAGCACTATTCGGAATCGAGATATCCCGCCAAGGATGTCCAAGATTCTCCCATTGTCTTTCCATGGGCTGAAATGCAGCGGCGCCTGGATGAACAAAAGGGTGCATGGGTTACAGCTCCGTATCTCAAGAAGGACGGCAGCGAATGTAAGTTGGAACGCTAGCCTCCCACGTAGGGTTCTATTGCTAAGCTTGTGCCATCTTGCAGTGAGTCTAACTATTGGGGTATTGGCTGAGCGCCTAGAGGCAACCTCCCAGTCTCAGGAAGTTCGGGAGACGGCGTCTTCTGTCTATCATGTAATTGAGGGTAGTGGGAGTACGATCATTAACGGAAAGAAGACTGAATGGAAGCAAGGCGACACGTTTTGCATTCCAGCTTGGAGCCAATATCAACACTCTGCCGAGTCTGACAGAGTCTATCTGTATCGCTTCGACGATAAACCAATGCTCAAGGCCCTAGGCATGTACCGGGTAGAGGCTTAGGTTCTCTCCATGTACTCAGTTTGGGAGCAGCACGGGTACCCAGTGAACATGGCACAGTAATGTTCGCAATTATTCCAAGGACCAACATCTCAGAGTGATTAAATTTATAAAAGTCATCAGACTATAGAACATGAAATGATACATTATGGCATTAAATGGCTGGAAATACTGCTATCGATGATGAACAATTCCAAGATAAATCTCGACTTACACTCTTAATCGTGTGCGCAGTGCAACTCGAGCATCCATTAGCTGCTACCGGCTTTGCAAGTTTTTAATCCCTATTCCGTGAATTCCCTGACCTAGTTGAGCTCTAATGGTAAATCTGATTTGTCATTCTCTTGTTTTCGAAAGGGTATGGAACACTTGGCATACGGCTAGTGCAATCTGCCGTTCCGAAACAGCAACTAGAAAGTATTCCACACAAATACAATAGCTGAAAAAACCGAGGAAATTCCGATATTTCTTTTTTCGGGTTTCGATCTTTGATGAACTCAATATAGATTCGGGAAGGTTTTATTGCACACCCCTAGCATTTGTGGCTTCGGAACTGCCAGCCGTTCGGAATGAGCAGCAGGAATACAGTTCCAAAGCACGAGTTCCGAACTCAAGTGGCAAATCCAATGAGTCGAAACGGAGTTGGATCACAACAGGTAGTTACTGGTCAGTGATATCTTTAATGACCACACGCAAGGTGCTCCTGATGCTGTTGTTTGACAAGTACAGCCCGCAGTGTCACACCGTTTGGTAAACATCCCTGAATCTCATAGAACAATCTTACACACCGTTGACTTAATAACAGCACGCGAATCTACACCTACCATGGCCTTGTCTCAAAATACCATGGAAGGCCTCAAATATGAGTGTTACAAGTATGGAAACCATGACCGCCAACGTGTGGGTGTCTGGCATCGCCCAACGACTCAGACAGAGGGGTGTTGGATCATGTACGCCACCATTAGCAATTGCTCCCAGCTAGCCGTTACTGACGATTTCAAAGATACATACACGGAGGCGCTTGGCGTGACCCGCGAAATGGGCTAGAGGACTTTCTGCCATCCATTGTGCAGCTGATCACATCTACCGAGATAGATCATTCCAAAATACGCGGCTTTGCAAGTATCGACTATAATCTATCTCCGCACCCGGAACTGTATCAAGATCCAGCTGAGGTTCCTACACATAAGTACAGAGGTGCCAAACACCCAGATCACATTTTGGACATTCGTACCGCCTTGAAGTTCCTCCAACCGAAGATACAACTGATCGATGGGTACGTGCTAATAGGGCATTCTGCTGGCGCAACCTTGGCTTATCAGGCGGTGATGGATCAAGCGGCCCTCAGCAATGAGAGAGAGACATTTGAGATCCCATTACCAGGAGCCGTACTCGGTATTTCTGGTATATATGACCTTGTTGGACTGAACAGTCGACTCAGCAATGGTGCAGCTGGTCTTGATTTTATCAGAGGTGCATTTGGGAGTGATGAGGACGAGTGGATACGAGCTTCTCCTGCCAGAAGTAATGAAAATCTCGGCAACAGCTGGTCGGGCTACTCCCTTTTGGCATACTCCCCAGATGATGGCCTCGTTGATAGTCCTGAGCTGGAGGCAATGGCAAAGAAGCTTGAGGCAGACGGCCTGCCGTTTGACGTTGTTACAGATTTGACTGGGGAGCACGATTTCGTATGGCAACAGGGGAGCCAGATGGTTCGTCTTGTTTCAAAAGTTCTCGACCATATATGAGTAACGTGGTGGCTGCTACAGTATAAAAACAACTGGTTCTAAGTTCGTATCTGAATGAGTGTATGTGACAATGGCTCAGGAGAGATAAGGTGTCCCTTAACTCTCAGGATTATAAAACGGCCCGAGTATTACGTTTCTAGCTCATTATGTAGATTGTTTGTGAACACAAAGTATGGTTTGACCATCGTCATCCAACTTGGGACTCTTCACCGCAGCAACTGCAACTTGGCCTTGATTTTCACTGCATACACCTACCAACCCGTTATCCCAAAGTACGCATACATTGTCACTCTACCAACTGGCTGCATACTAATTTGAACAACCGGCAGGCCATTTATTGGCCAACGCAAAGCTCTGACAGTAGCCCCCACCTGTTTGACAGCCTAGTATATGAATTGCCGAAAGACCGGAACAGAGCTCACCTTGGTTCCGTTCCCGGGTTAGTACGGCGTAGTGAGCTCGTTAGCAAAAGAAGCTGGACCTCCCAGGGCGAAAGTCTGCGTCAAGGCTTGAAAATTTCTCCAATATTCCCCAGCTTCTCCGCAATACCCGCAACAAACCAATATCCACACCCCGGACTATGTAGCATGGGGCAAGGTTATGGGTATGGGACATATCGTGCCTCTTGTGAGTTGATAATTGCTATAAATACATGATGCATATGCCCATGGGGATAAATCACTGATGTGATTCCATTGTCAAACCGGGCTCGCCTTCCTTTTTCGTTTTCTTGAATCTTCATGATCATCGCTGTGCTGATCTCTGTTTCTAATCTCTGAATATACTCAAATTCAACAGAATGGACACCGTCAAAGAGAAAGTCAGTCACGCATTGGATTCAAAAGACGTCCACCAGTCCATCATTCAGGGCTACGCCGCAGACATCATCCACGTGGACCAGATATCTGATCGAGACGACCAGCAAGTGCGTCTCGAGAAACAAAAGACCACTGATGGAGAAGCTCACTTCCACCGCCTTGGATGGAAACGTCTTACCATTGTGTTGATTGTCGAATCCATCGCTCTTGGTAGTCTAAGCCTGCCTGCTGCATTTGCATCCCTCGGCATGGTGGCCGGTGTGATATGTTGTGTTGGCGTGGGACTATTGGCTATCTACACTAGTCATATTATCGGCCTCGTGAAGCTCAAGTTTCCCAAAGTGACTCACTATGGCGATGCTATAGGGTTACTGCTCGGAAAGCCTGGATATGAGGTGGCATGCGCCATGTTCACCGTGCAACTCGTCCTGCTCATTGGATCGCATTGCCTCACAGGCACCATTGCTTTTACGCACATCACCGAAACGAGCATCTGCTCCATTGTTTTTGGAGTCATCTCTGCTGTTCTGCTCTTGATACTCGCCATACCACCCACTTTCTCGGAAATGGCCATTCTTGGATACATCGACTTTGCATCCATCCTCGCCGCCATCGCTGTTACCATTATTGGCACGGGAGTCAGGTCCAACCAGTTGGAACAGGCTAACTGGTCCGCCTGGCCAAAGCCTGGAATGGGTCTTGTGGACGGTTTTCTCGCCATCAGCAACATCGTGTTTGCGTACAGCTTTGCAATGTGCGAGTTCTCTTTTCTGGACGAGATGCACACGCCCAAGGACTATATTAAGGCAGTTTGGGCCCTCGGAATCACGCAAATTGTCATTTATACTCTGACGGGCTCTCTGATATATGCCTTTGTTGGCGTTGGTGTCAAATCTCCAGCACTTCTCTCAGCAGGCGGCACTCTGTCGAAAGTGGCTTTTGGTGTTGCCCTGCCCGTGATCTTCATCTCAGGTTCCATCAACACAACAGTGCTTGGTCGATACTTGCATGGGCGTCTGTTCCAGAACTCGATTGCCCGTTATGTGAATACGCCAAAAGGTTGGGCTACTTGGCTAGGTGTGGTTGCCATTGTGACTGTCTTGGCATTCATCGCAGCGGAGTCTATCCCCATCTTTTACGATCTTTTGGCCATCTGTGGATCGCTCTTCGTCTCGGGGTTTTCTTTCTATATCCCTGCTATCATGTGGTATAAGTTAATCAGGGAGGGTAGCTGGCACTCCCGAAGAAACTTGACTGATGCCGCCCTGTGTGCTGTGTGCTTTGTAATTGGGCTCGTCATCCTAGGTTTTGGGACATATGCAAGCATCGTCGACATTGTAAGTCGCTCCCCTCCCCCCCTTTTCCCCCGGTCCACCATGAGATTGATGGAATCTTTCCTAACCGTATTTTAGAAAAAACACTTTAGTACTGGAGCCATTGGAAGACCGTTTACATGCCAAAAAGCTGGTTAATTGTTGGTACTGCAGGTTTTTGAGGGATTAGGTTGTTGGTCGGGATCAATATTGAGCACCAGACATGCAAGACGTTGCTTCAGCAGGTTTCTGTTGCTGCTGGCAAGTTTTCTAGTCGAGCGCACTTGACAGTGATTAGCTTCTCATCCCAAAACCAATTCGATCTTTCATGTAGCTAGTTATTAGATCCCGTTGATACATGAATCCAGACTCGTCCATGCACTACTGCTTCCCTTTGGCCCTTTACAAAATGGTGACACGTTCTTTAACACCCATCCTAAGCCTGGCTTCTATAGTTCTGCTCTGATCAACAACCGGACAACTGGTGATGTATCACCAAGTCCTGACTATATGGCCCTCGGAGGAACATACCGCTGAAAAGGGACCTTGGTAAGATGCTGCAAGTCCGCTGGAATATGACCATTTCAACCATGGGAGGACTAACTATAGCTCTGCAAGCACTGGATTTTATTGACTACTCTAGCTTACTGCCTAGACTCATGCTGCCATCTCAAGACCTAGCGCCTTCCTGAATATCCGCATAAATCTCCATACATCCTCAAACCTCGTATACAGCGGCACAGGAGCAACGCGAATCACCCCCGGCTTACGCTTATCACACAACACACCGCTTTCTTCCAATACCTGGGAAGCCGACTCCAACAGCCCCTCACGCAGCAATACACTAAGTTGCGTCCCCCTCTGCAGCGGATCTCTCGGTGATATTATACTGAAAAGCGGTCCCCTTCCATCATCCTGAGCCTGATTTATTATCTCGTCAAGCAGGTATTCTGCATACGCAGTAAGCACCAGCGCCTTGTCTCGCAGCTCCTTCATGCAAGTCTTCCCAAAAACAGACAACGCACCAGACAGACTAGCCAGGTCGATGGCTGATGGATTCGACGTCTGGTACCCTGCCGCACCTGGCGTTGGGATAAATTTGTTGTCCATGTTGAAGCGGACCGATTTGTCACCACCATACCAGCCTGTCAGACGAGGGCGGTACGACGCCTTATCACCCGTCAGGTCAACCGTGCCGTATCTCTCGTGAATAAAGGCGCCGGCGATGGCACCCGGGCCAGCATTGATGTACTTGTAGGTGCACCAACAGGCAAAGTCAACGTTCCAGTCATGCAGTTTTAACTCTACATTTCCGGCTGCATGGGCTAGATCCCAGCCAACGATGATACCGTTTGCCTTAGCATGGGCTGTAATTTTGGGAATGTCGAAAAGTTGGCCTGAGTAATACTGTATACCGGGCAGCAACAGAAGGGCTGTATCATGTGCATTTTCATCAATCGTCTTCAGTATAAGCTCAGTCGATATCAGGCTGCCTTTAGGATTGTCAGGCTCAATCTTAATCATACATGTCGCTGGGTCCAGACCATGCCACGCAATCTGGCTTTCAATGGCGTAGTAATCGCTCGGAAACGGCCTCCATTCCAGTATAATCTTGAAGCGCTTTGCATCTGGCTTGTAGAAGCTCGCCATTAGAAGGTGCAGGTTGATTGTCAGGGTATTCATAATAACAATCTCGTGGGGCGAGGAACCAACGAGATCTGCCGACTTTTTGGCGCAATCTTCAGCCAGATCCTGCCATGGAGTAAGTGGCGAGTTAGAGATTTTCGTATCGTGGCCCTTTACACCGATACTGGCCCAGGTTTCAAACTGGGCATTGACATACTCTCGAACTGCCCTCGGTTGCGCCCCAAGAGAGTTTCCCACAAAATAGAGGCACTGTTGGTCATCTTCTGAAGTCTGGTTCTCACCAGTGCCATTGACGAGGGTAGTCTGGACTGTAGCAATATTAGCCCTGTGAGACGCAGACGAAAGTACTAGGGCTCGAGTCAGGTTTCGAGCGTCTCACCAGGAATAGATCCATCCAGGGCAAGGCTCGAACCCACTACACTGGATAGCCACGTGGACCATCCATAAATGGTCCATCTCTATTAAATCCATCTTGTCGGCGCTCAGATTACATAATATCCATTACATTCGTGCTTGAAATGGATGTAATTGATGTATTTAGGTGGATTTAGGGTAGGTTTTGAGGATATTTTCTGACCCAGTATTTCAGCGGTCGGCAGGCGTATTTTTGCACGAAATTGATCTTAAATCGAGACACTTAAAACCCTGGTCAGCAATGCCGATCACTCCACAATTCATCTTCCACTGTCGGCATGAACGAATTTCTTCGAATCTCCTGCTGCTGCTTGGCGTACAATTTTTTTTTACCATGTATGTCATTCGACATGCCAGTCCAGTCAGAGCAACAGAAGCTGCTGGAGGACCGTCTGTTTCGCGATTTTAAAGGCTGGACTTGGTCCGAACGCGCTCGTGACACTAGCTCGTGGCTTTGGGACTTTGGCTGCGATATTCAACGGCATGGGAACCGGAAATGGGCTTGCAAGCACTGCATCCTCATAAATCGGCCCAGTATCGCCAGTTTTGCGTCGTCAGGCCTTCAGAACGCGGCAAATCACCTGTGGCGTGAGCACAAAATACCAGCACCAGCACGCGAGAAAAGGAGCACGGCACAGCTGAAATCAGAAGGCGCACCGGAATCGAAGCAGCCGACTATTGCCTCTGCTTTGAAACTGAACGTTGACAAGCCTAGGGAACAGACTATCGCGAATTGCATCATCTCACGGTTGGATAAACAGCACTTCCAGCGAATGCTAGTGGAATTAATCGTGAGTAGCAATCAATCCTTCTCCTTCGTGGAGAACCCCGTCCTCCGAGAAATCTTCGACTATTTGAGTCCATCCGTTTCGATCCAATGCGCCAACCTGAGCGGCAGTGCTATTCGATATAAGATTATTCAAGAATATAACCGCCACAAGCAGAGGGTTATAGAAGTGCTGAGGAGCTCCACTGGACTGCTCCATATATCATTTGATGGCTGGACGTCTCGAAATAAGCTTGCCCTGTATGGGATTGCCTGCTTTTTTAGAGATGAGAAGGACCGGCCCTGCAAAATCATAATTGGGGTTCCAGAGGCTCATCGCCACTTCGGCTCAACGATCGGCGGGGAGGTTCTCGATGTCCTGCATGCTCTTGGTGTGAGTCGAGAGAAGATTGGCTATTTCACCCTTGACAACGCTGAAAATAACGATACGGCGATGGAGGTTATCGGGGCTGAGCTTGGGTTCAACGGCCGGCTGCGTCGTGGACGTTGCATGGGCCACACCATCAACTTGTCAGCCAAGGCACTGTTATTTGGGAGAAATACGGACGCGTTCGAGCAGCAATTATCAGGCGCAGAAGCGTTATCTGATGCTGAATACGCTCGATGGCGCCGAAAAGGGCCTGTTGGGAAGTTACATAATATCGTTGTGGATGTGCGCGTTACCCATCGGCTGATATACTTATTCAGAGAGGTTCAGAGGGTAGGAGGCTTGACCAAACGCCATTCGCCTTGTGCTAACTTTGGCTCTTTAAATAGGAAGAAATTGATCGCGCCACCACCCTGAAACTTCGGTCGAAGAAACCGCTCAAGCTAATCATCGATAACGACACGCGCTGGCTGTCACAGCTCTACATGATCCGCAGGGCTCTGCGGTTAAAAACGTCCATCAAACTACTGCTGGCCAGGTACAAGGCACAGTGGGAAGACGAAAATCGGTCTAGGAAGACTGGGCAGGTGACGCAAGCCAAGTTGGCCAAAAAGCCACGCATCCTCCGAGACGAGAACCAACTGACAGACAGAGACTGGGAGGTCCTCTACCATTTGGAGGCTATTCTGACCGTCTTCGAAACCGTGGTGAAGACGCTGGAGGGCGATGGGCACATCCGTAAGCGCAGACAGGGCTGGACCGGTTCCTACGGCAATGTCTGGGACGTGGTGCTGGGGTACGAGCTGCTTCTTAACACACTGGAAGAGTATAAAGAGCTTGCTGCTGGTTTTCCTGATGCAGAGTACTTGCGCATCGGAATCAACCTTGCTTGGGATAAGCTGGATGAGTATTACCAACGGCTGGATGAGACGCCGATATACTATACAGCCATGGCGCTCCATCCAGCCTATCGCTGGGACTGGTTTGATGAGACGTGGTCACATAAGCCTAGTTGGGTAAAAAAGGCAAAAGAGATGGTTGCCGATGTCTGGTTATCCGATTACGCCCACCTTGAAGTTGGAACTACCAGCAGCAGGAGTGACGAGGAGCCACCAGCTAAACGGTCTCGGTTTTTCAACGCGTTCGAGAAGAACAGTCGTCTGCCAAGCTCAACACCAGCCTACGTAACAACTATAATGGGCGACGAGTACCAGGCGTGGCAGACGGATCGTGAGGTAGGTGACAGCAATGTTCGCGATCCAATCCGTTACTGGATCACGAAAAAAGGCAGATATCCCAGGTTATCCAGGATGGCCTTGGACTTCCTGACGATTCAGCCAATGTCAGCCGAATGTGAAAGGTTATTTTCAGCAGCTGGCAAGATGGTCTCGGCATTGCGTACAGACCTCGATGCTGAGATTATTGGAATCTGTCAGGTTTTACGTTCTTGGTATCGTGCAGGCCTCATCAAGGACCTAGATCCATTGCTTCACTCGCATGTTGAGACTCAACTGGATGGAGTCTACGCGACTCTGAGCGACAATGAACTGGCACTTGCCGAGTCAAAGTGGCTATTGGACGGCGAGGACAGCGTCAGCGAGGGGGGGTGATTTAGTACTGCAGCAGACGGGGGAAGAGTTAATAACGAAATATGAAAGTGAGGCCGAATAGGCCTGATCCGGTGAACAGTCTCCAAAGTGCACTTGTACATACATGTGTACATCCACTCCACTCAACTTGGAAGTGTATCACATCCACCAAGTAGAGGTCTGATATGTAGCACATCCACTCGACTTGGCCCAAATGTGGATGGGTGTAGTGGTTTCGAGCCTTGATCCAGGGCCCTTTTTTTCAGCGATGAGACTGATGGAAGGACAAATTCACTCCGAAGATGTCGTAGTTTATCCTGCGCGTCCAAGTGTCGTGCAAAAGTAACAGAGTTAGCATCATTTGGGAACCCGGCTGGAGAACCATTTCGCACGCTTTCGACGTATTTCAAAAGTTCCATGTCGTCAGTAGTTTGTCTCATGGAGTTGTTCACGTTGATTGACGAAAAACAACAGCAGATGATGCACGATTTGTAGGGTTCCACCGTTGGCTTGCAGGCTTAAAATAACCAACTTGAACCATCGCTTCCAGAATACCACGTACTTTTCTTCATTGCAAGCCTTTTATCTCAAATATGCTAATATTCAACTGAGACTCGTCAGATTTCCAGAGACGTCCCACTTTGGCGTGTTGCGGCCCCAACGGCTTCATTCTGCTTGGAGTTGATTGGCTGCGATGTTGCTTTCGGAATACAAATTGGGCTTTCTGTTCCGCTCCGTTCCGTAATCTTTCCGCCGATGATCAGTCACCAGAATTGGCTTAGGAAAGCCTTAAAGCCGGGGGACGGCACTTGCTCCGGACTCTTGATCCAACCTCTCGGTCAACTCATCCTCGCCGTCTAAACCAGTCTAAATCCCTACCTACCCTCGTTGTACTTTGTACATGTCCAAGTATTGCCGGAAGCACGAGGCATAAAGGAAAGAGTGCTCCGTACATACCGTACGGTATGGATGGACTGCGCATTACGGGCTGCGCATTACGGGCTTCGGTTCCTCAGGCTAAGAATGTCAGCGTCATGGCCGATCCGCCTGCCAGCGTTGCACGGGCTTCCGGCGACAAGCGACCGATGCCATCCGTCGCCAATGAACCAGCTAAGCGTCGTGCTCCGTATGCACAAAGGGCATGTGATGCTTGTCGCAGGCGCAAAGGCCGTTGCAACGGGGCTAAGCCTTGTGATTACTGCATCGGCCGCTCGTTTAACTGCTGCTACTCCATCAGTTCTCATGACAGTCGGCCAGTCAAAACGCGGCAGAGTTCGTCCAAAACTTCTACCATTGCTAGCAAGTGGACGCCGGAGTAAGTTGGATACTTGGGGATGCCTTACTGGGTCGATTTTTCATGCATGGTGTGACTAACTCAACTTTGCAGTAGCAGCTCTATTAATGGCCTCGTTGCCACAATCCAGGGACACTTGGATACTCTTGCCTCTCATGTCAGAACCGATGCTACGGTCCAAGACCAAACTGGGGACGACGCCTTTGCTCGGGGTAGCATGACAAGACCGACTCAAGAGCCGGCAGTGAGATATGGACTTTCCGCATTCACATCCGCAGCTACGCCCATATCGCCCTCATCATCAACCACTGACAAGTCATCAAAGCGACCCAAAGGCGTCAAGTATCACGGGCCGACCAGTCCAGCATACAGCCTGGTGGCTGCACAGATCCAGTTCGAGGACCGAAGGATCAATGTAGGCGTCAGTCCAAGCAGCAAACTAAGGAGCGCTACATGTGACAAGAGCGACAACGAAAGCGACAGCGATCAAGAAGACGATGGTCATTCAAAAGACGAAAATTCCATTGCCAGTCGCCCATTGGCGAGACCAAGTACGCACCAAGCGCTCTTCCAATCACTTCACCTATTCCACACTCGCGAAACCATTCGACTCGTGCGTGTGTACCACGAAGTTATTGGCGAGCTGCATCCCATTTGCAATATTGACGCCCTCGTGGAGCTGATACGACAGATACATTCGACCAGTAGTGGTGGCCTTTCTGGAAAAGGGGAGCGCGAGGTGGCCGTGGATGTGAATGACTTGTTGGAATTGAACCTCGGTCTGGCTATTGCGCTAACCGCTGAGGCCGCCACCTCATCTACTATTGCCAACACCATATACAAGCAATGTCGAGGCTACATCGATACCAAGATAACGAGCCGCTCAAAGTCTATCAAGGATGTTGTTGTAACGCTGATGCTGGTTCGTACTTTTCTATTCTTCCAATCCACATTTTTGGAGTTTGGACGTTAATATTTCTCAACTCGTAGGGACTGTACTATTTCTTCAAGTGTGAGTCTCAACTCGCTTGGCGCATGTGTGGTCTAGCTGGCCGCATGGCAATGGAACTTGGATTGCACAGCCTAGAAGCGTCACAGTTCGACCAACAGAGCAGCGAATGGCAGCAAGAGTTGGTAACATTGTCCTGTACGCTGTTGGTCCTCGATCGTCAATGGAGCGCCGCAACAGGATATCCATCTAATTTCAAAGAAACGGATTTTGAAATGGCCAAAGTTTCATTGGTAATAACAACTGACTTCTGTCCTACGACTCCCCAAACCGACAATATTAACAACGGGAGCAGGCACATACGCCCTACTTGAAAGAGATGATGAAGTTTACCCTCATCAGCCACAAATTCAACGAACCAATCTCCCAAGTTGCTCGGGGCGAATGCATCGAGGAAGATGACATTGACTTGATCAACTTCCAAGTCGAAAATTGGCGGAAACGAGCCCTTGAGAACCAAAGCTTTGTTCACCCCGAACAGTGGGAGTCAAGTCTGTCTGCACAACCGCCCCCGTGGACCACCCTCTTGTACCTACGCGCAAACGCCGTTCGAGGGATCCTCATGCGTCCTTTTTATCTCTCCAGCCAAGGCAGCCACGTTGCCGCTAAGAAGGTATGGCCGGGGTTGGAACTCGTCTCGGACTCGCTCAACATTTTATCCATTCTTGACAACACTACCGACATCTACAAGAAGCAACACCCCAACTTCCAACACTACGTAGCTTCATCATGCGCTCTACTTTTCCTCATAATTATATACACCAAGAAGCACGGCATCACACCGCCAGAATCCAAACACGAGTTCCTGCAAACGGTGAAGCAGAATTTCGACATTGCTCTCAAGCTCTCGGCTGCATACAGCCAATCATCGCGCGCATCACGGGAGCTATGGAAGCGTTTGCAGTCTGTAGGAGATCCTTTATTCCGCTGGGGCGTTCTACATGAGGAGACGCTGCGAGATGCTTCTGGGGCAGGTACATCATCGAATACTCGGCCCGCCGATTCCGATTCGAGAATGCCCAAAGCGAAGAGACAAGACGTTGTAACAGAAGACACGGGGTGGGCCAATCAAATAACTTCAAAGAATAGGTCATCTGCCGTGCCTGGGGATGGCCTTTTGTTTCAGGACATGTCCATCTCGAACACGATGGCGACGTCAACTGGTCCGGAAGGGCCTGCTTCGATGAACGAGCTCATCGAGAATGATTTTGGGTTTGATTCATTGGATCCTCTAATTTTAGGGTGGCCGATGAAATCGACTGGAGCGTGGTTCTCGGATGGCTTATTTTAGTCAAGATACGAGCTGTAACTTTTGACCTGCATTTGTGACGCTAGCAATGTGGCAAAGCGAGGTGTTTGAAATGCACGTCGCGAGCAAAGGCTTTGGCAGTGCCATGATGGAGCAAGTACTCACTTACGCATCCAGGCAGAATCGGCTTGCAGTCTGGCGTCAGGTTGTCGTTTTCCCCCTGGATGTCAGGTCTGCTAGGGCACGACTTACCACGCTTAATCAATGTTAAAGTTAGCCTTATTTTTGCTCTGCAGGCGGAACAAGTGTGAGGGGACTCGCACTCACGTAATAACGAAGGAATCTGGCTGCTGACCGGTAGGGAACAGTTCCTCATCTGCGCGGATTGAGGCGAAGCTCGAAAATGTTGCTAAAACAAACGCTATATTAATTTGTTGAAGTTAAAACTCTGTCCAGCAGACGCAGAAACAGGAGCAGACCCAGCCGTAGACTTGGGTCACGGACTTGGAACTTCTATGTCTCTTGTCGAAACAGTGCCAAGCTCTTAGCGACCTAATCATATCGGCTTCGACTTCCGCAACGTCGACTTTCTGCAGAAGTGTTTCGGCTTCGAACAGAATATCAACGGCGCGATATCTTCTGAACGATGCAAATGAGACTGTCATCTTAACAGCAATTGGGAACCCCCCACCTATCTCGTTAGCATTTTTGGCAGGATTTATGTCGTATGCAGGCCATCAGCTCCTTGCTATCAGTCGACTTGTCGCAAGTCGTGTGCGACAACATCGGTCACCACATCGTTGTTCTGGACCACACCCGCATGGTGGCCAGCGAAGCGCATGATCTCTTGCATATCAATTCTCATTACATCACCTCCACTGTGCCTGCAGGTACCTTGACAAGCTTTCACCACAAGACAATACTTGACCGCGGCCTGGTCTTGACTCCCATGGCCCCCAACCCGCATGGCTTGTACTGATGGGAAAACATGCAGGCGCTCGGAATTAGCGGCACAGTTAATATTGATGATGGACTCTTTGCAAGCCAAGTAGAGCAGAGACTTCGGCCAAGGATGATTGTGTTGGTCATGGGCAGTATCATCGCGAATGGTGAAGAGAGTAACGGACATGAAGCAGGGAGGACGAGGTTTCCGCCGCATGTAGGCCGGCTACAAAGAGACAATCACAACCCCAGTTACACACATGCCATCTGCATCACTACATGCAAATACGCGATGACACGGGAGAAACCTCTCATTGCTAACTTTCTTTTCTTGGAACCTACAGGAGTAAACTGGAACGCCGAGGAGTAGCCTGAAGAACACATGCAGGCATAAAAGGAACAATTCCTCCCAAGTTTGGCAGCACAAGAATAAACTTCATCCCATCACCCTCCAGTTAATCATCACTTGCATACATACAAGCTATCCTTTCCCATCCTCTTCATTCTTCATCTACATATACTTGTCGTCATGCATTTCACCAACATCATTGCCAGTGGTCTCGTCATCGCCAGCGGCCTCGCCGCACCCCGCCCAATGGACAGCCGCGAGGTAATGATCCCGCCGTCAACCTGGTTACAGCACAATCTAATTAATTCTCTCGCCAGGTCACTCAATTGAGCCCTCGGGAGTACTGGGCGTTTGCATTCAAGCAACGTGACAGCAACTTGGCTCACGACAAACGGGACAAGTCGCAGGCCGTTGCTGCCCGCGCAGATCTGAAGTTCGCCCTTAAGGTTCGAGAGGGCTCGCATGCGAAGCGAGCTCCCCTGGATTCGCAGTGCGAACAAACCGAGGAGGGCATCTACTGCACCTACACCAGCGCGGATGTCGAGGCATACGGTACTGCTGGCCGCCTTCAGGACGGCTGCTTGACGGTTAGCACGGTTGTCACATGCTTCTACCCCGGAGCCAAACCCGAAGACATTGTAAGTCGGTGTTTGGTCTTTGGAGAACAGTTCCCAACAAATTGCTGACTTTCCCCAGAACTAGGTACGAACGTTATGCGCCCAGTTTTGTGTAGGAGAGCACATGTCGGTCAGGCATGGGTGATGGACGGGATGGAATGCGTTCCTCGTAAAGGAAAGCTTCGTGAGAGTGCAAAGGATCATGTAGATATAGGTTGGACTGACACCCATTGATAATTGTTAGACCTGTCTTTTGTGTTGTAACTTTCTTTGTATCATCTCGTTGAGAACTAACTGACTTGACATTTGATTGTATTGTGATCTCCTTGAATTGTGATTGGCGCCCAAGTGTCAGCACATGTGACTGTTCAAGGTTGGTCCTCAGAAAGAGAGAAGTGAAAGAAAAGAAAAAGGCTCTACATCAATCAATAACTTGACATGGAGTTTTTGGTTTTCTGCCCTCCGCCTGAAAATAACCGATAACGGGCTACTGTCTAATGTGGAAGTTGGTGGTTGTCCCGCACACGCGGCTTGGTGAGTCGTGTTGGTGGATGCAACAGCTGCACGATGGCTGTGGCGGGGTTTTGAGCACTTGACTTGACCAATCTGATCGCGAATTGATATTGACCAGACCAGACTTGACTCCAAACCCCTGTTTTCCCGCACCCCGCCTAAAGGTTAGCGCTCACAATGCCCTGAGGCCGAGACATGCAGCCCGGCACGGGCCTATTTAATGAGGCACAGGCATCCGCTGCGAGTTGCACCTGGTCTCAAGAACTTTTGGACGTTGGGATTCATCGAATTGCAGATCGAACAAGTTAACCCAACTCGGACAAAATCACTTACAAGCTCTCATCTCAACAGCAGGCGAACCATAACCTCAAGCCAGCTCCGCACGCACCAAGAAGATAGCATTTTGGATTATTTGTGGCGTATTGCTATTTTGCAGGAAGCAAGATGGAATCGCCACAGGTGCTCGTTCTTGGATGCTTTGACGACCTCCCAAACGCGTTCGTGTGTGTATGTTTCCCCTCGGCATTAACAAGCTAACGGGCGCAGGGGATTAAAAACGGACGAAAAAGTATTGGCGAGTCTTCAGATCCCATGCAAAGTCATTTCCACGGGCATAAATTCTAAGCGCTGCGAGGAGCACGCAGAGCATGTGCAGACAGAACCAAAGGCCCTCCTTGCTGAGCTTCGGTCCGCTCTCCAAAGTAGCGACTGCAATGTTATCAAGATTGGTCGGTCTACTTCAACTCTCGCCAACTCAAATCAAAGTCAAAGACGCGAATACTAACTCACGAATGTGTGCAAAGGCGCCATACCGTCTATTGACTCTGTTCAGGTCCTGTCTGAGATCTGGAGGCAATGGCCAAAGGTGGCATCCGTTCTCGATATAGAGCCGTTCTTTAAAACGGGACAGGAAATACCAAACGGAATGCTTGTGGCGCTTATAGAGCATGTTCTGCCATCTGTTACCATTCTTTCCGCCACTGTTCGCGAAGTTATGGCCTTGTTAGAAGGAGCATCTATTAAAGCCAGTTATCCGACCGGCATACAAAGCATTGTGGCACTGGGAAAAAAGCTGCAGAGGCTCGGGCCCAGGTATGTCGTTGTGAAAAGAGAGATCTTTGACGAGTCTGAGCAGACGACTACACTCCATTTCGTGCTCTGCGGCGCTGGGGAACCCGTTATAGAGCGACTGCGTTGTGAGAACCCGAAAGGCGTGTTTGGCGTAAGCTACTCTATCATCTGTAAGTTCTCATTAAATTTTTAAAAGTGTGGTCTCGACATTAACAAGCTCTATCTAGCGGCTATTACAGCGAGTTTAGCACAAGAACGCACTGCGCTAGATGCGGTGGTGGCGGGCTTCCAATTTGCACAGGAAATGCTTCAGAAAGGAGATTATTTTGATTGATCGACTTCTGCACATATTAACATGGGAGGTAGAGGCACGAAGGTTTTTTTTTTTTTTTTCGTGCTACTCCGTATTGCTCTTATTTTTTCCACGTATTCTTTAGTCTACAGTCGCACAACTCAGACCGTAAAGACTCACTTAGATCACGCCTTCCTTTAAAAAATAAATTGATTCATGCGAACCAGCTCTCAAACTTTATTAATCGCTGTCAATTGTTCCCCGTCTCTTTGCTTATCGTTTTCCGGCGACGAAACTCGGCATTTACTCGTACCACATCTGCGGAGAAAGACTGGCGACCAGAGATGGGGTTTAAATCGTTGGGGAATACGGCATCTGTGATCACAGCGTTAATCGAGTCAGCCGGCGTCGATACCACAGTTAATAGTTAGCAGTTCAAGTTATTATTGGTTTCGCGCTTACGGGTCTGGGTGTCTATTTGCGCCCTTTGACAAGACAAATGTCCGAGGGGCAGTCTCCAGTACATGTACGGAGGAATTATTTCAGTTTGAAGGTGGCCGTCTCTTCGGCTTATTAGCACTATTACGGAGGAGATCAAGGTCATGCACAGCCACATTTTTAGGTCACTTTGCTGCCGGGCAGTGCAAGAAGGCTCTTCTTCCAAGGCACATTTCGCTGTGCTGGGAAACCAGGGCATATGGGGGGATGGCCGGTAAACCAAATCGACTGACTGGTCAGCTCAAGAATATCTCGGCTGAACCACTGCGGAACATAGCCCAATCAATTGTGCCGTCAATCATACCAGCTTTGCAGGGACCCCACAAGGGCTGATGGGTTGATTAGGCTTCGTGTCTCAAAAGACATCAGGCGAGGCACAAAAACGGCTGACTCACCAGGCGGATTAAGGTGGCTGTTGATGACCTAGCTAATACTCCGTGTGCCGAGTTGTAGTGTCTGAAAGGTCATCTCAAGCTCTACCATGAGTTCTCCCGCTGTCAATGTGCCCCGAACTCTTTAATTTTCTTGGTCGGCTAACAAGCTTTTGCGCCAGTGCTTACTTTGACTGATCAGAACTAAATATCTCCCACACAGCCATTTCCCGCTGACCGCATAAGTTAACGCCTACATACGAAGCAAGGCAAGTGTGGTATTCGTTTGCTGGTCATTTATTCCGGACCGCTCTAGCGGCAACAACCGATGCCAGACAACAGACAATGTTGGGAGTGCCGTAAAAGGCGACTCATTTGCGACTTTGGACGGCCAGTCTGTAAAAAATGCCAAAATAGAGGGGTATCATGCCCAGGATATGACCACAAGCCTTTGCGATGGATTGAGCCCGGAGAGACGAGGTCAAAGAAGCGAAAGACACAACAACACGTCGAGGGAAAATCGGTCACACATGAACATGAAATATCGCGGATTGTATTGGATGATGGGGGTACTACAGCTCTGGTTCAATCGATATCGTATTGTAGGTATCATTTCACCCAGAATTGGAGGCCTCGTGCCTTTGTCTCCACGTTGGAGTGCGCTTGAAAGCCCTTCCCAAACTAGAGAGAAGGAGAAAGAGAAATGAAATGAAAGACAGAGAACTAACATCAGCCGGATATCATCACAGACAACGATGTCATCTGTCCAGACTTGCTTGCCACAACCAGGCTTGGCCGTCTAAACCCGTTCTTCGTAGCACCAACTGCCGTGGCATATATTCGCCCTGCAGTTGCGGAAATGGTTATATCTACTGCATTGGGACATCGAATTTTGCAAAGTGTTCAGTTGCCAGGCGCGGAGCGAGGCACTCTAGCCATCAAGTTGCAACATCATCGAGGATCTGCTATTAGGATGATAGCGGAGGACTTAGCTCGTGACGACATGCGCACAAGCGACGAAATACTGGTTTGCGTCTTGGTATTTCTACTAGCCGAAGTTAGTGAATACTTTCCTCTAGCAAAACCCACGTTGTCACGTTTGTTAGCTAAACTTACGTCGTTATCAGATTCAGCAATCCATTTCCTCGTCATGGCGACAGCATGTCGATGCGGCGACCGCAATTATTGACTCGCGCGGTGGTCTCGCCGAGCTCATGCCTAGCTGTGAACAACTTTCCCACTTGTTCCGCTATTTTATTATGTGAGTTTCTTCTTCGTTTTTTGTGCAGCTCCAGCTTCGGAACCGGCAACAGCACCAGGTCCTCCATCTCACCAGCGACCATCATTGACAACTTGATACAGCATTGATATACTAGGGGCAACTACTGCTCCCCCTCTGGATATTAAGCGATCAAGTCGGCAGCTTGAAACTCTACCGGTTCTGACTACACTGTTTGGTGATGGTCTTCAGACATGTGTCCCATGTCCACCGGAGCTCTTGGCACATATAATCTTGGTCAATAATTTACGTGCTCGGATACATGCTGCAGCTGACGAAGACGAGAAAAACAACCTGTTTTCTGAGACGAGAACAGTGCTGCAAAGCGTATGCGACTTTCCCGTGCAGCAATGGGTAGATGAGGTTGTGCTACCGGGTTTGTCCGTTGAGGACACGGCACATTTTCCACGCCACGACTCTATCATTACAAGCCGACTCAAGTCTCGTCGATGGACTTGGCTTGCGTTCATATCGGCGTATAAATCGGCCATTGCTTTGTATTGCCTTTCGACGATCTTTGGCGTTGGTTACCTGTCAGCTTCCGAGCGAAGTGCCTTGCAATCCGGCGACAACATCGCTCACGAGACTGATTATGCATTCCATTGGAAAACATTGCGTGGCAACTTGCAACTAGTCGTCTCTGACCAAGAAGACCACCTTCGGAAGTTTACCATCTGGCCAATGGTCATTCTGGGGTTAACAGCAAGCCCCATGGATGAGGCCTCTAAGGTTTTCGTAACAAATGAGTTGAGATGGATTAGTAAAAATGTAGGCACTGCCTCTCCATTGATCGCGATAGAAGTCTTGTTAGCGCTGTGGCGAAGTGTAAGCCAGCGTACTCTACCAGGCACAACTGTTGTGACGTGGGACAGTGTTTTTAAGCAGCCCTATATTTTCGCCTTGTGATAACGTTGACCGAGTTTATGGAGGACTTGATATACTTGAGCGGAAGGCGAGGGTAATAAACGTCAGGCATTACCCCGACGGGCGCCATGTTCTTTTTTGACCATGTTTTCGCAGAAAGTGATATTCGATCCAATTTCTGTTTTATTTGTGCTTCCCGAGTGATGCATGCACCTTTCAGCTTCCCCTCTTGTCATTGCCAACAGAGTTCAGAACAGCACAGCCACGCTGCGACGTGGATCTGCGTTGGTATACGCCAAGTCTTGGCCAAACTTCTTTCCTGTTTAGGAGTTTTATCTTTGTGCCATGATATTGGCAGTGCAGGCAGAGCCACCATGATGTCAAGTATTAGGATCTCTCTTTTATTTCCATTACTGGCAAAATAATTGCGTCGCAGTTGCGAGTAAAGTTGATGCTGTGGTGCCTGATATGGAAGAGCTGTGGAAGATAGTAGGCAACACTCGGAACGCAACAGTTTCTATATAAGGTGCCTGCAAGGTCTTGTGTTGTGATGTAATGTACGATGGCATCATTATTTAACCCATTGAATCCTAAGTTTGGTATTAAAGAGCTAGAAGAACAAGATCAAATCAAAATGCGCCACCTCACGTTTGTTTTGCTGAACATTTTCGGTATTCAACAGGCTGTTTTGGCTGCTCGAAACGAATCAAGCATTCAATGCGGCATACTTGCCGACACGAACCGGGATGGCATTGTCGACGACTTGGATAGAGACCATAAGCATATGTGGACGTCCAACTACGGCGCAATTTTTCTTCCCAACATTGGCGATGAGCATCGACGGTGCGCAATTCGTGATGGGACCGGCATATCCTTCAGTAACGAGGAACTCGCCGCGTGTAATGATGCGACGGGAGATAGACTTATCACAACCCGTTATGCGGCAAAGCTACGAACAGATCCGGTCCAGGGTCTGTCTGGAGATGCGGTCGGAAAAATATACACGGATCCTCCCTCGTCACTTTCCCGCGTTCGAGTATTCTGGCTGCACGGCAATAGCCCCAATGTGTCCTCAGACTGGACTTTGGTGCAACCGGAACTGTCCTTTAACTCTACAGCCCTTTCAAAAGGACTGATTCTCGCAATCGATGGAAGGGAGTTAACTACGGGTACCAACGACTGGAATGGAAGAGTTGATATTGTTTTCAAGGTTACCGATTCTGGACGAACAGCAACCGACTTCGTGGCAATGAGACAGGCACCAATTCTGGTCCACCACCACCTGCACAAGACAGAGACTGTTGTTACACTCCAAACGAGACAAGGCGTATCCAAATGGCAAGCACCCTTTGTAGAGAAACTGCGTGGTGTTCTTGGGAATTTAGATTCTCAGCCATCGCTGCTTGTGCTCAACAATAGCTACGATGTTTGGGGTCAAGACTTTATGGAACCTGCATTCGCAAGCATGCCAGGTCCAAATGGCCCTGTTTCTCTTCGAGTGCTTCTCCGCTCTCCGCAGTCAACTAGACGGAATGGACGAAAGGTGTTCGAGCAGCTTCGAGGTCCCGGAGTGGGAGGTTGGCAGCCCGGTCTTGGAACTGGTTTTGGATGGGAAGAGATTAACTCTGGCGGTAACATGGAGACTATTCCGCCTTACGTTTCCCGATCGGGAGTCCGCTATCGCAACGGTCGGGTTCTGCTCGGAAAGCACTTTGATACCTACCCTGCCCAGTCTTGGATCGATTTTCTGGAGTCCCAAGGGGAGCAGCCACCCCTGTTTCTTGAGGCTGGCTGGCTTGTTGCCGGCCACATTGATGAGATGGTCCAGTTCTTGCCCTACAACAATACTCTCGGTTTCAAGATGGCAGTGCCAGACATGAGGTCAGCTATCGCAACTCTAAAAAACCTAAACAGCACCGGCCATGGTGCGGTGCCAGCACTGAGCTATGATGGAGATATGACCCCTGACACAGACGCTATTTTTCTCGACCCTAGTGTTCGAAACAAGACCGTCAGTTCTCTGTTGTCAGATGAACGATTCATCTGGGTCAATGAGTATGCCCAAAAATATGTGGACAGCAATCTGTCTATATTGCTAAGAGAACTGCCAATCGAAGACAGCGATGTCATTCGTGTGCCAACGTTATGGAAGGATAATACGTATCCCTGGCCCCGGAGCCCTGATGGTATTCCCACACGACTTCGCCGAGCATATCCTGGCCAGAGACAGCTGCAAACGTTTCATCCATCGGCTGTGAATGGAATTGTACTTGGTTCAGACTATGTTGCCCCGAAGCCATGGGGCCCATTGGTGGATGGGAAAGATGTCTTGGAGGATGCCATCCGTGCTGCGTACGCCAGTGCAGACATGAAAACCGTGTTTATTGATAATTACATGTCACATCACGTTCGAGGTGGCGAAGTTCATTGCGCAACAAATACCCTCAGAGACACAAACATTGCTTGGTGGACAATGAATTGATGGGCACCTAAGAAATTTTTTGGAAGAGTGTGGGAGGTGTATTATTTTGTTACGTGCCTTGCCCTAGACTCTAGATCGGAATACAGCATGTCCGTTTTCTTTCTACGCTCGGTTCTCACTGGTGCCGTTGCCGATTCGAGCTGGTGTTTTTCTTGATCGACATTGTTCATGATGCCTGCAATAAGCTGAGGTGAGCCACTGCGAGGTCGATCCTTCAAACAACAGCCAATTGACGTAAGCCAGTCTACAACCCATGGAAACCGATGCCGGGCCGTCGATACGATGTCCCCGGTGCAATGCCGTGACGCGTACACATATCCATTATCGAATGTTCAACAACCATGCCAGCTAGGACTAAGGGCTTGACGCAAAAATGTAGAACATCACTATTCAGTTTGCCTAGCGGCCTGGCCTTTGTGATAGGGGACCAACGAATCCTCATTGAATGTTTCACTTAAGTTCGGAGTCTCGTGATGGCAGCCAATGTCGCTTCTGACCTGTATCGAAATTTTGTCATATACCCGTCCCGTCGGATGACGACATTTTCTCACGAAATAAGGTTGGTTAGTTCGTAAGCATGCTGACTTTTTCCAGTTTGTGCCTTTTTCCCCGAAACCAAGAGCTTCTATTTCCTAGTTATCAGCGCCTAAAATTCCTATTCTTAGATTTTAGCCCCGACTATTTTCCCTTGTAGATAAGTACGTAGCCCTATAATGCCCCCGTAAGAAAGTTGTATCGAAGTTAGGGTAGATATCTAAATAAAGTGGATAAAAATTGCGGTCAGACTCACAAGAGATGCGGCAGTGCTAAAAGCAGAAGTCCGCAATAAGCTTTTAGACGCATGAAATTTAGGCAATCCCCCGTGGATTAGGACCTAAAGAATAACTATATATACCTGCATTAATACCGTCGATTTAGCTTTCCCCAGAGTGACATATCGCTATAAATCAAATGACACCACATCTTCTAAAGCAAAGCCACTATTTTTACAATGTTTCAAGTCGTTGGCGGTCTAGTCTGTGCAGCGTTGCTGTTGAATCTGTCACTTGCAGTGAATGCAGATAGTTGCGCAGCCAAGAGACCTAACATTATTTTTATATTCACCGATGATCAGGATTTGCATCTTGGGTCTTTGGACTATATGAGTTCGGTGAAAAGGGAGCTTGCCGCAAAAGGAACTTCCTTTTCTAATCATTTCGCAACTGTGTCGCAATGTTGCCCTAGCCGAGCATCACTGTTTCGAGGGCAGCACGCACATAATACGAATATCACATTCGTAACGGCCCCAGGGTATGCCAACCATGCTCGACTGCCTAAATTTGACAAAGTTAGTGTGAAAGGGACAATGCTAATAGCAGAGGCAGTGGAAACTACGCAAAGTGGCTCGCATCCAGTGAAAATAATGATTACCTACCAATGTGGCTCAAGAGGGCTGGATACCGTACTGAGTGTGAGTTTCTCTGAATATATAGTTGAGTGTGTCACCCTAATGGGATGGAGACAGATATCGGCAAGTTTTTGAATGGTTACAACACCGCGCTTTACGCAGATTGGCCGAAAGGCTGGGATGTGGCAGATGTCTTGGTTAGTCATTATTCTGAACCTGATAACATGGACTGAAAAACATGTACTAACTTTCTCCCTCCCGCAAAGGTCGAGCCTTGGACATATCAATACAATACCCCTGTTTTTTCACACAATGGACAAACTCCCGTGCTCTATCGTGGCTATCATCAAACAGACGTCATTCGGGCAAAAACGTTGGTTTATTTCTTTTCCACACGTTTTATTGCATTACCAAATTAATTCATGTCGTATTAGTATGTCTCGGTTGGAGTATCTCACTAAGAAGCAACATAATCCTTTCTATCTCACCATTGCCCCTGTTTCTCCGCACGTGGAGATACCTGGCCTTCCTGTGCCGTTGGCTCGACACGCCAAAGACTTCCCAAATGCTACTGCACCCCAAGGCAAGAACTTTAATCCTTCCGATGCGCTGACGGCTCAGAAACCATCTTGGTTGAAGAAGCTCCCCCTGATGGAAGAGTCCGACATTACTCGTGCTAACGAGCACTACCGACATCGGATTCGAGCACTTCAAGGTGTGGACGAAATTGTTCAGGATATTGTAGATTTCCTGGATAAAACAAATATTCTTAATAATACATATAGTAAGTTACTAATAGACCTCATCTTGTAGTCGTGTTTGGATAAAGACATTAACGGTTTTACCAAGTTATCTACTCAACTGATAATGGCTATCATCTCGGTCAGCATCGGGTTAACGCTGGGAAGACACTTCCGTATATTGAAGACACAAATGTTCCGTTTATCGTCCGCGGGCCGAAGATTCCAGCGAACAAAACATCTCGTTTACCTGGAGCGCACCCTGATCTGGCGCCGACATTTCTCGAAATTGCTGGCCTAGATAAAGAGCAATATCCCGCCTATCTCGATGGACGCAGTCTTTTGAGTGATTGGCACAACCCTACTCAGCCGGCAAATGACTCTAATAGTCATGACATTATCAATGTTGAGTTCTGGGGCAGCGCGGGAATCGAGGCGCCCGGCAAAAATAGAAGCGCCAACAACACTTACAAAACTTTGCGAGTTGTCAACGAAAATAATTCTTGGCTCTACTCCAAGTGGTGCACCGGTGACCGCGAGCTGTATAACACAAAGGTGAGTTAGCACACAACAAGCGTGAAAGGAGCGACTAGTGATTAATGCTTCCACAGACTGACCCATTCGAACTTCACAACTTGGCCTTTAATTTTGCGAAAGACGGCGAGCATAATCGGCTGATTCAGCGTTTAGACGCCATACTGCTAGTAACCAAGTCCTGCAATCAGGATACCTGCCGCAATCCATGGACTGTTCTACAAAGTACCTGTCACAAGGACGACAGCTGCCCACATTCTGGTGTAATTCTTAACAGTTTGGATGTTGCCATGGACTCGAAATATGACGAGTTTTTTGCTTCATTGCCAAAAGTCCAGTTTAAAGAGTGTCTTAATATACAACTTGTCTCTAACGAGCAACCCTTCCTTCCTGCATCATCAGCAGCACTACAAAAGGACTATCGAACAAATACTGATCATTTCAAAAGTCCGGTTCACCGTGGTACAAAAGTTCCGCCCAACGAAGTAAACCAAGGCACGGTTAATCAACGACACACAACGATTGAGGAAATGGAGAAAAAGTCACGTAAGCTCACACCAGCAGAGCTAGGGCAATCATAAGGGAAGGACGGTAACAATGAGTCATGCCTGGAATGCCATGGTTTCGCTGCATAGACTGGTGTAAAGTGAAAAAAAAAACCCCTTTTCAAGGACACTTTGGTGCTTGATAGTCACTGAGCATTATGCCTGGGGCAGGACCAGCTGCCTCGCATTGAAGATGTACTGCTTGGAGTAATTTCTTATCTCCTTAGAGATGAAACTTCGGTCAATTATTGGGATTGTTGGGGTTAAGTGGACAATGACCCGCACATCGTGGTTGGTGTCACGTTCTTTTAGAACTTGTTAACGGAAGACTAATGCGCCATGCCAAGTCTCACTTAGGTGCTATCTAAATTTTGTCTCCAAATCATATGACTTACTGTTAATTCCATTTCTTATTAAGGTGCTCATTTATTATGTGGTAAAAGTTACGTCTTCCCGCAGTAACGATGGTGTAGGAATCTCGACATTGTGGCTACTCTCTCGAAGGCGTCTTTGACAATGGTCTGAGGAAGATCTAGAGGATGAAGGCCTGGGAAAGGAACCTGGCTTGAAGGTGATCGTGTTGCTTGGTTCTGCTAGTGCAAGCTTCGGCCTTTAGGTGGCCTTACTCTACGGTATTGAGGATACGAAGTGCAGAGAGAAACTATTGCAGATAGACACCGTGCTCCCAAATGGCCTAGCTTGATACCGAAAGTCATTGGCCGGACATTCTGCGCTACTACATGGAGGATCGTCTCGAGCCCGCTGCACAGATCACCAGGTCGAACCGCCTTGTGGAACAATGAGGAGTTGCTCGTTTGAAGGTACTATTCTCCAGTGGCATCCCAATTGGACAAATCAATCCATATCCTTACACACATCTACTTGCGGACATGCTGGTTAGCTGGACATTGTATTGCGAATGTCATCGGTGATTCAAGAAATGCCAGCTATCTGAATCAAACTGCCCATGGATAAAGACGGATACAATGTTGGTATCGAGGATCGTGAGACTCAAACGGGACCTCACGGTTCAACAGTAACGGATGTGCCTCACCGATAAAGAACGAGTGTCATAAACCCGCGTCCAATGGACGTTTATATAAATGTGATGTCTTGTCACACTAGTCACATTGACATATTCTCCTGCATCATTCTTAAAACCAGAACCTGTTGGACAAGCAAACCAAATTGGGTTAAGGTACCAACTTGCATACAGAGTTTCGTAAAGGTGTGGGAAGCAGCTAATCAAATGCATTTTGCTAGGGTGAGCTTTCCATCAGGTGCGCATGGCCGGCATCTGTCCAGGTCAAGGCCTACCATACTACCGGCCATGCTGGTCAACTGCAGGTGACCGTCATCGGCTGGTAAGCTTTTAGGGGGTATCCAACGATAAAACATGGTGATGTAACCTACTCCCTTGCAAGCTGTCATAAAGTCACCTGTCCTCAGCGACTCCACCATCGGCGAATGCTGACTGTTGCTGCCAACAAACAATCCACGTGGTTGAGAAGATCAAACCTTATCCTAGAAGATCTGCTATAATTTTACTTTCTCTTACTTATAGGAAAGCGGTTGGGGCTATTGGACGCATCTGATTATTGAGTCTCCAATATATGCTGGGGAAGATATCCCAAGAACGAAGTTTTTTAACAGCCGATCAGGTTCACGGACATATCTGGCCTCAAACCGGAATCAGAGGCCCTAACTTTATATTCCTGCACAGAAGACAACAAGCCGAACGACGCCTTCCCTACTGATGAGCGCCATCTGTCTATTAGAGCACCACGTAGCGACTGCGTAACATGGAGCATAGTTGCCGTCAACCTTCCTGGAAGTGGGATCACGATCAGATGGTAGCCGAAGCCTTGGTCGTTTAAAGCTCAGACTTTTGGCATACCTTTGTATACTAATCGAACTCCTTTTAGCACGACGATGCCCAGCCTTCTCCGCACAATGCTGGCAACCGCCCCTCGTCTCTTGTCCAGTGTATGAAGTGGGATTATATAGCTACTTCACATCTCTTACAAAGAATTCAGTATAAGCATGGTAAGATAGTTTGTGTAATGCTACGGCATTCTGGGGCTCTTTTCTAGCATGTTCTTGTTGGGGAAGTTGTCTAATGGTAATGCACAGAACTGCTACCACCGGACCGCTGTGGGAATAATATTCCGGATGATGCGATTTGGACGAAAATCGACCGCCAATTAGTGAGTGTTGAAGCTCTTCATCAATCTGGCGTACGATATGAGGCACGTCCCGACTTCGTTGCTATACTGGGCATTCTCACTGAGACTCAAGTCATGGATCTGGTGAGGACCAGTACCAAAATACGTCGGTTACGTGACTCAGCATACAGCACAAAACCCTGCCAGCTTAGTAGAGGGAAACAAATCAACGTCAGGCCAATACAAAAAGATTCTGACGCAAAGCCATCTGGGACTTACGCGAGAAAGTCGACAGTGAGCTCTGATTTGATGCAACTTGCACCAGAAGATTTACGCCAGGAGCCAGGTACGCAGGGTTGCAGCCACATCAACAGATTGAACAATATCGCCGTGGGTAGCTTGTGGCCACAAAGTTTAAAGCATAGGAGCACGAACAGGTCTCATAAGAAAAAGACCCAACCAAGTGGGAAAGGAGAACTAGCGTTTAAAATGTTAAGCATTGTTGGTTCTGTGGCAAGTGTGGTAAGCCTGGCAAGAGAGCTTTGGAGAAGTAAATCTCCGAATGCTGCTATTACAGAAGGATTTAGCTAAAATGTAATCGCATGGAAGCATAAGAGGATTGTAACAAACTTGAGTTCCACAAATGAACAATAAAGTCTTGTTCATCTTGGGCACGTGTAGGCAACCGTAACGACTTTAAGGTTATTGCCAGAAGACCACACCCGGGGTGAGGTTTTGCAAAAATTGGGATGCAGAGAACAAATAGACTCTTTGGCCCGTGAGGCAAAGGGCTAACTGGGTACTCAAACTGGGGGCTGGAAAGTACATGCTAATGAATACCGGTGGCAGATGGTAATGTGACATATCCTTTCTGTGAACATAGCACTGGCCGAGGAGGAGGGTAACTACAGGGGCGAGCATGGTCTATGACAAAGGCTTGCATGAGAGAAAGCTATTACATATGACTATTGCCTCTTTGTGATCTTGAGGGACGACTTTCTTTTCTATTGTTGCCACCCTTTCGTTTAAGAGTACCTGACATATCGAATCGTGTTAAGCGATAGACAAATGCTAGTTGCCTATGAAAACCTACACGGCAAGTGGCACAGCTGAGAACCGGCGCTCACCCTGACTGGGCGTAGATGTCAAAGTCATTGTGTTGACAGTACGAGCTGTGTGAGCGCCTTCAATTAATCCGAAACTACCATGCATAGGAGTTACAGTGTGCAAGGGATCAACTTTTACAAACTTCTAGATCTCATTGCGCAGATCAACGAAAGTGGTGGCTTAATGGCTACAGTTACAACAACTAGAATGTAGGTGTAGCTTTGACATATGTCTTTTTCTTTGGTCCAAACTACACCGTTTTAATCCAAGGATTTTCCTATACCTGTCTACGCTGCGCAACGAGTAATGTTAATCTGGAGCTTTGTCCCTCCGCATGACGAATGGTATGAGTCGCCGGCCGAGTCGTCGAATCAGCAGGATCTGTAGCCCCAGTGCCCAAGTTGACGGCGTAATGAGGAAAATTGCCGCCTGCAATAATGAGTCGAATCGCATGACCCTCCTTGAAACGGTGGGCGCAGTCGGGCAAGAACAGTTGTACCTGCCCCATGTCGCTTCCACGTTGAGGATTTAATCTCTGATAGGTTTCTGTAATGTATCGAGACACTCCTCTCTCGTCGACGTCGCTTAGGCGTATGAAGAGGTCAGCATTTGGATTGTCACTTGTGTGACTGAGCTCAACAGAACATGAGCCAATAACTTCCACACTTTCTTTTAGAGCATCTGTTGTGAATATAAGTGCATCTGGCCGTTCTTCAAACACAGTGTCAATATACACTCCAGTATCGGCCAGGCGTGGCCCGCCGATTGCGGGAGTTGGCTCATCGGGGTTGAATGTGAAGGTAGACTCGCCACCAAGAGCGTTAGGTTTCTCACCGAAGGCGAGTCTATTATGCGGATGAAGGTATACTTCCTTTGCATGTGTTTCCGGGGGCCAACTAGAGAGCTCTCGCCATTCTTCTACACCATTCACGTAGAAGCGCACTGGCGATTGGCGCAAAACATTGGACCGCTTGGCGAGATGCTGTTCGAGATATTGGAAACTCTCAGCCATCAACGAGCCGTTGTTCACAGTCCCATGATTCCAGGGGCCGATTGTCATGGACACGTCGACGTTTCGTGACCGAAGTTCGTGGTATTGTTCCAGTGTCTGCTCAAGGAAAACGTCCTGCCAGCCTGTAATCAGGAGGATTGGTAGGTTTGCCCGTTTAACGGCCCGGCCATGCTGCATTGTAGCCCAAAATATATCATGGACATCGGAGCGTGTGATTCTATTCCGCAGCCAAGGAGTCTTCCCTGCAAAATGCCTATCAGCCGCGTCGGCGAGAGGGATAGTCATGGAGAGCTTTTTCAAGCGCTCGCGAGCAGACTTTAATCTCCATTGTGCGTACAGCATACTACTGTCTTCCTGGTTGGCAATGAGCTCTGCCCACACCAGGAGGTCCAGATTGAGGGAGCCTCTTCCCCAGACATATTGGCTCAAATCATGAGGGCCAACACTAATAATTGCTGCGGCCATATCGTCAGGTTGGTCTTCTAGCATGGCCCATTGCGTCAACCCCAGATACGAGCCGCCCACCATAGCAAAGGAGCCTGTGTACCATGACTGTTGTCGCATCCAAGCAACTATGGCCTGGTTATCCACTGCATTGGTTTCGCCGGCGTCAAATACACCTTCAGACCCGAAGGTGCCTCGGACGCTGACGAGAAGGCCACAGTAACCACGACATGCAAACAAGCGAACGGTGCCCAGCGCCATCAGACCGCTGCGCCCATATGGTCCGATTGAGAGGACGGTGCCAGACGGTTCGACATCAGCAGGGCAGTAAAGGTCAGCAAGGAGATGAAGTCCATTGCCGAGTGGGATTCGAACGGCTTCAATGGTGTAGCTGTTAGTTTCCGGCGGCAGGCTCAGTGACCAGCCTGCTAGACGGTCCAGAGCCCAACCGAAGATACCACGGGAAACTTTTGTTGCTGACATAGTTATCGCGGCCCAGCGAGTCGTGGAAGTCGGGAGATAGAGCTGAGGTTTGCTGGTACATAGGGGTATTGACGCGCCAGAGAATAGGATCAACGCGTAGGTAGGACAGCGCAATAACCGAGGTGGCGCCACGAGTGAATCAGAACATCAACGTGGTCTGCTTCAATCAACCGAGCGGCTGGACATTTATTCGATTACGGCGTAGCGTTGGCTAATTTGGTGCCGTGGTGTCGTCTCCGCTTCCAATGTCAGCGAAGAAATCCAAGCTTCTGATGTCAGCAAATCGACAGTAAGGGTCTAGTCTGGTCTTTACCGGCCCCCAGGGCCAGGAAGACTTTAGCGCTGTCGGAGAAGCATTTGCTAAATGGGTCGCCGATTTGAACGAGGACTTAGCTAAATCAAAGAACAATACACGCTATGACTACTGCCTTATTATCGACAAAAAAACGTTCGAAACCCTTGAGTTGCTCCCCGAAGTCTTGCCACCACTTGAACACGTGAGGATGGGCCATCCAAATTCTCTTGACGTGATGCGCAGTTTTGCCCAGTCCTGGGTATGGGTGCTAGACCGAAGGACGCGCCAGGCAGTCCTACGACGAGAGAAGGTACCCGCCTTGGATACAAATGCGGCTCCATTTTATACTCAAGGCTTGGTTCGGAAGGATAGCAGGCACGATCCCTCTTGACTGGCAGCAGGTTGTTGAGGAGGATAAAAGGAAATGGGACACTGCTCGATGGAGGAGTCCTCCCGCGGCTTATATGAATATGATTACGAGGGAGATGCGAGGCTTCCCGTGATCCGACTGCTGGAGAGCTGTTGCAGCTTGGCCATCAATCAAATTACACCAGCAACATTTGAACATTGAAAGCATTAGACCTCTGGTATCTAACACCCTGGCCAGCAAGTTGGAGGCACAGCTTGACTTCATTGCACCTGTCCATTATGACAGATTGACTCCGAAACATGGCAGTTACAAAGAGATTTGACGAGTTAACAGTCGGCCGGCTAGTTTCAACTATTTTTGATGCCCGACTTTTACATTCGTGTGGTATATAAATATCTGAAGCTGCCACCGCACGATTCACAGAGCAACGCGCGAGGCTGATTAGGATCTAAATCGCCTGTATGTTACGCTCTACCTAGAAACCGTAACTGCGGGCGAAGCGATACATTTACCCCATTAACCTAATCGTGTCTATTCTACCTTGCTCACACCAGCACTCGGGAGATCCGACCAACTGTCCACCTAGCTGACTGTCTAGCAATAGTGTCGTTCCTTGATCACAATACCGCCTTTTGGAATCTTGACTGAATCACGAACCTTTAATTTGACCACCTGTTCATCGCCGGGAACAAGATTGAGGCAATTGTCACTGAAAACACACGCGTCTGCGATGCCGTCGTCTTCAGTGTCAACATAAAGCTCAATTGCCTTGGCAACACCGTTGCTCACGCTCACGGACCAGGACAATTCATCCACTTGCCGGACCAAAACCGTCGCATCACGAAATTCGTGGTGACGCAGCGGTTGAGGAAACTCTATATATCTGGCCAGGACTTGCTTCGTATCACGCTCCAGCAGCCGGACGCTGACAACCAAGCTCCTAGGGGAGGCCTGATATAATTTGGGGAATTTGACAAGTTCCAGTTCCGTCGATCGATTAGGAGCAAGGGTAACAGCTGTGATGGTTCTCTGCACACAGTCTCCATTCGCGATGGTCACAAATGCAACTTCAATGTCCGCTTCGACCGTTTCAACAGAGAGGTTAGATGCCCACAGCTCAGCGTGCGTTTCCCGTACAATATCAACGTGGGTGAATTCGTTCGCCTTCTTCTCAGATACGCGACGAGTCGCTCCCACAAGTAGACTCTGGTAATTACGCTTGGCGACAAAGTATGCCATCTTGGGTCGCATATTGCTATCCAAGAGGGACCAACTCACCGCCGGAAAGCAGTCATTTAATTGCCAAATCAGACAGCCAGCGCACTCTTCTTTCCCTGGTCCCCGCCAAAGACGACGAAAAGCGCGAGAACTGTAGTCCGTCGACTCGGCTTGGATAAGCTGAGTGGCCCAAGCGTACGAATCGAGGTCGTTGTCATGGCGAACGTTGTCAATCAAATACATGGACAGTGTTCGTTGATCTTCAGGTGCCATATGCCAAGCATCCATGACATTGGACTGATGATGCTGCTGTTTTGGGTCTGTAATGAGTGCATTGATGGTGCGAGTGCAGGGGAATGACTTCATCCCAAACTCACTGACAAACCGGCCCGTCAACTTCTCATAGTCCTGGTATGGATAACGAGGTTGATCTGCCATCCACACCTGCCAGGAGTGTATATCCCCTTCTAGTGGCGAATTGGAGTGCGAACCACCGTAAGGGCTTGAGAGATGATATGGCACACGAGGTGAGAGCTTCTCGGACACTTCTTTCAATGTAACCTCGTAGTAGTACCTCCCCGGAAAGTTCGTCTTGATCCAGTTTTGAGGGTTATCATCAAATTTGTCATAATCCAGCTTGTATATCTCTGCAAACATGTAATCTTCGTTGTTTCCGCACCATAGAACGATGCATGGGTGGTGTCTCATTCGTGTGACGTTGTACTCGGCCTCAGCCTTAATCGAGTCTAGGAGATACTGATGAAAGGGATATGCGCCGCATCCAAGCATATAATCTTGCCAGATCAGAATACCGAGCTCGTCGCAGGTATCATAAAAGACGTCATCTTCGTAAATACCTCCTCCCCACACACGGATCATGTTTTGGTTGCCTTCGGCCGCCCATGTCAGCCAACTGCGGTAGCGCTCCGGCGTCATGCGTGGTAGGAATACATCAGGCGGGATCCAATCAGTTCCTTGCGAATATATAGGGATGTTGTTGATGCGAAAGAAAAACGTCAAGCCCTTTTGGCCGGGAATTGGGCGCTGGATGAGCTCACACAGTCGAAGTCCAATGCGCTTAGACACGATATCTGCACCTCCTTCAATGGTGGCTCTGACAGTGTAGAGAGCTTGATCACCATAGCCAAGCGGGTACCACAAACAAGGTTTGTTCACAACAAAAGTGTGTGGTCTCCTGCTCGCAACTTTGTCCTCTAGAATTTTACGGCCTGACGGTTCAAACAGTTCAATTTTCGAAACTGCGGTTTCGGCAAGGGACCCCTCAAGTTTGAGGTTGACTGTGACCCTGGCCAAGTCGAGGGAATCTGCCACCTCAACATCTATATGCAAGTCGGAGATTCGGGTCAAATATGACTCCACGTAAATCGGCCGCCATGGTCCTGCTGTTAGAAGAGTCGGGCCCCTGCAAATAGTCAGAACTTAGCATATTGAGCGAATGCAGTAGACCGGATAGGTTAGTAACCTACCAGTCCCAGCCATAATGACATGGCACTTTCCGCGTGTTCATCCTGGACGAGTCACCGTTCCAAAATCTATTCTTGAAGCCTTGATCCTTTTCGAGTTTCTGGTCCCAGGTTAGGAGACGGATTTGACCCTTTTAATCCCAACAATTGTCCGGGTAGCTTACCTTGCCAACCAAGAATGTAGACTCAAAGTACAGTTCCAAATTATTGGTGCCATGGAGAATCTTATCAGTCACGTCGATGCGATACTCCAAGAACATGTTGTCGGTTCGCAAAAGGTGTTCTCCGTTCAAACGGATTCGACAATGGGTATCTAGTCCTTCAAAAACGAGCACATGGTGCGCATCTTGGCTGCTGCTTGTTGCGCCAAAGAAATCAAACGTGGTCTTGTAAATCCACTCCTTCTCCCCTACCCACTGAACCTTTTGGTAGTTGAGGTCCTTCCTTGGATCTGGTATAAGGCCATGGTGCATTAAATCCAGATGATTGACGGTCGGGAACTGTGAGACATGTCGAAATAGCGCATCAGAGTTGGCTTGGGCGAACTCCCACCCGGCGTCAATATGCTGACGGGTGCGGATTTTGCTAACCATGTCTTCCACGATGAGTGTACTTGCAAGTGCAGTTCTGCCCATCTTAGATCTTGGTGAACTTGGCAACTGTGCAACATGAATTTTTGACATTCTAGCACCATGCTTTATATATGCTTTACATGATCATCGCAATGGTTCTTACTAATCTCATGACTAGGAAACGTTCTCTCGGATAAAATAACCGCAGCCTGTCAGATGTCAACTTCAACATAGTGGCTCAACCTGACAAGATACCCTTTTTGGGCGAAAACAGATATCGCAATTAATACCTGTTTCGTGAAATTAGCAATGAACCCTCTCCATCTGCATCGCTAAACCTTCCAAGTTAGAAGTCCTTCCGCTATTGAGTTGCCCACCGAAATCGGATTGGTGCCGAGCCCGTTCAGAACGGGACAGTCTCGGCAAACCTTCCCGGCCTGGCCTTTATTGGTGTCCGTAGAAGCAAACCCCCGTCTCAACTCCCCAGGCGGAAAAAGTCAACCAATAGTCTCATTCATAGTACGGATTCTGGTCGTGAACCATGTGGCTTGCGGGCTTCTCATCCCCGTGGGGCGGCACCGGCTAAAGTGGTGGACGATGCAGCCTCTCCGGGAATGTAAATCCGGGGGGTTTCTTGTGAGCCATTGGAAGGTAAAGGTTCTCGATCCGTCATCTAAACCATTCACTGCATCAACCAACAATTCACCTGACAATATCGCATATGTATATAATATGCTGCCGGGTCCGACATCTTAGTTAACAGTCGAAGGGTCTGTATCGCCAACAGCCGTCATCCTGTGGACACGCTTCTCAACTAAACCTAAAAATTCAATATCACTTGCTCAATCACCATGGGATTTTCAACGCGCCTCAGCCGGCCAAAGCCGGACACCTTTAAGCTCGGCGGCCAAGAATTCCCTAATGTTGTCTTGCCTTTCTCTGTTAACCAGACATTGAAGACTATTGCTAACGTTATGGCTAAAGGTTACGTGGTATAAACGCAAGAATCTACGCATGCTCTATCTCTTGCTTACAATTCCTCTGATTGGATCGTGGGCAGAGGGCTACGACGGTAGTATGATGAATGCGTTGCAAACAAGCACAGAGTGGCAGAATTTCTTCAACCACCCTCGTGGCTCGCTTCTCGCATTTTACAACTTGTCTTTTGCAATCGGAGCCCTGCTTGCTGTTTTCCCTTTTCCATGGGGGGCATATTTTGCCGACAAGATTGGCCGCCGTTGGGGGACAGTTTGTGGTAATATCGTGACTATCATTGGCACCGTTTTGCAAACTTCGGCGCAGAATTGTAAGCAAGGCTCTCAAAAGATTATAATGCGTTATTTATCATGGATAAAAGTTGTTAACGGCGTCCACTTCAGTTCCTATGTTTGTTATTGCTCGAATTCTGCTTGGCATGGGAGGTATACAGCAATGCCGCACGACGTCGGCAAGAATTTTAACTAACCTTCATTCGCAGTCACCATTTCTCAAGGCAATTGTCCTCTTCTAATCACAGAATTGGCACATACACAACACCGTGCCCACATAACCGCCATGTATAACTCCAATTGGTATTTCGGCAGTATTATTGCTGCTTGGGTCACCTTTGGCACAATGTATGCACCACCAACTTGTATTCTCAACTCGTGTCTTCTAACGCATTCTTTTCTTTATACAGAAACATCAATTCGTCTTGGGCATGGAGAATTCCTTCCCTCTTACAAGGTGTGGCTGCAGGCCTCCAGATTTCCCTCATTTGGTTTGTGCCGGAGGTATGTGTCCTGCACACGCGCAAAATAGTGGCGTTGCCATTTAATAATTTATGCTTGTTATAGTCACCGCGATGGTTAATCGACAAGGACCGATTTGACGAAGCTCTTGAGATTCTCAAGTACTACCATGGCGAAGGAGTAATGACCGATTTTGTTGCAGCGGAATACTTAGAGATTAAAGAAACTCTTGCCCTCGAGAAAGAGTATAGCAACCGTGGCTGGTCTGAGCTCTTTCGCACGCCGGGTAACCGAAAGAGGGCTCTTATCTGCTATCTTCAGGGATTCTTCTCTCAATGGTGCGGCAATGGGCTCATCAGCTACTACCTCGTTCCGGTACTCGAGACGATTGGTATTCAAGGCAGCAGCGAGCAAGCTGGTTTGAATGGTGGCCTTCAAATTTGGAACTACATTGTCGCTCTTTGGGCCGCTTTCAACATCGACCGCATCGGGCGTCGGCCAATGGCGCTCGTGAGCACCGGGTCAATGATTATTATCTTCACCTTATGGACTGTGTTTTCAGCCATTTATGCCCAGAATCAAAATGAAGGCATGGCCAAGGGGGTTATAGTTATGATATTTCTTTTCTACACTGCATTCAACTGTGGGTGGCAAGGTCTTGTCATTGCGTATCCCGTTGAAATTTTGCCGTATGAGCTACGCGCCAAAGGGCTTCAGCTAACATTTTTCGGCATCTCCACAAACGGTACGTTCTAATTGGAAACTCGGCCAGTATCGTGGACTGATAACGATAGTTGTGAATCAATACGTGAATCCGGTCGGCATACAAAACGAGGGTTGGAAGTTTTACATTGTGCGTACTAGTACCTCTGATCCGTGACTGAGTTATTGCGTCTACTAATCCGGGACCAAGTTTTACATTCTTTGGCTTTGCGTTACCTTCACGGTGGTTTACTTCCTCTGGGTAGAAACAAAGGTAAGAAATCGTCCAAACCTCGCCGCAACTTCTTGTCGCTAACCCAGGCCAAGGGCGTCCCGTTGGAGGAAATTGCCAAATTGTTTGACGGTGAAGACGCCAATGTTGGTGGTAATGCGAAAACAAGCCGTGCTATGGACCACCTTCGCGATATGAAGGAGAGGGGTTTGACTGCAGAGACAGAACTCACTGTTGAAGGCAAGGACACAGAAGGGGGGGGAGTCACAAGGCATGTTGAGGAGAATCATGTCAACTAAACAGTGTCGTATTGTAAACTCCGCGGCAAGCTGCAACAGATAACGGCACTATTGAAATCATGGATGGATTACGACTATTGAGATTTGTACTTTGCCTGGGCAACGGTATACGCTTTGAACCCACCGACTAAGCTTAATCATTCTAAACAAAGTGTTGTTAGACATTTAGTGCCGTAAAAGTCTCAAAACTTCGGTGCTGGTATCCTACCGCCAACTTTGTGACCTTTTTTTGATCTTGTCGTTCTTCGCGTTCACAAATGGTAACAACGGAAGAACAAGTCCAGCGGGTTAGCAGTGCCTGCTATGACCAACAATGAAGAGAATATGGTCACCCCAAGAATATCCCAGTCTAGGTAAATGAAATGACAAACTATTGGCAAGATGTGAGAGCAGAGGACAAAGGAGACCCCGGTATCTGGAAGAAAAAGCAATGCTTCGTCGTCGAACTGGTATATCTACTTGATCCCGCTCAAAAGACATCATCACTTCGGCCCATACAGCATGTCCACCAAACCCAAACTTTGAGACAGGACTGGCATCGTAGCACAAAAAATGCACCAGGTGGCGATTGCTCCGTTCATATTTCAAGAGTGTCGTTTGTATGTATGCCACTAACAAAGGCAATGGCCCGATGCCTCCATGTGGCTTAATATCTGGTCGTATGTTGATGACGGTGGCACAGTGTCGATCTCCACAAACCCCACACAACAGCCAACTCCTAGCTCATACACTCCGGATAAATTGACATGGAGCTCAATCTCACATTTCCCTCTGGATGCTCCTCTGGCTTCAACATCTAGCTAAACTTGCGCTCGTCCCATGGCCTGGCAAATGTACAAAGAACAGGAAAAAAGCCTCTCGAGATGAGATCAGTTGCCGGATGGTAGGTCAGACATCGTCTTTTTGCTCACCTCAGGTTGTAGTAGATAGCGGCCATTTCATTGGACGATTGCTAACAAATCTTCCATTCGTAGCCTTACTTGTCGCCGCCGAAAGCTCAAGTGCGATGAACAAAAGCCTGTTTGCTCCCAGTGTCGCAAGTCTTCAAAAGAATGCCAGCGCGGAGGATCTGTTTTCCGACATCATCAGAATGCTTCGCTAGCCAGGAGCCATGGCAATGGCCTTAAGAAGTACTTCTCTAATCGTGTAACCTTCACACAGTCGGCTGTCTGGATGCCCATCCCGAAGACAGGTGAATGATGTGGTCCGAAACCAAAGTTCCCTGCTAATCTTTGGCCATCAGTCGTATTCATAATGGAGGATCCAGCAACCGACAGCTTCACGACTCCAAATGGTGAATTGGGAGCTGAGCTCGACCGAGAAAGTGTCATCTTATCCCCAAATGAGACTTCACCCGATGGCCGGTATCCGCCAGGGTCAATGCCCAGGTTAGATGATGAGCGTCACAACTCTGCCTTAAAAGCAGCCGAAATCATGACTCCGTGCTCGCCACCCGAGACCAACCTAGTTGCCAGTCCGGTCACTTGTCGTAATATCACACCTATATATGCACAGATTCCCGACTTCCAAGATTTCCGGCTGTCAAATAGTATTGATTTTTTGCTAAATCCAGAGTCCGCTACGTTTCGCAATCTCGATCGCCGAAGTTCTCATAATAGTTACGCTTTTGGCGGATCGAACCAAACGGAACACTGTAACGAGTCGCCCATATCCTTGGCTTCTTACGATTCGAACCAGAATCACTCGGCAGAAGCTGATCCAGAGGTGGCTTTCCTCTTGAGGTACTTTTCTGAGGTACCAGGCAAATGGTGCGATCAAATACGTAAATACCCACTCGCCGTATCTTATCCCTAACACCCGCACAGGTTGGATCTCTATTTTCTTGAGGGTTATTTTGAGCAAAAGGTTCCGATCAGAGCTCTCTCACACCCTCTACTAAAAAACGCCGCTTGTGCATATGCGGCTAAGCATCTGTGCAGAACTAGGCAAAAGACTGATTGCCCCAAGGCACCAGTTCGAAAGTCTCAAGTTGCGACAACTACTACATGGCCGACTTCAGAATCCATAGGTTGGGCAGAGTACAGCGCCAAATATTATTTTCAAGCAATAAAACTTCTGCGCGAAACACTCAAGCAGGCGCAAAAACTTGCATCTTCAGGCTGCTCTTCCGACGCACAGCCGACGGCGGACGATTGCGTGACTGCCACTGAGATTTCTGACGAGACTCTGGCGGCAATGGCAATCCTTTGCAATTTTGAGTTCATGAGTGCATCTGATACAGAGTGGGCGCGTCATTTGAGTGGAACGATGATAGTTTTTGACTTTCAACAAACTGGAATCATTTCACTCATAGGATCCAACCCGTCGCCATCCCGAAAGGCCATTTTCTGGAACTTTTTCCGTCAAGACGTTTATGCTTCATGTAAGCTACGTCAACTGAAATAAATACTCTATGGCACAGCTAACTCGTGGCACAGTTATTCTCGAAACAAGGACGAGGCTAGACATGTCTGACTTGGCCATGTGGAGAGCAGCAGGACTGAAAATAGATGAGCATGGGCTTATTCTGCCTTCAAGTGGTTCGAGAGAAGGAATAATGAAAGACGACATGATATCTAATGCCCTTCTCTGGATCCTTGCCAAAATATTTAACTACATAACTGACACGAATACGACTAAGGCCCGAAGCATAGCCTCCCCGTCGGAGAGTGCGGCAGCCCGGTC
Organism: Pochonia chlamydosporia 170; assembly: GCF_001653235.2. Taxonomy (NCBI): domain Eukaryota; kingdom Fungi; phylum Ascomycota; class Sordariomycetes; order Hypocreales; family Clavicipitaceae; genus Pochonia; species Pochonia chlamydosporia. The sequence goes on from NW_019154046.1 coordinate 128,723, forward strand.
GACCATCGAAAGCAGCTCGACGGAGCCGAGCGAAGCAACTTGGAAACAAATCAGCCATGAGCTGAATGTTTGGTACGACGGACTGCCAGACTGGTTTCACCCATGCGCTCGCATTACACGCAGCGCAAGTGAGCCTGCTACTGCGTCTGGCCCGCCCAGACCTGTGACCATACCGGATATCTGGTTCACAAGCGCCATGTGCGCATCTACTATCCAAACATATCATTTAGCACGCATATTAATGCTTGTCAATAAGCCACGGCCTGATGATGTGTTCGCACGTGGTAGCTCCGTGTTCAAATTCTTAGGAAATTATCGCAGTATTGAAGCGGAACTTCAATTTCGCAGCCGTGAGATATTCGGTATTGCAATTTCGTCGCCAACTACATCTATTGAGCTCCACCAGACACAGACCATCTTCATTGCAGCCCAGTGCTTGGTTGATGATGAGGAGAGATGCATGGCCCTGGACATTCTTCGTCGAGTCAACTCGGATCTTGGTTGGGAGACTGACTATCGTGTCCAGCAACTTTTGAGGGAATGGGGCTGGGAAGCATTCAACACATGAGTTGCAGATTCATTCCACTATCTATCGCTCTTTTGTGAACCTCGGAAGGACAACCTACCTCCATAAATTCAGTTGCCTATGATTTGTGGTTGAGTCGGCCAACACCCTCTTCACTTATACACTAATAAACATACATACTTACAGTTCTTTGACTAACATAGAAGGCGCTCTTGTAACTTGTGTAGCTGTCTTTTATTAGTCCTCCTTCTATTTTCTCCTGTGCCCGCACCATTCTTCGACGACAGCGCTCAGCCCACTGCGTTCGAGTAGGTTTGGAGGCAAACAACATGTCATGACCCACGCCATGCCAGCCACTAATCAGTCAGCCACTGGGTCGTGGCGTCAGAGTCTCTCTTCTGGACCAATTAGTGCCAGTGCTCTTAGAAACGAATTAGGAAGACTTTATAGTGTGTGACTAGAGAGGCAGCGTAATTCAGTACTAGCGATTCACTTAGCCTAGTACTCTGGCCTTTCATTTCTGCGATACTTGCAGCAAAAGTTGCAAGTTCGGTTACTTAGACGTTTTTTTTTTTTAAAAAAAAATATGAAGAAGCGCATATTCAAAATAACCCAGAGATTTGGCTTTTTCTTTGGGTGCCTTTGAGTGTGCTCGTTTTACGTCCGGAGCTGGGTTTCTAAGCCCGGTTAGGGCTTTATTGTTCGTCTGGGGAGTCCATTTCCTATTAGTACGAGAACTAAGAACTCAAAATTGATAAATAGGCTTTACCATTAGTAGTAACAGCGCAAGAGCCGCATCAAATGAGCGAGAAGCTCATCGACGCGTACTTTGGCAAGGTTAATGTGTCTGTGAGGGAAGAAAAAGAGGGAGGCAGCTATTATCCGAGTGGCTTCATGACACCACATGGCTTTACGACGGCACGTGCCTGGCTTACTTGGCAGTCAAGTCAATATGTATTCGCATTTCCATCTCTCCGACACTGCCGCTGAGTTATGTATGCCGCGAGATCTGTTCCTATTACCCGACTAGCCTGCATCATCCTAGCGAGTGGTACATTTACAACTCAACCACATTGCAATGCTGTCACGGGGTTCATATGGAGAAAGCTCACCGTCCTCCAATGAAACTAGCCAGGTAGGGGCAATTCCCAGTACCGGGTTCGGCATTGGACGTGGAAAATCTGGCGATGAAACTTGCACCGAAGAAGGTTTTGAGATGTCTGTACCGTCAGTACATGATATACGGACATGCGTTGCTACGCAGGACAGGACTATCGAAGCATTATGGCTTCCGCACACATTTTCCCTCTCTGACGACCATCCAAGGAGAGCACGGCGAGGTTTTCTCACTGAAAAAGACATGGTTTTCCTCACGTGCTGTCGCCAATATCCGAAGGCTATTCTCTGGTCGCTTCTCCTATTTCTCACAGTTGTTATGGAAGGATATGATAAGTCACTTATTACAGGATTTTTTGCTTTCCCAGCGTTTCAGCGAAAATATGGAGAGCACACCTCAGCTTCAGGGACATCACTTAGGGATACGGGGTATGAGATACCACTAAAGTGGCAAATAGCACTGCAAAATGCGGCAGTGGTATGCGAGATTGTCGGACTTTTTGCCCACGGGTACATTACATACATTATCGGATACCGAAAAGTCATGATGGGAAGCCTTCTGTGGCTATGTATATCTGTTTTCCCAGCTGTTTTTGCAGACAGCACAACTACCTTGCTAGTCTCGCAAGCTCTATCAGGTATGACACACCGTCGCCCCTGTTACCCGTTAAGTCCCTGCCAATACAACTTGGTGAGTTTGCTTTGCTACCAGCACAGTCTTAACACAGAGTCACAAATAGGAGTACCATGGGGTGTCATTCAAACATTAGCAGCTACTTATGCGGCCGAAGTCGTGCCATCAGGTTTGCGGCCCTACGTTCTGAGTAATATCAATATGTGTTGGGTTGCTGGACAGCTTCTGGGAACTGGCATCCTCCGTGCTTTGGTACATAACACGTCAGAATGGTCCTATCGCCTCCCGTTTGCCTTGCAATGGGCATGGGCGGTTCCCCTCCTAATTGGCATTTACTTCGCGCCGGAAAGTCCCTGTAAGGAACTCTTCACTGTCATTCGCTACTCCTTTGGCCTACTCCCGTCTTATTATGTTGCTATGCTAAGCGTCACTCACAGGGTGGTACATTCGACATGAAAGACCAGCGGAAGCCCGTCACGCGCTTCGCCGGCTATGCAACCAATCCGATCTACATATCGACGACAGCGTAGCTCTAATGGAACACATAAATGGTGTTGAAAAAAGGATGAATTACGGAGGCGCAACATATACAGATTTGTTCAAAGGAGTCAACCGCCGTAGGACCGAAATATCTTGCATGGTCTGGATGTGTCAGGCGCTTGGAGCAAACGTGTTGACTGGCTACGCTGCATACTTTTTTGAACAGGCTGGGTTGGATGCTTCGAACGCTTTTAATCTCTCCACAGGAATGTATGCTATGGCCTTCGTTGCCGGTATGGTCTCATGGGCTCTTCTGTTCAAGGTTGGTCGCCGGACACTGTACATGTTTGGAATAGCCTCTGCATTGTTGTTGCTTGCCAGTGGCGGCATCGTGTCAGCAGTGAGTCCTAGGACTGTTGGTGAGGAATGGGCTTTGGGTGCCTTGATCATCCTCGCAACCTTTACCTATGACCTTACCATTGGACCAGTCTGTTACGTCGTCGTAGCCGAGCTTCCTTCTACTCGCCTTCGGGTCAAGACAGTTGCCTTGGCTAGGATATCGTACAACATTATTTCGATTATCAATAATGCCCTCGTACCCAAATTGCTCAATCCGACGGCTTTGGACCTTGAGGGCAAGGTGTGCTTCGTGTACGCCGGCACGTCCCTGTTTTGTTTACTGTGGTGTTATTTTCGACTTCCAGAGACCAAGGGACTGTCATACCTGGAATTGGATATCCTGTTTGAAAAGAAAGCACCTGCGGTCAAGTTTGGGCAGGTTCAGAACAGGCTAGCGCAATCAGCCTACATGACGGCATCCAACGCGGAGCGGCTCACGGATTCATGGCATGGATGGTTAGCCTACTCTTGACGGAGTACAGAAGCAACTACCAGTATCAATGCAGAAGCAGGCGCCGCGAATGGTGGTTAGATTTATTAGATGTTTACATAGTGTTTTTACATAGGAGATACCAGTCAAAGGTACCACGCGAGCGTATTCTCCCGAAGAGAAAGCAAGGCGCACAGCGCCTATGGACATGGCAGGTACCAGACCAACCCTACGCACTGGCGAGCATTCATCTACCAGTTTTAATGAAAGCAAGACATAAAGCAGCTTGCCCATATCAAGTGTGCTTCCGTTTGCCACCGTGTTCCTGTGGAAAAAAGTGATCCTTTGCGCCATGGATGATAACGTCCGGGTTCTGATTTGCAGTAAGTAGTTCGTGCGGCCACCTCACTCGGACGCATCAGAGTTACTATAGCTTGTCTACATTGTTCCGCCCAATGTTGAAATATTCAACGAGGCCAACAACATCTCCGGCCAAATCATCCATTTTTGTACACAGCTGAACCGTCGGGCGGCTAACAAGGAGTCTCGAACAGGGAGTGTCTCGGGTGGTCGAACACAATGATGAAACGCGCATTGTCAAGCGGGTTGAACGAGTCCATTTGACCAGAGTGTCATTTGAACCATGGTGCTGGCATGCCCTGGCTCCTGAGACAAGTAGGATGGCTGGATTTACCCAGTTGCCAATAATCGATAACCAACTTGACAACCTGATGGCAATACTGCAGTGGCCGTGCGACCATGGTGTCTGCAGCATGGCCGCTGCCTCATACAAAAAGCCCGTCGTTATGAGTAATGTTGTGCTGTGTTGCAACTCTCGATGCCAGAGAATTCAGCAATGGGCCATAAAAGGTTGACGGGACAGCCCTGTGTGTTCCTTGGTGAAGTCTGGTTTGATATTTGGCTGCCATTGCAAGGAATTCAGGACAGGCCATCATGGATGAATCAGCTGAAAGCCAAGTTTGACCATGTTAGCGAAGGAAGCGGGCTTGATAGACACTAGAGATTTCCAAAATTGGTCAAGGGCAAGATGGCGCCTAGCGGCAACTTTGAAAACTTTGAAGACCAGCAGAAGTCTCAACCTGTCTGGTCCATGTCGGGATTGAACTTGACCCAGCCGAGCACTTAAGTAGCGGCGAGCTAGCCACTTGAGGCACACAAAGAGGGGCCATTTATCATTTATTCGCGACACCAAAAAAAAGTCGGAGATTTGGGAGACGCTTTGGCTGAGCTCAGGCATTCTCAGCGATACTTGTTAACAATCTCATTCCCCATATCACTTGGTCTACAGCGATTTCCGCCTTCAACGACCTCTGCGTAGGCTCATTGACTCTTCGGATTGGCGCAGTGGTGTCTGGTGTGCCGCCTTCATCATTGAATGTTCTGCGTCATCCTGCTTTGCTCGGTCAGCTTCATCGTCTGATCCAATTCATCCACGCCTTGGAGCGCTGTCAATCCAGGACAAGCATTACGTACCAACATTTGAACCTATAAGCTGCAGACTTGGCCTTTCCGGGGCCCTAGCTCAATTTACTCAACGCTGAAGGTCTGTGCTGCTTGGACATGGCTGGCAGTACCCTTTTTATGACTCCCGAGGAGTCGGGGCGGGTACAACAGACAGTCCAAGATGTGAGATGCAAGCGTCTGGAACAGATGGGTCAGCCACGAGAGCCCAAGGATCCGACATCATTGATCCAACAAGCTACGGGGACATCTCTCATGGAAGACATGGCATCTTCTTTGTTTGGGGTGGCTCAAAAGAAGAGTAGTCCCGATACCATGCCAGCGTACAGCGTTGGATCGCCCTATATGCCCTGTACCACTGAATTGTCTCAACTGAAGAGCATAAAACTCATGGACCTTCGCATGGAGACGCACCATCGCGGCAGTGTCCTAGCTCTCCGCCGTGTTTCTCCAGTTGTCACACTCAAGGCCTCATCGTGGGCAGCCATGCAAGGAGAGTCCGCCCATGATGTAGAGCGCCTGGAGGTTTTCTTGCACAAATCCAAGTTTGGTCGAGAGCTCCTTGACTTGGGGTTAGTCTTCCTAGTCAAAGAGCCGTACTATACTCTCAACAACGAAGGCGAAGCCGTGATCCGTATCGATCATCCCTCAGACCTCGTTATTCTCACATACAGCGATAGCCCAGAGTCATGGCGTAGCAGTACTGAGGGTGATTCGGCGCCCGTTACGAGAACACCTGTAAAGTGCAAAGAGGAGGGCAATGAGGCACTTGGAAAACAAGATTACGCACGAGCCCACGTTCGCTACACCGAAGGCCTGGAACAGATCTCAAAGGATGGTCACTCCAACAGTACTCTGTGTAACGATCTCCACCGCAACCGGTCATACGTCAATCTCCTTCTCCATCGATATGACGAAGCAAAGGCTGACGCCCTCTCATCTCTTACTCGCGGCGAGGGTGAAGATGAGAAGCTCCTGGATGCAAAGGCATACTATCGAGCTGGCTGTGCAGCTTACAATCTTGGCGAGTACGATGAAGCTAAAGGTTCTTTTGAACAGCAACTCAGCCTGGAGCCCAATAACAAGCTAGCCAAAATTAACTTGCGCAGAGTCAAGATGCGGTCTGAGGAGCGCGCCACCGGAGTATACGACTTTAGCAAGATTGTGAGCGGACTGTCCAAAACGGAAGGACGCGCAGACACCGCGAGCTTCACCAGTAATACAGAGATCAAGAAGAGCCCCGGTGCAGGTCGCGGTCTGTTTGCAACTTGCAATCTTGAACCTGGGGAGATCATTATGTGCGAGAAAGCCTTTTGTGTCGTTTGGGGACATGAGCCTGAAGCCTTTTCCGTGCTCACCTGTGATGTGCGAGATGATGCCACGATCCGAGTCTTCCCTGCTGGTTTGCACAAAGCCGTGGTGCAGAGGATCTTAAATAATCCATCGCAATCAGAAAAAGTCCTAGATCTTTTTAGTGATTATGAGGGCTTGGGCAGCAAAGTCGACAAGCAGGATGGCAGCCCCGTGCTTGATACCTTCCAGGTTCACGACATTGTGCAGAGGAATGCTTTCGGCCCTGGTCAGCAGTCCGACGGCGAGGATGTAACTAATGCCAGCACCGGGCTCTGGGTGCACGCAGCGTACATCAATCACTCCTGTGTCCCGAATGCGAAGAAAGATTACGTGGGCGACCTCATGCTTCTCCGTGCCACACGCCGAATCGCTTTGGGGGACGAGATCACTCACTCCTATGACGAGACCAGCGATTACGATACAAGGACTGCAGCAATAAACAAAACGTGGGGCTTCAATTGTCGGTGTGCACTTTGCCAAGCCGAGGAGGCGGATGGCCCAGCTCTGCGCAAGCAACGTTTTGAGTTGGAAAAGCAGGCAAGCGAATTGATCCAAAAGGCAAGCCCAACCGAGGTGAAGAAGATTACGGTCAACAAAGCCAAACGGCTCCAACAATCTCTCAAAGATACATACAACGACAAGCGATACAAGGGCCTTCCTCGACGTGCGCTTGGCGGGATCGAGCAATGGCTCCAAGCAGCCCTCACAAGATGAGTCTCAGGTCACACACGAGTCGCTGTATTCTCAAGAGTCAATCTGATGGAGGGCACAAACCACCTGCTACAGATTTTGTACGTATGTATTCTACTAAGTAAATATATAGCTTAGAATATCTATCTGCTGGTTATGTGCTCGTCAGAGTGAAGGTTTTGTCAAAACTCTGAGTACCTATCCCTACCTGACGTCGTAAAGTGACGGGATGTCCTTGTCATTGTGTGCACCAGACATGTTACGAAACACAACATTAACACTTGGCGCTCGGGTCCGAATTATCTAAGCATCCAGTCCTGTTCAGCTCTCGCCAGAAAACAGAAGTGAACTCTTGTACGAGACTTCAATACAGCATCAGGGCACAAATCACACGCCTCCTGACGAAATCCAGGTAACAACGCCCCGGGACAACATTGAAAGCCCCACCATCGATTTGCAGCAAGGTTATTAGAAACGATACAAGTAGTACAGATGGGTATTTTATAGAAGTACCGGAATTAAATCGGGTCGCTGCATGATCGGCAAGTTTGGGGCTGGCACTATGTTCAAATTTGTTGCAGCTACATGGGATAAATACAGCTTTAGGAACTCTGCCACGCGACCTTAGTTCATGTTCTGAAGAAGGTACTTGACTCCAGCAAATGCCTCTTCACCGCTGGGAAGAATCTGGTCTGGTGGTAGTACGAATCCGTACCTGCCAGTGTCTCGCAACTCAGATGTGAATGTGTAATCGCCCTTGACAACGTCAGCAACATAGTCGACGCTGCTACCACTAGCCTGGTAAATGGTTGTGCAAATTGGGCCGTAGTCGAACTTCACGCTATGGACTGAGTAGATGGCGTCAACGGCGCCCTTTGCAAGGGACTGAAGTTCATCATCATTCGGGGCACGCGCATTGCAAGAGTAGCCGTAGGCTACAGAGAAAGCGAGAGTCAGCAAACAATCAACCCTAACAATTAGCCTTTGCATGGAGATAATCTTACGTGTCATGAAGAGCTGAGAATAGGAATGATAATCGATGTAAAGCTTCAGTCCCTGAGAGTTCTTTACGTTTTGCAGAAACCCAGACAGTGCCTTTGTCTCTGGCGCATCCCCCTGACTTGAGCCTCGGAAGTCTTCTGCGCATGGGTTAGTTGATGAACCTGGGCCATTCCATTGGTATGGCCAGTTTCGGTTAATGTCATGGCCAAGACAGCTGCTTCCTGACGTCGTCTGGCGGTTTTTGCGCCACATTCGATCGCCTGATTGGGTGTACTTGAAGCCTGCGAGTGAATTAGATACGTCCTTCGAGAGACTTCCGGTATTGGCTAGATGGCCAGTGTGTCCTACCATCAACGTTCACTATCGGGAACATGTAAAAGTCGTACTTGTCAACAAAAGCTGTGATATCGTTGTCTGAGCCGTACTTGGTGATGAGCTCATTGGTCATATACTCAACAACCTTCTCGTATGTCAGTGCCATCACATCAGTTTGCAATCGGCTTGGCTTGAAGGGTCCTAACCATGGAAGCAATCCACTCTCGGGCATGAACGGTTCCGTGGAACACAACGGCAGGCTTTTTGCCGCCGCCTGAGCTTCCAAAGATATGAAGTCCCGTGATGGGGTTCCCTTGCAAGGTGTTCCCAGAGGTGACTACTTTGGCATTTTTGGAATATTTGTTGCCGAGGTCATTAAGCCACTGCAAATGGTCGTTGTAGCCGTGATATGACTTGAACCAAGTATCGTTGGCCGAACCAGCTAAATGCAGTAGTTAATAATACTGTACAAAAGGCACAAGCTTTACGTGTCAACAACAACTTTGTGTCCTCGTCTAACTCTCATCCATCGGTCCATGGCAGTCTCATACATACCAGCATAGGCGTGAAATGTCCCTTCTTCCGCAATCGAGTTTCCAAGGTTTTCATGCATCGTGATGACTTCGTGTCCCTGCATGGCCTTGTTGAAAGCCTCTAGTTGACTCGGTGCCACCTGGATATCCGCAAAAGCACCCTTTCGCGTGGGAGGCTGCCAAGAAATGACTTTGAGTGTATCCATGACACTCTGAATATGCGAACCGTCGTCCACAACCGGCACGCGAAAGACTTTGTATCCATCATACGAAACCTTTGATTCGACAGCTCGGGTTGAGCCGCAGGCCACAAGAGTGGAAAGAACTACAAGTGCCTTCATTTTGTTGATCACAGTATGTCCAAGAATCTGTTCCTTAGGAATGAAAATTTTGATCGCCTTCAGGCGGGAGCCTTAATTTGTGGAGGATTGTCGGTCACACAACATCACCAGTATCTGTCAGGTGGGCAAGCCGGCGCTTTTATCAGCACCCATCTACCCCTGATACGATTTGCGGTTGATCATTGTAGGTAATCAAGAGCCGTTCATGAGTAATCACGGGTTATTTCGACCTCTTGCACGGTAACAAGCTACCTCCACGTTAAGCAGGTCAGCATCTTCGCAACTAGGGCAACCTTCTACATTGGGTAAACTCAGTGAAACCCTACGTCAGAGATCTACAACCCTGGATACTGTAACACTATCTCCGCGAACTTACACTCCAAAAGGATAATGAGTGGCGCGGAATGCTTGTTCTGCTCCTCCTATGCCATTTTGGCAACTCCACCAAACAGCGTCGTAAGATGACAGGATGCTCAGTCCAACATGCTAAGACTGGAAGCCTCAGCTATGTGGGCAAGAAGACAATCGGTGACGCTAGTTGCCTCTCGGCAAGGCAACTGCCGATCGATACGAGGCGACCTGCCTGATGTAGGACAACGGCCGTTTGTCTATCTCACGAGACGCTTGCCGTTACCATCCAAGGCAAACTGCGGGGTTGTTCCAGAAACAAAAGTGCAATCGGTACTTCCAGGCTCCAAATATGGCCATTGTCTGGTACTGTCTGGTTTGCTTGGATTGGATTGGATTGGATCAAATTGGATGCCGCACTAGGGATATGGACATTAATGCGCAACCTCACCTGCCAGATATTGAAGGAATAATTGCCGATCTAGCCAGATGAGATTAGCCTTTGAAGCATTTCCTGCACTTAAGCCAAAACAATGGGTCAACGGAACACGAAATCATAGGGCCAAAGACGTCAGGCGCGCCCATCCGTTACATTAAGATAGGCAAAATGGAATCTAAAAATACTATGAAACTATGGTACCGTGTAACCAACGCTTTTGCAAGCTTCCTATTATGCTCTATTATTACTCCATGTCCCTCTCTTCGCAGTCATTGGGTCCATTGATTTGACATTCCAATCTTTGTACCCAGTCATGATGTCTTCTAAGCTCTTCCCGGCTGTCAAATCATTCAGGCAAGTTTTTGCTCTATCGACGTCGACAAATAGGAAAGCAATATCAAGAGATAATTTATCGAGCTGACCGGCAATACCTCTCTTGTCTTCCTCATCCGCAATTGCCCGACTCAACTGTTGCATAACCTGCCATCCAGCCAGGGCCTCTTCCTGAAACGACTTTCGCCGAGCATGATCCAGTGAGCCGACATCTCTTTGACCTTGGGCAATGCGAGCGCGCCGCACAAACTTTTGCGGGCTTCGTCGGCGCTGCACCTGCTTCAATACGCCTTGCATGCTGTAGCCAAGCGGCCCTACAATGGCCGATATCGACTTGAGCACAAGACCGCTGACCCCCATACCGGTTCCTTTTAGGAAGCCGATTGCCCCTTCATTCTTTGCGCCCTGGATAGGAAGGCGAACGACGCCAGTAACACCGTCGTAAAATCCATACACAAACTCTCTGCGTGAGGCAACCAGACCAGAGCGGATGCCGGAAACTCGCGTCGGCCGCCGAACAGTATCATCGCCATACAACCTCGGAGCATTATGAAAGCCTTGGGCCAGAGCGACAATGAGACTTGTTGGGGCCCGTGCTATTGCCAATGCCGTCTGGCCGAAACTCTTGGAGATGTCCGTCGCGTACTGATCCGGGCCAGGAACTGGTGTAAGTGATTGTTTCCTCACCTTTTTCGCTCTCTTCTTCGTCGGCGGTGCTTGTGCAGATTTCTGGTCGACCTCTTTACCAGTAGAATTTTCGCCCGTTTTGTGCCTCTTCTCCTCCGACATCCTTATGCGATGCTTCACTCGGCGTTTCGCTGTTCTCCCGAGCCGAATGGGAGCACTTGCAACACCGCCAAAAATGTCTCTCAATGAATTCTTCAGCGATTCGGCCACAGCCGTAACAGGTTCGCCGGGACCTTCAAAGTCGTTCCATTCGGTGTGTCGTAGTAGCCGCAAGTTCTTCCAACTCAGTTCCCCGCTGTCGACCAAAATTTGGGCTGTCATCGCTCCAAGCCTCAAATGCGTGCCCTTGACCTTCCAGACAGCAGCCTCCGACTTGATGATGGAGCAACTCATTGTTGGGGGACCGTACATCTTCAAATGCCTTTCGAAGGAGGCGACCGTATTGATGGCCCCGTCTCCCTCACGATTGATCGACTCTGCAATCTTACCTGCAGCGCTCTTTGCCTCGTCCGTGAGCAGGTACGTGATACCCTCGGCCAGTTTTTCGGCTGTGAGATGTTTGTACGGCACAGGGTCAGGGCCAGCGCCCGATTTGCCCACCATACTGCCCCAGAAATACTGATCACCGAAAAATGGCACAATCATGGTAGGAAGGCCACACTTAAGCCCAATAGCAGTTGTGCCGGCGCCACCATGGTGGACACAGCCCTTGATTTTCGGGAAGAGCCAGTCGTGAGGTGTGTTATCAAGCATGAAGATGTTGTCGGGGACATCGTCTCGACCAAATCCACCCCATCCCCTCGAGACAAGGGCCCGGACGCCTGCCATTTGTATGGCATCAAAGATCATATCTGTGAACCTCTCCGCATCATCCACCACGATAGAGCCAAACCCGATATAAATGGGAGGCTCCCCTGCATTTAGAAAGTCGACCAAAGCCGTTGGTGGTTGAAATGCGGACGCCAAATCTAGAAAAACAAATCCTGACACATCGATTTCCTCACCCCAATCCTCGGGTTTTGGTACCAGACCCGGTGACCACAGGTACGTAAATGGAACATGCATGCGGTAGGTCGCACAAGGTGCCCACAAGGTAGAAACGGGATCCAGAGCAAGAGTATTGACACGAAAGTCATTGATGAGGTCGCCCAAACCTTGCCAAGTCATTATCTCTACCAAAGGATATGAGATGAAGTTGGTGTATCCCTGGTCGACGTTGGACTTTTTAATGCTCGCCAGGGGGTGAGGGAATGCTTGTGTTGGCGTGTAGGGGAATGTAAACACCAAATGTAGTGGAACGCCCAAAGCTTCGGCACAGTGAATATGTGCAAAGCTTGGTGGATTGGCAATTATTGCATCGGCAATGAAAACGTCGCCTCCGTCGGCTGATTTAAACTTGGTGTCCGTCTTCTCATCTTCCGTGGCATGGATGCATGCTCGCCAGAAACCATCAAACATTTCGGCCATTGCTGCACGTCGTCTTCCGATTTCACCAGCCTTGACTGTCTCGAGAGTGGGAATCATGCCGGGGTTCTTGACCATAAAGGCCATTAGCTCCGAGGGGTCTCCCCCAACAGAGAAAAACTCTAGCCCAGAGTCCTTTTCGACCAAATCTCGGAAAGTTGGGTGCGTGGCGATGCGCACGCGGTGTCCAAACTCGTCCTTGAGATACTTGCCAATGCGTAGAAATGGCTGGACATCGCCACGAGATCCTACAACCATGACTACAATATTTAGATGCGGTTGGGGTAGAGGAGCTGAAGGTATTGCTTTGGACGGGATACCAGTCTTGCTCCTCTTGGGTCGCATGCTGTGGGCAACAGCTCCAAGCGCATTTGCCATGTAGCCCTTGTGTGCAGTCTCGTGAACTGTAATGCGTAATCGACCATCTGTCCTTGCTCGACCGGTACTTTTGCAATGCTCGTTCATCATGAGGATTCTTCTCATCAAAGTTTTCCTTTTGGGGCCAGCGCCGGCGCTGCGTATGCTCTTCACATCGGTAGATTTTGCCAGCTCGTCATCCTCAGCCTCGACGTTATCGAGAGAATCGTCTTCTGTCGACGAATCTGATTCATCGCCATCTCCAGCAAGTTGACCCATTAATGGTATCCATGCTCTACTCGGAATCGATTCGGCCCTCTCTCCCTTGTTGGTATAAGTCGCTGTTTGCCATCGCTCCAACGCGGAGGGCCTACGAGCAGAAGCTCCATAACCCGAGGGAAACGGTGCAGACTTCTTTCTCAAGCCTGCGCTCGTGCCAGGTCGCGAGGGTACCTCGAGTTTACCAGGGAAGCTTTCAGTTGTCGCCGGCGGTGGCGTCGGTGCCGATTCGAGGTTATCGGTGCGATGCTTGAGGTCTTCACTCTTCGTTATCGTCACGGTCGGTTCTGTGGTTGATTCGGGCTCCCTTGCCACCGTGCTCCTGGTCGCAAGGTCCGATTTTGGGTCAATGCTCTCCATTGTGTGCAAATTGGTGTGCCTTCGGGTGTGGCCAGAAGAAAAGCAAACAAAATTGAATTGCTTGTCAGTAGAAGTACAGTACCGCCAGATCCGACATGGACCAGTCAATTGGACATGAGAAACTGAAGCGAATGCTGCAAGGCCGGAAGCGGATTTGATACTCCAATTGACGCTGGTTATGCCGCTGCAGCTGTCCTGGACAAGTGGAAAACAACCAAATAATGCACAAAGGGGTTTGGCATCTTCTTAAGCACTAGAAAGTGGCGAGAATGCGAGGATTGATGAATTAGTTCGGCGATCGGTAGTAATAGGAAGCAAAAGGCATTTTGGCTTAACGCATCATCAAACCTCCAGTCACATTGGCCCGAGGCGCACAGAGAGCTCCAAACAAAACAAACCAGACCAGACCAGACCAGACCAGACCAGACCAGACAAGAGTGGGGCGCCACCAGACCGGATTGCCGGCACTTGTCGACCTTTTCGACGATTGAATTCGTCGATGTGACATGGTGTGCTTCTCCTGGTCCACCACTCTTCTTTGCCATCATTTGATCCCCCAATGACTGGCACCAGGTCCGGTGGGCCAGATGATTCAATGTTGCCTTGCCAGGCTTCTCAACTGCCTAGGCTTGATTATTATCTTACATATACTCCATACTCCGTATTTAACAAGAAACCCAGCCTGACCAGTCCCTCTACCTCGGCTTCCTCCGTGTCTTGAATCGATGTGATAAAATTTGCCCTGCGACTTTCTCCCACAAGTGACAGGGTTCGGGACTTTGGTTATCGCCAAACGAAGTCCGTGATCCGACCCGACCCGGCCCTCACCCACCGTTGGCCTTTGTTGACAAACCACCTGTGTCTTTGGTTCTTTGGTGCCAGACGCCATCCTTTCAATGACGGTGCCCTTTGGACGGGGCGATGGGTAACATTGAAATGACTCTGCACACAAGACTTGCTCCGTCGGCATCGCCGTAGCCTCGCTGACGTCACGGACCTGGCAAGGACTATTTCATAACACGAATGATATTTTAATACGAGCGAGTGCGCAATGAGATTCCAATGAGTACATCAATGAAAATATTTCGTAAAGAAGCGCACGTCCAAACAGTCGCACCTCCCAGCCTAGTGCCTTGGACCGTGGCACTGCTACCCTACAAGCATTCGAGGTGGTTAAAAAGAAGTCACTCCCATCTTCTTTCTACGACAAATAAATTTAGAGTAAAGCGTGAAATGCGTCTTGTTCACAATGAAACTCTAATCTTTACTTGTGTTTTGTAATATTACGGCTGAATGGTGCTTAATCTTACGAGTCGTACGAGTCTTGGTGAGGTCAACGACTGAAGTCTCACTACGGTGTAGACGGGAAGTGGGCTCTGCTGTAGGATAGGAATCATTGACGCTCTTACTTATGCTTGGTACTAGGGATCATTATACGCGCCAAAGGGTATCTAGCTGGGAATTCATCATCACAAATCGAATGGTGGCATTGCAAACCATTTTCGATATGGCCTGTGAGCTCACTGACAGTGCCGGGTGAGACTACATAGAATTCACAGCCTGGAAAAACGCTCACCTGGGTCTTGTAGGCCTTTCTCGTCGGCCAACAAAGGCGATTGCTTTCGCAATGCTTACCATTACCCAGCTATCGTGGTAGCTGCGGGACCCAAAACTCTACAACGTTGTGTTGTGATTATTGTCGATTGTCGAATGTTGACCACGCGTCTCATATTTACCACGTTCAAACGCCTAGAGCGCCGTGCATCAAGCCTAACATCACGCCCATAAATCACTAAAAGCCCGCCAAGTGCAAAGCAACGCCTGCAATGACCCAGTTCTATGTTATAGTCTCTTTTATATCGTCGTTTCCCTTTTTCCATCTGTACTCTCGTTCGATTCCGTGGTGTTTTTGGGCCGTATCGCACAGTCTTACATCTCCACATTCGCATCTTGCTCCCTCTCGCAGCCAGCGGTATGTGATGCTCCAGCGGTCCTGCCTTGCCCGTATCGTGCCATCGGCCAATGTGTCTGTTTTGCGAGCTCTGATGCCGTGCGTCCAGTGTAGTCTCGAATCGCCACTGAGCTGCAACATGCTCCTTGGCGGCAAGTCCACATCAACCTTGTCACCAGACTCGCCATCGCGAAATTGCATGTATACCGGGGATCCGAGCGATAGCGAGTAGAGTTGATCGTATGTGCTGTGTGTGTCGACGTGTGGTGGGATGCCAGCCCCAGGCGGGTAATACTGCACGCAAACTTGATGCGGTTGACAATTCTCGTAGGGTGGAAGGAGTGGGACTAGCCAGTCCGGAAATGCGTTGAAAGGGACGTCCTCATCGATCCCGAATGTCTTGTAGCTAAAGGTGTAGCCGTAATGCAGAGAACGACGGCCAGGAAGTGTTGGCCACTCAAGGTTGGCGAGAATGCTCAATAGCTCACGCTCCGCTTCAGGTGAAATGAAGTCTGTCTGCATCAGAAGACCTGATGGCCCGATAGGAAGTTGCTCCATCGTGGGATGCGAAGCATTATGATAGGCCTGCCAAATCCATATCCTCTAGATGTACAGCACCGACTCGATGATCATCGTCCAAGGTTCAAAAATCTCCATCTTCGATCAACCACCAACCTTGGAGCTGTCACGTGATGAGATACATCATCCATGTCTGGATGGATTCAGGCCTCAACAGCCAGTTTCAAATTCTGGGGTTTGAAGTTTGTCGTGCTAGGAAGGTGGCTGCCCTAAGGCTGTTGGTATGTGTAGTTGTATCGGACATGCTGTGTCCATGTGTCTGTTGTTTTGATTCGAAGTATTTTTGTCTCTACGGCATGGAGTCGCTGCTGAATTGAATTGGTCGTGCCCTGGGCTGGAGAGATGCGGGGCAGAAATTAAGCACCGGACCAGATGACAACTTGGGTGGTGGCATTGCTGGCGATCGGCCAGAGGTTAAGTTGACGTGAAGGGCATGCTAGCACAAGGGAGTATCAGTTTCATGACTGCAGCAACATTGAACATAATTTACCTTGGTGTCTTTAATGTTGAGCCTCTGGTTGTCCCATAAGCTGTGCGACCAGACAACTAGATGTAACGTACCCCACTACTTCGTACTCATCAAGGCGTTATGGCCACTCATCCATCAACTAATTCGATGACGGAAGCCGAGCAAACAGGGCCAGGAACATATCAAATAGAGTCAATAATTAGAAAGGCACCAGTGGGACTAAAATGGCCAATCCTGGGTCAAAGGGGGTTTTGTGGCGAGGACAGACTCACGCCTGCAAGCTCCAAAGAGTAGTCCTACACAGGGTTCCCCAGGAAAGAGACCAGACCCTTTGACGACTTACATCTGAAGGCAACATGGAGCGAGTTAGGGTCAATACTTGACGGCACAAGTAGAGTTGCCTTTGCAACAGTGTAGTATGGACATTGTCAAATGGCCAACATTGCTAGTAGTATCAAGTTTCCAATTCAAGACTTTCCCATCTCAACCCCCGGTGTTGAATTGTCGTTCTTGGCTCTGCCTGGCGAAGTTCAGCTGCTGAATAACCCCTGTCTTCAACTTGTCAACAGCGGGAAGAATGGAAAAATAGCACCAGACCAGACCAGACCAGAGAGTAGCACAAATGGCAGGTTACATTTGGTCGTCATTCTTCCGCGTTAATCTGACAGAGAGAAATAGCCTCTTCGCATCAATATATAATCACAGCGCCAATGCCAGTAGACGTGTGAACCAACGGCTCATCAGCTTGGATAGTCTTGCATCCCAACCAGACCAGACTACATACTAGACACCGACAGCACTCAAGCTGCAACAATGCTGTCCCATACTCTATATACGTGCGCTGTTGCACTGCAATTGTCCCTTGCGCTCGGCAACCCAACTTTCAGCAAGACAGACATTGATATCCTGGCAGGACAGCATGTCATCTATTCATACAATTATACCGATCCTAAACCACCACAAGAGTTGATCGATTTGACACGCGCTGGTCTTGTTGGCGGCGTTCTGCTCTATGATATCCATGTGAACGACAACACACCCGCTGCCATGAAGCAGTTGCTGGATGCCTATGCGTCGTCCCCTGCTAGGCGCCTGCTCCAGAAGATCACTGGGAAAAAGACGAATTTCCTAGTCATGACGAATCAGGAGGGCGGTACTGTCTTCAACGGAGTACCCGGCCATGCTCCTAAAGAGTCGGCCAAGCAGATCGGCCAGTCTTCTCATCCAAGCGAAGCTGGCAGGCAGGCCGGATTTGGAGCTGCACAGAGCTTGAAGGATTACAATTTCAACGTCAACCTTGCGCCCGTGCTGGGCGTGTATCGAGAGCCGGGCAACTTTTTGGACTACGGCGGCCGTTCATACGGTAACACATCGGACCGCGTAATTCGTGCAGCAGTCCCATTTATCCAGGCACAACGGTCAAAGAATATCCTGGTCTCTATCAAGCATTTTCCCGGGTTGGGAGCGGCCAAATACGAGCAAAACACAGATCTTGCTCCAGTAACATTGGATGTCTCGCTGCAAGACCTCAAAAACATTGACACTGCAACCTTTGCGGCGGCCATCAAGTCCGGGGTCGACATGGTTATGCCATCGTGGGCCATCTATCCTGCCGTGGACAAGGTACCTGCAGGGTTGAGTGAGATTTGGATGAAGAAGTGGCTCCGGGGCAAGTTTGGGTTTCGAGGTGTCACAATTACCGAAGCAATGGAAGCGGGTTCAATTGTACCATTTGGAGATGTCAAGACGCGCGCCAAAATAGCTTACAAGGCTGGCAATGACCTCATTCTGGCTAGTCAGCTCAATGTTAGCGAGGGCGTGGAGATTCGGCAGACATTGGCTGCAGCAATAAGAAGCCGTGAAATCGATTTGTCCGATTTCATGGATTCGACAAGGCGTATCGCGTCTCTGAAGAGTAGAACGTGGAACTAGAGAAAAGATTGGTGTAGACAAGCTTTTGGCTCTGCAGCACATTGCTTTCCCATGAACACACTTTTTTCTTACTGAAGACGTTTTGGACAGCATTTGCAATCGCTACAGTAGACGTCTGAAGTACAAGTCTTCATTTTTACCTTTGCAAATATCCTCTTCTCTCGACTAAGTTTGAGGGTCAATCAGACGTTTTATATATGGACAGCGCGTTTTAAGAACCGTACACGGTGGTAATCTCTTGTAACGGTGGAAAAGTGCGTCTGTAGTAACAACAGAAATACAATGGGCAATTTGGACCTGCGATCCCACCTCTGCCATGGCGAGGTCTTTGAGGCGAATTGTTGTTTCAGCATCAAACATGTGCATCAAACACTAATTCATCCGGTGGTCTATGAGTGGACGCGTTACGGGATTGGTGCCGGTAAGAACTAAATGGTAGGTATGGAATTTGGGCTAAAGAACCTTGAACGTAGTACACACATGCATAATACTTGCCTGAGTATTGAAACACTTAAGGCGGATAGCCAGCATACTGTATCCCAATAGCGTGTCTCAAGATTAGTTCGAAGTATGACCTGAGGCATAGCTTCCTCAAGCTATCAAGACATTCCCGTCAGGGTGGCCGATACCGGTAGTTGGGAGAAGAAAATTGAATTGAACTGAGTTGATCTGAGTTGAACCAGGTGTGCAACTCGAGGAAACCAACTTTTTCCATTACTTGAAACAGAAGGCTGCCTCTTAGGAAGCCTGACCATTTCCGCCTCTGTCACTTGAATGGCATCTTGGCAGTGGTCAGTACATACAGTCTGGTACGTAGGTATTGGAACACTGGCTTGCACCATCAGGCTCAAATGCAGTCTGGTGGAGTCAACTTTCAAAGTGACAAGGAGATGCAACTGGACAGTTCCAACCAGACACATCAAATGTCATGACCTCTCAATGTACTCCACATGCACTTTGAAGTCGAATTTGACTTGGCGGATTCGAATGGGGTGAACGATAACATTGAAGACTGGTTTGTCAACACTTGGCACATGCAATCACTAATATCTGCCCCCACCTCCAGTCAGCTTCAACATTGAACTCACCAGTTGACAACGCCATGTCCAACTCAACCAGACTTCTAAATTGCCAACCAAAACGTCGGTTGGTCAGTGACCTGCATTGGCTTGCCCTGGAGGGGCGGGAGAAACGTCTGGTCTGGTTTAGTCTCGTTCAATCCGTCATCGGCGGCTCCAATGGTTTCAATGTACCAGGGTGCTAACATTGGAACAGTCTGGTCAACTTCGATGTTCCCACCTGGTTGCATTGAGAACCTGCCTTTCGTAGCTTGGCTTCCCAAGTTGACCCTTTCACAACCTTTCACAAGCCTCAACGGCCACATTGTCAATTTCCCAATGCCTGTAAGCCATGGACGCCACTCAGCGCGCCACTGTAGAAACCGCCAACAGCATCCTGCTTCGTTCTCATGCAGCGGCTTGGCCAGGGGTCGGGGCCAGGTGATTGCTTGTGTGTGCTCCGTATGTATGCACGGAGTTCTGTATGTGTGTGGTGTATGTGTGTGGTGTATACATGTGTTGTGTGTTTGTATGTCTGGTGTGCATGCAACCAGACTCTCAAGCTGGAAGTTGACCAAGCCGAGGCGTGCCCCTGGCGACACACCTGAGTTCGTGGCCAATAATTACCGCCCCAATATGGCACCGGTGGTTTTCGATTCCAGAAACTAGTGGCTTCTATTACTATTGGCGTTGTCACATATAAGCGATAAGGGTCTAATCTTTTTGGCGTTTCTCGTTGACGACTCTTGTTGCGCATGAAGGAATCGTTTCCACCATTTTCTTCATCCATCTCGGCGAATTCTGTACGAGGCGCTCTCGTTTTATCGTTTTATTGCCGCAGGCTTGCTTGCTCACTTTCTTTGATCCATTCGATATATGGCGATAAGTCTCCCCGAACAGCGCTTCTTTGAAATGGCACCGAGTTGAGTCGCCTGCTTGCAATATGGCTCTGTACTCTCCGCCTCCGCCGGCCCAGCCCTTCAGTGACGCCAAACCGACGCTGCTGGTTGCTTGGTGGATTACGATATTCTGCACATGTCTGACGCTTTTACGTCTTGCTGGGCGCTTTATTCGAATCGAGAAGCTTTTCCTCGAAGACAAAATCGCCGCCTTGTCCTTGGTGCCGTTGTATTTGCGCATCGCTTGCACCCACGTCGTTCTCTTATATGGCACGAATAATGCCTTGCTTGATGCCGCAGTTGTTACTACAGAAGAATTGAACCGAAGAGCCACGGGCAGCAAAGTGGTTCTCGCCGGAAGAATATTTTATGCCGCTACGTAAGCTTTCAATGTTTCCTTCCATCTACAGTAGTCCCTGAAATGGATATTGTAGGACAAGAGCTAAGCTGACCTAAATCGTGTGCTCAACAGATTATGGACCCTCAAATTTACTACTCTCGAATTTATGAATCGACTGGCCGGCGCTTCGATGAAGAAGATTTACTTGAGACTAATCATCTTCTTGCGCTATGCCCTTGGAGCCACGTTTTTGGCCGTCGTGATCAGCGATCTTGCAGAATGCCAGCCGGTGTCGCATTACTGGCAAGTGCTGCCAGATCCAGGACCGCAATGCCGTCAGGGCTTTGCTCAACTCCTCACTATGGGAGTATCAAGTGCCATCATCGACACGATTTTGGTTATATTTCCGGTTCCGATTGTCCTCTCTACTAGGATTGCCACCAAGCGCAAGGTCTTACTGGTCTTGCTGTTCTGCTTTGGCTTCTTAACCGTGGGTATAACCGCCTACCGTCTACCAAACATTGTACAAAACAATGGCTCCCAAATCACAAGATCGATGTGGGCTTCCATAGAATTGCTGGCAGCGACCGCCGTCGCCAACCTTGTAGCACTGGGCTCCTTCCTCCGAGATAGCGGCGCGAAGAAGAAGCGGTTTCGTCACGACTACGGCACCAGCGGAGCTACATCATCAAACAGGAGGCAGGGTCAAAGCTCGCATACCGGGCATACAGGAGACTGGGAGGCGAGGAAAGGTGTTGAGCACGATAGCCTGGAGAGCGACGAGTGGATGTCTTCGGCGAAGGCAGATGATGGAGAAGCAGGCCGCCGAAAGAACACCGATCGTCTATCTCAATCAATGGGGACGAGAGGAGCTAGCCCAACTGATAGCCATGACTCGCTCATCCAAGAAAACCAACGACCATCCAACACTTCAGGTGTGTTGGGACTTACACACCCCAGACCGCCAAGCCCCGTCATCCCTGCGGGAAGAACTGGTTTGCAACGAAGGTAGGGCTGGAGAAAGGCGAAACTCGTCCTGTGACGAAGAGCCAGGACAGCAATGTACTTAGTAAACCCTAATAATACATACCAAAGACTTAATACTAACCCAACCTCGTTGGTGTCGGCCGAAAACTACTCTACCTAGTTATGTTTTCGGTTTTCCACTTTGTGACTGTCACTGTGGCGGGGCGGCGTCATCGTGTCACTTGTGACCCTGGTGTTCTTGAACCAGACATGACTTGACCCTTGTCGCCAATCGGACATGCGGCAACATCGGGGAGTGCTGTCGACGCCTTCGCCTGCCAGGCCTGCTGTGGTGTATGTATAGTTACATACTACATATACTGAGAGTAGGTACAGACATACAGCACAGCACACACATGTCGGTTGGGTGATTTCCGATCGCGCCATTGTAGTGTTGGTTCATTTTCAGGGGGCTATCAACAGACTCATGACAAGGAAGATGCCTCCACATTCGTCTAGTCTTATCAACTCCGACCCCGGATTTTGGGCGGGTGTTGTATCTCCACGCGTGGTCCACATGGAAGCCACAGTAAGAATGCAGGGGGAAAGATACATCGCTCGCTTAGCTTGGCTCGTCGTGACCAGAGGCTTGACCGAGTGGAATTGGTTCACAGCTGAGTGCTTGATCATCCAAGTGTGTTGTACCATGTACCTTACGCACCTTGTTTGCAACACGGCTGCCACAGCTGAGTTTCGTCGTGGCCTGACCCCTACATACATCATCAGCAAGCCACCTGCACTAACCAGGGGGAAGGAAGGAAGTTATCGACCTTTTCGGCGCGTTGGTTGAATGGTTCTAGAAAGTAGGCGTTCGCTTGCGTGCCTGGCCAGTCCATCCCCTCGTCCGCATCGGATTGGCGTTTGGAATGAAACGGGATTATTGACAGCCAGAACGAGTCTGGTGCCTACATTCTCCGTACACACACTCCGTACACATCCCGCGAGATGCTGGCGTGACCATCCATTGCCCATTGAGGGTCTGGTCTGGCCTGGGATGGCGACGAAGTGGCTTCTGAGAAGGAGGGTTTGCCAGGGCTTGCGCTATCCGATCTCGTCCTGGTACTGGGAGATTTCAATTCTGACATCCTGGGCTATCCTGGGTCTTGGCAACCGTCGGTTTCTGTATTAACTGGCAGCTGGTGCCCATGCAAGGTGCTCCGAAGTAGTCAACCATTGTGGCAACTGGTTATTCTGCCAAGTTTCACAACCTACGAGACCTTTCGACTCCAAAGTCATCATGGTTGGCCGCGGGCCGGAGAAGCCAAAGGCTATGAAAAATGGCATCGTCTATACCCGGGATTTCGAAATTGTTGAGATGAGTGAACTGTCTGCCGATAAGTCCAAGAACCAGTTCTCTACCACAACCTCGTTTGCAGTGTCCGCAACACCACGGCCGACCAAACTGTCACGCCAAAAGTCGCTAAGTCGTCGCTGGATAGACAGCTTTCGACGAGTCCAAGGCGTGCCAATATCTGGTCACCATGGCTATCATATCAATGATGGATTACCAGAACCTGCCCAAATTGCAGATCGGTGTTATGACGTCCGAGCAGCAAACGCCAGAACAGCCAATTCTGGCCTGGCTCGTGATCTTAAGGGCCGGCATCTTCAGATGATCGCCATTGGCGGTTCCATTGGTGAGACTACCATACCAGAAATCGAACCTATGAAAGCCGGATCTAACAGCATCGCCTAGGTACTGGTTTATTCGTAACATCTGGAATGGCGCTCTACCAAAGCGGACCGGCCTCCATGTTGCTTGCGTATCTCATGACCGGTATCCTGCAGTTTTGTACCATGCAGAGCATGGGTGAGCTGGTTGTGACGTTCCCCGTCGCTGGAGCATTTTCTGCATTGTCTACTCGATTTCTCGACCCATCTTGGGGATTTGCCGTAGGCTGGAAGTAGGTCTTGACCTTCATGTATTGCATTGAGTAATCGACCTGGTCCGCTGCTAACAGACTCTACACATGACAGCTACGCCTTGCAGTGGCTTTTCGCACTTCCGTTGGAAATCATCTCTGGCGCCTTGACCATCCAATACTGGAATCAAGACCTGAGCAAGTCTATATTTGTTACTATATTCCTTGCAACCATTGTAATTATTAATCTGTGTGGCATTAAGGGATATGGCGAGGCCGAATTTCTCTTTTCCACAGTCAAAGTCACGGCTATTGTTGGATTTATGTAAGTGCTATCCGCTCGAATGTGACCTTGCGGCCTCCAAATACTAATGAATACCCTAATGACAGTTTGCTTGGAGTCGTTATCAACGTTGGCGGCACACCACACGGTGGCTACATTGGAGGCAGATTCTGGCAAGACCCCGGCGCAACAAATCACGGATTCAAAGGATTTTGCAGTGTATTAGTTGCGTCTTCCTTTTCCTTTGTTGGCACAGAGCTTGTCGGCCTTGCTGCAGCTGAAACCGCAAACCCGCGAAGATCACTTCCTAGTGCCATCAAACAAGTATTCTGGAGGATTGCTATTTTTTATATTGTTGCACTCCTCCTTGTTGGATTACTTGTCCCTTTTAACGAACCTCGTCTAATTGGCGGCGAGAGCTCTATTGCTGTCTCGGCGAGTCCATTCGTTATTGCCGTCGAAAGCGCAGGCTCTACTATTTTGCCCAGCGTCATGAATGCCGTCATCTTAATTGCTGTACTTAGCGTCGGAAACTCGACGGTATTTGGTTCATCGAGAACGCTTGCCTCGCTAGCCGAACAGTCTCATGCCCCTAAGATTCTGGCATATATTGATCAAAAAGGTAGACCATTGATGGCCATTTTGTTCGCCTCTGGTCTCGGGCTGCTTGCCTACCTCGCAGATGTCAAAGTCCATGCCGAGATTTTTGACTGGCTGTTTGCAATTTGCGGTCTTTCAAGTCTATTCACTTGGAGCAGTATATGCCTATGCCACATTCAGTTCCGTCGCGCCTGGGCGGCCGCTGGTCATACTCTCGACCAGTTACCATTTCGATCACAAGCCGGGGTCATTGGTTCGTTTGTCGGCCTCATAGGCAACATTCTGGTACTGGCGACCCAGGTCTGGATGGCCGTTTCTCCCGTTCAGCTTTCCGACGCTCCTGTATCATCTACTGCTGTTGCCAAGAACCTGGTGCTCAAAATCATGGCAGTGCCTATTGTGCTCATATTTTACATTGGCCATAAAATATGGTTCAGGACACGGATTGTGAAGGTGGAGGATATGGATATCGACACCGGACGCAGCTTTTCACGGCTACACAACATGTACACAGACGAAGAGGAACTTCGCCAGACATGGCCCTTGTGGAAGCGATGGTACAAGTCGCTCTGCTAGTATAGCTTTGACGCACGACGAGCATGGGTCGGTCCTAATTTGTTTGTACTTTTATTACTAGCGGTGTTGTCTTTGCTTCAGTGCCGAAGCAATGGGTCAATTGCGTACCGCCGCCACCACTACCATTACCATTTACCAATAATCATAGTGAGAAACATGACTTCAAACTGTATGCGTCCCCGCTTTAGACTTTATTGTCGTCCTTTGCTGGTAGAGGCGTTGGTGGGATGGCTCTATGATCTCATCAAGCAACGGCATACCCGATGTAACGCCAATGGGTGTATCTATTTAGTCAATTGCCTAAAGTTGATACTCATTGTGCAATCGACAATCGTGCGTTGGTCGATATTATTAACGGCAGCTCCGTCACGTAAACTCTGTTGCCAATATGACCGAGATGACCCTTGGCGCTTGACGCGGACCACCACCACTGTCTCCTACTACCTTCATCACACGATGTCAGTTCCCGCAAATGATGGCCAGAGATGTCTCAAGCGGCGCACTGGACAATCGAGCGGAGTTACCCCGCGTATTGGAGCAGGTTAGACGTGATACTGATGGGGGGAAATATGAGGGGGCATGATGTGCAATGTAACATTGAGACATTTGGCAAAAAGAAAGATCGGCATTGTCACACACGGGCATTTACACGTCGTTCAAGCCGTCGGGAAAGAATAACTGAGTAAGAAATGCGACACTACCCCACTTGGTCTCTCTCCTTCCTGAAGCTACCGATTCCAGAAGAAATATAAACAAACGCAGTCGCTACCAACGTGATGTTGGATGCCGTTTGTTGCGGAGTATCATTTGTTACCAACTGGGGGGTGATAACAACGCTCGGCTGAGAGACTGGCCGGCTATACTTGTCGTGGCTCTTCGGCTTCGAATCTTCTAAATCACTGAAACGATTTCATAATGCATTCCCACGCGGTTGCCATATTTGCTGCTCTTCCTGCTGTCTTCTGCGGCCTGGCAGGAGCGTCAACCTCCAATGATACTCATTTTGATGTTTTAGACTACATCGACCCTCTTATCGGCACTGCCAATGGAGGTAATATCAAGCCCTGGTTTGCCTCGGTTTGGTTTGTCACTTATAGAACCATGTAGGACACGTATTTCCCGGAGCCAGCCTGCCATATGGAATGGCCAAAGCCGTCGCTGATGTAAACAAAGAGCTTCAAGGTGGCTTTACGTCTAATGATGCCGACAGTGAGTATCCCTCTTCATTCCACACAAATCAATCTGCTAATGACTTGGGTTGAAGTTACCGGGTTCTCACACATGCATGATAGCGGAACTGGCGGAGTAAGTTAAATACTGCTCTGATAATTCTGTTTTGCGTACCTAATAACTCCCAGGGAGCTTCGATGGGGAACTTCCCGCTGTTCCCACAAACTGGATGCGAGGGTGATATTGTGAACAACTGCTACTTTCCAAAGTCATTACGGGCTTCTCAGAGGATCAACGGAACCGTCATAGCAAGACCGGGCTACTTTGCGATTTCGATGAACACTTCAGTGCACGCGGAAATGACCGTTACTAACCACACTGCCCTGTATAAGTTTACGTTTCCCACCGATGGAAGTCCTACGAAGGCTGGTGGAGCTAAAATGCCATATAGCCCAATAATTCTTGCTGATGTAACAGATTTAGCTGACTCGAGGAGTAATGGAAGCATTTCGGTGGACCCAAAGTCGGGGAGGATAACGGGCTTTGGAACGTTTAATCCGTCATTCGGCATCGGGACTTACAACTCCTACTTTTGCGCTGACTTCGATGGAGCCCAGGTCCGTGATACCGGAATTTTCATGAATAACCGCGCCGGATCTGAACCAAAATCTCTCAGTTTACCTAGTGACGGTAACAGAGTGCCAGGTGGCGCCTGGGTTCAATTTCACCGTCCAAAGTCCAACCAGATCCAGGCCCGAGTCGGCTTGTCCTTTATCAGCACGTCACAGGCTTGCAAGAATGCCGAGCGAGAGGTGCCTGATTTCAACTTTCAGGGTGCGAGAAAAGCAGCAGAAGCTGCATGGCGAGAAAAATTGAGCGTCGTCAAAGTCAACAATGTCGGAGTGTCCAAGTCCTTGCAGAGAACGTTTTGGAGTGGTATCTATCGAACCCTTCTCTCCCCACAGGATTATACTGGTGAGGTGACCCGTTGATATGGTACCTGTACCCTGGGCTAACCAACACCTTAGGGGAGAATCCTTTGTGGAAGAGTGACGAACCGTATTTTGACTCGTACTACTGTATCTGGGACAGCTTCAGAAGTACTCACCCATTACTTACTTTGGTTGACCCACGCGCACAAGCGCTAATGGTTCGAGCACTGATTGATGTGTATCGCCATGAAGGCAAGCTGCCCGACTGCCGAATGTCCCTTTGCAAAGGATTCACTCAAGGTGGAAGTAATGCGGACAATTTGCTCGCTGATTCTTATCTCAAAGGATTGAGAGATGGTATTGACTGGAATACCGGCTTCGAAGCGGTTGTTTCAGACGCAGAAGGCGAGTCTAATCATGAAACAAACCTTTACGCATTTGTTAACCGTGCAGTGCAGACGAGCCTGCTATATGGACTGTCGAGGGTCGTGGCGGACTTCATAGCTGGAAAACCCTCGGCTATATACCGACAGACGACTTTGACCCGTACGGCGTGGGCATATTTACTCGATCCATCTCTCGAACTATTGAGTATTCGTATAACGACTTTTGTATCGCAGAAATGGCCAAAGCAATGAACAAGACTGCCGAGGCGGAAAAGTATTTGAAGCGCTCTGCTAATTGGAAGAATATGTTTGACCCAAAATCTCGCTCGAAACTAAATACTACTGGAAGCCATAGCGTTGCAGACTTAGTGGACAGCGGCTTCCAAGGATTCTTGCAGCCACGATACCTCAACGGAACGTTTGGATATCAGGACCCAGCTATTTGCACTGATCTTTACAATTTCACCTCGTGCTACCTCAACCCAGATGGACACGAGACCTACGAGGCAGGATCTTGGCTATACACATTCTACGTTCCACACGACCAGGCGACGCTCATAACAACGCTGGGGGGGCCAACCGAGTTTGTCCGTCGCTTGGAGTTCTTGCACAATACTCCGGGACTGTTCTACATCGGTAATGAACAATCATATCTTCTTTTGTATCTGTTCCACTTTGTAGGAAAGCCGGGCCTGTCCTCACAGTACGCCCACAAGTACATACCCAGCGCCTTCAACGACACGCTGCCCGGTATTCCAGGTAACGATGATTCAGGCGCGATGGGAAGTTTTACGGCATTATCTATGATGGGCTTATACCCGATGAGTGGTCAGGATGTGTACCTCATCATCCCGCCGTTCTTCCCAGAAGTTGCTATAAAAAATCCCGTGACGGGAAAGGTGGCAACAATTAAGAACATTAACTTTGACCATGGGTACAAAAACATTTTTATCCAGAGCGCGAAGCTGAATGGAAAGCCGTATACAAAGTCGTGGGTAACTCATGAGTTTTTTAACAATGGTGGACTTCTGGAGTTGACATTGGGTTCGTCTGAAGGCGGATGGGGCTCAGGGAAGGATGATATTCCGCCGAGTGCATCTACGCATTTCTGGAATTGATTGTCACTGCAGTTACAGGAAACATACATAGTTTTAATGAAGAAACGGTTATCTAAGGTAGGATGTTCGCAAACATAAATGGTGTTACTGTCGTTCTTCGTGGGCACTACGCACGAGTAGGATGCCGGTATTCTGTTAACGCCCGGGTTCTGCACTATGAGCTAATCACGCATCATGTTTTAGGGGAATGGATAGTGCCTGTTGTCGGTGATACCCTGGTTGCACGGGTCTGCCTCTGGATTCCAAGACACCGCCTGTGAGTCCTCCTTTCTCGAACAAATGATCAACATCTTCCAGCTCGAGGCCACTAGTCTCAGGGAAGAAGACGTATACCATGGGTACCTAGGCACATAGTTAGCGTTTATGATTCTGCTGAAGGACATGCGGCCAACAAGAACGTACCCAAGCTGCACAGAAACACGCAAATATAATAAATGTGTGCCATCCAATGTTGTCGATGGCGATGGGCGTGATTTGAACAACAATGACTGAGGACGTCGTTAATTGTTTGCGCAAAATGAGACGAGGGGGAGAGAGGAGACTCACAAACACACATCCAATTCACAAATCCGGCAAAAGCTTGCCCACGAGCTCGTATTCTGGTGGTAGTCACTTCACTGGGATAAAACCTGCGTTAAAGTTAGCAAATTAGCTTCGTAAATGTGAGATCCCTGGCGTACCATGGTACGGGCAAGTAGCCAATGCCGAGAAAAAGTTGAAAAATGAATACAAAGGAAGTGGCTGCATATGCACAATTCCGTGAACCAATCGACAAAAGTATGGACACCATGACGAAACAAAAACAGAGGCCCGTGGCCGACGCCATGAGCGAGGCTCGACGGCCAAATCGATCCATGCTCCAGAGAGGAATCAAGGAGCCAACCAGGTACACAATGGAAGTACATCCGCCGAGAATGAGTGACATATTCCGTGACAAATGCATGGTATTTTGATACACAACAGGTGCGTAATAGTTGATCATGTTTGCTCCGGTAAACTGCTGCTGCACGTTGACCAGGCCACAGAGTATCATGCGTCGAAGGTTTTGTATCTTGCCCCCCGAGAGCAATTCCTTGTATCGGAACGGGCCACCCGCTGACTCCATCGAAATTGCTGTTTCAATCTCCAATAGCGATTGATCAACTCTAAGTGCAGACTCGGGAGACGCCGCATCGGTCTGAAGTCGTGCCAACACTTCGGCAGCATCTTCTCGACGGTCCTGCTCACACAACCACCGAGGAGTCTCTGGCAGTGGAATCATTTGAAGTACGAGACATATTGCAAAAACGGCCTGAAAGCTAATCGGTAGCCTCCACTGTATGGGGCTCTGCACAAAGCTGAGTCCATAGTCCATCCAGTAAGCGATGCAAAGTCCGACGATGGTCACGGTCCCTTGCGCTGACAGCAATCGCCCTCGGTTTTTAGGATTCGCCATTTCGCTTTGATAGGTCGGGACGGTGCTACTATTGATTCCATTTCCAAGACCGGTGACAATCCTCCCCACAAGAAACTGCGCAACGCTGTAAGAAGAGCCCAGTATGATGGTGCCAATAATCATGATGGATCCGCCCGCGATAATCATTCGTTTACGACCGACTCGATGACCACAGAAGAATGCGAAAAGACATCCTGCCGCGCACCCTATATCATATATGGAAGTCACTTGTAGAAGTTAGCCGGTGGGAACATTGAGTTTGTATTGGTCGGGAGGTTGACAAACGGATTCCTTGTAAGTTCGCATCTGGGTGATTAAACTGCCGGGCAAATTGGTTATCTGCGCCGATGAGACCACTCATCACCCCTTGGTCATATCCTAAGAGGAGGAATGCCTGACAGCTGGCAGCTATATTCGACCAAAAACAGATATTAGCGACTTTGCTTCCTGTTGCAGTTCGTAGCGCTCACGTACCTGTCACAGCCCAGTGAAGAAACTTGCCGCGAAGTAGACTCATATTTACGGCACTTGTCTGCAAACAGAATCGCGTCTCGAATCAAGTCCATAGCGGGATGCGAACAAGATCTTATGTTGTCATTTCTTCCTCGGACGTCTTGTCGGCGTCGATACCAATGCCGTTTGCCTCGTGCCGGATTACACCGAAAAGACGACCTGGTCGGGGTAGGTGGAAGTTCCCCAGATTTGTTTTCCTGTGCTGGAGTTCTAAATCTCCACTCTGTTAGACAGGGATACGAATCGATGTCTTGTTATTTAATGAATCCTGGGGTAATGTGAGCTATTAAGGGTCAATGATGAAGCGAGCGATGACAGTTTCAGGCCACATGATTGCCTGGCCGATCATGGGGTAAGAGTTCGCTGTATTAAGCCACGAGATGCTCTGCAGTAGCTGGGGGCCTTGGTACCATTTATATCGTCGTGTGAGAAACTTTGACGCCTGCGTGCGGAGGCATGCATGGGGGTTTTGCACGCAGCCGTTGGAGTCGTTCCTACTGAATAGTCGTTGTAAATTGGGCTCGTTTCGGAACTCTTGCCGCCAGTCTCATAAGCTCAGCTGCTCCGGCTCTCTCGGAACACATTTGATTGCGTCGACACTAGCCACGCAGTGCAGGCGCCATCCACTGGGTTTGTTCTAGAGATAAAGTTTAATCTCAATTTCATTGTTGGGGTTACTGGGTCTACTGCTACCATGCATAAGCCGTCAGAGCCAACGGGTTCATTCTTTTTGCCCATCATAGGGTTGGTTATTGGAACGCTTCGTGGTTGAAGCAGATTGGAAGGATGTCAAGAGTGGCTCAATGGCAACGCATATGAGGGCCTGCCATCCTGAGCCGTTACAACCAGAAACCGTATGAGTTAAACTTTTATGGGTAAATAAACATGTTTCGCATAACTTTGCAGTCAGGGTTACTCTGCAATGGAACGCTAGCCACAGAAAACAGTCTACTCCCCTCCCTCACAAGCTCGGCCTCAGAGACTATAGTCCGCAATGTAAACCGTCTTCTCTTGATCAAGTGCCTCCTTAATAGCGTCACAAACAATGAGGGCGGCCAATCCCGACTGTGGTGTACTCTTAATATCTTCTCGGCCTCTGATAGCGTTGATGAAATGCTGTAGCTGTAGATCAAAGGGAATGGCTTCGTCCACCGGGATCTGGTGCTTCGTCATTTGAGAATGCCACGATTTTTTGCCATCGCTATAAGACCAGAGTGCCATGTCTGGTACACTAAGACAGCCTTCTGTCCCAAATATGCGATAAAAGTCTTGCCCAGCTTTTGGAATGAGGGGGTTCTCGCCGGACCCCGATTCGAAATTGTAGGGTGAAGGTGCGTAATCAGAGAGTAGAAACGTGCCAACAGCGCCAGTCTTGAATTTCAGAGTCATGGCTGCGCCCTCGTCTGCTGTATAGCCACGTTGGGCGGGAATCCCCTCTGCGTGAACTCGAACAATCGGCCCAATAAGGTAGTGAAGTAGATCAATTTCGTGAATCATGTTGATAAGTATTGCGCCTCCAGTCTCTGACTGTCTCCATTCAGCAGGCGATTGGAAGTAATCGATGGGTTTGTGCAACGCCCAGATCCCGTTGATCGCCATGATTTTTCCTAACTTGCCCGTCGCGAGCACATCTTTTGTTTTCATGATGTACGGATTGAACCGACGATGATGTCCAACCAATACTTTGCTCGCTGCTGAAGAGAGTGAACTGACAAGGTCTCGTCCACTGTCTACATTTGAGCTGATGGGCTTTTCAATGATGACATGAACGTTGTGAGAAGCTAGCTGCTTCGCAATGGACACATGTGTATGATTGGGAGTGCATATGACGGCTGCATCAACCCTTTCCGATGAGTTCAACAGCTTGTCGACAGTGGTAAAATAATTCACACCTAACTTGACCGCCAGAGTCTGCCCAGCTGGAGATGGATCAATAATAGCGACAAGCTTTGCCTCGTGATTGTTTACAATTGTCATTGCATGTCTTGGGCCGATTATTCCTGCCCCAATAACAACAAAGTGGACTGGCGTCGATTCTGATGAAGCCATGTTTGTAGCAGGGATCACTTGATCAAAGCTGGATAACTTGCAGCTGCAGAACCGATAACAGTTTGTGTTCTTGTTATATTTGAGTTTATCACTGATGCCGCTTCGCATTTTGAGACTCTGGCTGCTTTCCGATATTCGGATGCTGGCAACAGAGTGGAAATCGTGGGGTTTCCGATCATGGCTAAAGTTTTTGCCTTGGGTGACTTTGAAGGGTTTAGAACTTCGTAGTGACCTAGAGGAGGGTCCACCAGGCCAATTACAGTTGGTCGGTAACTGCGACCGGTTAAGCTTATATCCATTTGCTTAAAAGCTTGATGTACTTGACACATCTAACAATGCTGGATACTTTGGCACATGTGAAACTATGGGTTACTCTTTGTTGAGTAGGTGTAAAGTCATGAATAACTACAAATGGGAAACTTATTCTGCCCGTCAGCCAAGAGGTGAATGTGTGAGAGTCCCAAGGCCCCCTCCTACGTAGACTTTGTGGTGTCCCAAATGCTGTTACCTGAATCATCTAGGATCTGCATCCAAGGAGCAGAGTTTTTGCAAATTAACGATGCTCCTCGACCACCTGTTTGAGATGTCCACTGGGGAGTGTTGTCATAGTAGGTAACTAGGTTTCCATCGCTCTGAAACACCATGTGGCATTTACTTGGGCTTCCACATCCACCGCTGATGGTATGTCCACTAGCCCACTGTGGCTTTCCTGTGGTGGTATCCAACACAACGACATTGTTGTCACCTTGATATTGCATGATAATTCCGTGCAATGATGCAAAGGGTGGTGAGTCTGATATAATGTCAAGCTGACCCTTGGAATACTGCACCGAGTTAGGCAACGGCGTGGTGGTGCAGAGGAAGTTGGTTATGTTCCCTGAAGAAGCCACGAATTCGGGCTGGAGACTGCGAGGACCCGTGACGCCTGCTGGATAGAATGCAAAGTTGGCATTCTTGTTGAAAAGTTCCTGCATGGGGCCAGGGCAATGCGACGCATCCGAGAAGGATGACTTTGGGGTTGTTACGCCAGATGCATCATTTTTGGCCGTCTATTAAGTACCAGACCTTGTTAGCTTGGAAACTCTTGAGCGGCTTGGTAAGTAATTAACATACTGTTATTCCGTCTGCCCAGCCATTAATCGCCATTGGGAAGGCAATGCTACCGCTAAACTTGTTGCCTGTAATTGACACTGGGCCACGCAGAACGTATGGGTCGTTAAAGGACCAGATATTGGCTCCAATACCAATGCCTAGGTTGAACATCTTCTTGCCTACAATCTTGTTATTAGACACGGTGACTCCAGCATAATTACCATTGTACTGGCCATCAACCATGTTAATAGCACCAAATCCTAGGTACTGGTCCGAGGAAACAATGGTGTTCCTGTTGATTGTGCTCCCTGGTGATCCGAATATTACAATGCCGCCGTCGGTTGGGCCTGTTATCTGTAACTCGGTGAGTATGAACTGCTGGTAATGAGAACGACATATCAAATCGTTTCGAGTAACTCACAATGTTATCTTGGACAAGGGACTGTGTGCAATCCAAAGAAATCCCATCTGCCCATAATCCGTTGCCTGCGGCGTCAGTCCCAGACTGTCCACAAGGACCAATATCGTTATTCACCACCTTGGCCCTTCCACAGGGATTAGTTGCATCCCCAGACCCAATGATGTGCATACAGCTCCAGCCTCGTGGATTTCGGGACGCCACATGAGACACAAGTTGGCCGGTAGCTTTGCCGCCAATTTCAATGTTTGCACCACCGCCCTTCTGATATCCGGCATTCGGTCGGTTACCATCTAGCTGGATATTCATGAGCCGGATGCCGCTATGGCCGCCGCCATTGATAATGGTGCTAGCAGCATTGCCTGGCATGATCTGAATTGTGGCGCGAGAACTATCTGTCGGATAACCTTCCGTAGAGATCTCTTGGTTATCAGCCGTGAAGTTGATCGGCCCAGACACCCGAACCAAGGCGTTTTTGCAAACCTGCACAATGGCACCGGTTCCGCCCGCCGTCAGTGCATTGTTGATGGTGTTCTGGTCTCCAGAACTAATACACCTGCCAGACGTCACGACGGCACAGCATGCGATGGCTTGCAAGAGCTGGACAAAAGACAGGCGCCTCATTTTGAATATAGATGACATTTGAGTTGAGTTGAATGGCTCGGCCGGCTCTTTGCGAGCATCCAACATTTGAAGGTGTCGACTTTGCTAATAAATATGAAGTATCACAGGGCGGTGCTGAGAGGTGGCCGGGAAAACTTCCTGGAAAATTATCATGCCCCTACCAATGGGCCAGTCTGGCTTGGGCATAGACTCTTACTTTCAATCTGTTTTCATCTCATGCTCTTCACCAATTGACTAGTCCAGTGTGCAAGTCGCAACCATCATCACCAACCAATATCTCAGTTCCACACCATTACGACCAGATCTGTCCCGACGGCTATTTCCCCCATCTTCGGACCATTCCAGATCGACGGCAATCGATGGCAACCCGATTGGTTCCGGTTAAAGACATGGTTGATATTCGTGCTTGACGTAGGTGACATCGATCAAGTTACACCCACCAACTACGCAACACTACCCCATCATTTTCAACAAATCTCCAAAAGACTTGCATAATCCCTTAAGGTTAGGCGGACCTGGAAGAATTACTCGGAACATGGTTCGGCACGACACTTGGTCCAACTCCGCGGTTCGAATAATCGCGGGATAACGAATCCGGGATATATCCCTTCCCCGCTTTCTTTCCTAGTCTGCAAAAGTAATTATTCAGGCAGAATATCTCGAGGTGGCGGCTCAGACAAGTTTGGGAATGATACGCAAGAATATGGAAGGTAGTATTAAAAATGTTGCTTTATCCTTACCGCCTTCCTCATCTGCCTCCTCATCTGAAGCATCATTACGGCTATTGTCACGGTTCAAGTATTTTGCCGGTGTTACATGATGAAGGGGGATCATCTGGCGACCTTAATTTGCTTCGTTTGTGCATGAATGCAGGCTAACATAGCCGGGAACTATTTGCCTAATGGAAACTTCCAAGACCTAGAAAGCAACATTTTGAAAGGAGACATTGGTTTATAAGAATCAGATGTTTTAGCATGAGCTGGGAACAGTGTCCTCAACTACAACACATCTCATCCAGACACAATGATGCAACGAACTCATTACACAACTTGCATCTTGCTTATTTGCTTTGGGCTTCTTGTGGAATCGCGAACATGTCGGCCACCGTACATCGCCACCACCAGTTACGTCGGCTGCTACCATGATCCAAACTCACCCCGTGATCTTTCAGGGCCGCTGTTGACGGTAGGGAGATTGAATTCGCCACAATACTGTTCAAATATCTGCGGTTCGGCAGGTTATTCCTACAGTGGTGTTGAGTTTGCAATGTAAGATTGAGAGATATGACGCAACCTGAGTATAAGAACATGGACTCACTAGAACCTTCGTGACAGTCAATGTTTCTGTGGCCATAAAATTGAAAGCACAGCGACTAAAGCCGACGAGACTTCTTGTAACATGCCATGTCCCGCGAATGCTACCGAATCGTGTGGTGGAGGCAACATGTTTGTCACTCTTGCCCTTTTGCGAGTTGAAAAGGCTCAGCTGATACTCTTTCAAGGATCAATATTTACAAGATCGCCAACCCCGAACAGAACCCACCAC
Source organism: Pochonia chlamydosporia 170 (assembly GCF_001653235.2). NCBI lineage: Eukaryota > Fungi > Ascomycota > Sordariomycetes > Hypocreales > Clavicipitaceae > Pochonia > Pochonia chlamydosporia. The sequence goes on from NW_019154046.1 coordinate 165,148, forward strand.
CGTCACCCAACTTCCCGGATTGCAGCAGGGACCCATTATGTTCCAATGACGTCTGCGATATGTCTTTGTCCATTACAGAGAGGGCAGGAAGCTTGGTTAAGGCCATGAACCTTGATGAAAAAGTCTCCAATGTTGGAAGTGCTGCAGCTGGCAGTTCCAGGCTTGGTTTACCTGCCTATGCTTGGCAAAATGAAGCATTGCACGGACTTGCAGGTAGTGTTGGAGTTCAATTCCAAACTCCATTAGGTGCCAACTACAGTGCGGCAACTAGTTTTCCAATGCCTATCAACCTGGGTGCCGCGTTTGACGATGCTCTGGTCCATGATGTTGCCACTGTCATCAGCACAGAAGCTCGCGCATTCGGCAATGCTGGCTTTGCTGGACTAGACTTCTGGACTCCAAATATCAATCCGTTTCGTGACCCTCGATGGGGAAGAGGGATGGAGACTCCCGGCGAAGATGCTTATCACATTCAACAATATGTTTACAACCTCATCACCGGTTTTGAGGGTGGGCTCGATGCCCAATACAAGAGGACACTCGCGACCTGTAAGCATTTTGCTGCCTACGACATCGAAGCTGGCCGCACAGCAAATGATTTGAAGCCTACACTTCAGGATATGGCTGACTACTATCTACCAATGTTCCAAACTTGCGTTCGGGACGCCAAAGTAGCGTCCGTCATGTGTGCGTATAATTCAGTGTACGGCATTCCCGCTTGCGCCAGTGAATACCTACTCAAAGACGTTCTTCGAGATCATTGGAACTTCACAGATTCATACAATTATGTCGTATCAGATTGTGACGCTGTGGAAAATGTTTACGATCCTCACCATTACGCCGATAGCTTGCCCCAAGCCGCAGCAGACTCCTTGAACGCCGGGACTGATCTGGACTGTGGGAGCACATACAACTACCTCAACGAGTCAGTCAAGTCAAACATGACAAATGAAGCTACACTTGACTTATCCCTTACACGACTATACGCTGCGCTTATCAAAGTCGGTTACTTTGACTCACCTGCCGAGTACAAGTCATTGTCTTGGGCTGATGTAAACACTACCGAGGCGCAATCCTTAGCTTATCGTGCAGCAGTAGAAGGAATTACTCTACTGAAGAACGACGGCACTCTTCCCCTACAGAAAAATCTTGCCAAAAAGGTTGCCGTGATTGGACCTTGGGCGAACGCTACTGACCAGCTTCAAGGCAATTACGCCGGAACAGCGCCATTCTTGGTCAGTCCGCTAAGCGTATTCAAGCGCCAATGGGTCAATGTACAATATTCTCAGGGTGCAGATATCAATTCACAGGATACGAGCAAATTCGCGGATGCTCTCTCGGCGGCAAAGGCGTCCGATTATGTCATCTACCTAGGTGGTATCGACGGAAGTGTGGAAAATGAGGGAAGAGATCGAGAGTCTATCACCTGGCCAGGGAATCAGTTGGATCTCGTCTCAAATCTTGCTAGCCTCGGCAAACCCCTGGTGGTTTTACAATTCGGTGGTGGACAAGTTGATGATACAACTCTGCTCCAGAACAAAAATGTCAGCGCCATACTTTGGGCAGGGTACCCGGGTCAGGACGGTGGCAACGCAGTTTTCGATGCTCTTACCGGTGTTGCGCCTCCAGCTGGACGATTGCCGATTACCCAATATCCAGGAAGCTATGTCAATGGGAACAGTATCTATGACATGAACCTGAGGCCTTCTGGCGGTATTCCGGGAAGGACGTATATGTGGTACAGTGGGAAACCTATCATTCCTTTTGGGTATGGATTACACTATACCAACTTTTCAGCTTCCTGGAAGTCCGTGCCCAAGAAAACATCATTCGACATAGCATCACTGTCTAAGGGTGCCACTGGCTTTAAGGACCTGGCCAAGTTTGCAACATTGTCTGTCAACGTCCGGAATGTTGGAAGCAGGTCAAACCTTGCGTCTGATTATGTTGGGCTCTTATTTTTGTCATCTACAAACGGCGGACCGGCGCCACATCCAAAGAAGCAGCTTGTATCATATGGTCGGCTGCACAAAATTGGCGTTGGCTCAACGCAACAACTGGATCTCACAGTGACTTTGGGTTCACTAGCAAGAGCAGATGACCAAGGCAACAAGTACATATACCCAGGGCAATATACCCTTGCCTTGGATGTGGACGGGAAAGTCAAGTTCACCTTCACATTGACCGGCAAGAAACTTCTCATCGATTCTCTACCCCAGGTACACGACACACAGCTTACGAAGCAGGGGTCTTGAAACTTGTAACCATAGATCTATTATCGGTATTGAAGGCAAATCAAGTGTATCTCACGGTCTATCCTGAAGCCATATTGTCTTGTCTATTCGTGATCCACTTCAGCCATTCCCCTTGCCGTAAGATGGATCGCACTCTGGCCTGCAGCCAATCTGTATTACCCCAAAACCCCCAGGAGGCTTGGAATCTACACCAGTCAACTAAAGCAGTCTCCCAGTGCCGCTTGAAGTCGTCCCAATCATACGCTGGAGCATGAGAAGTCTTTCTTCCTCGGAGTAACTCGTCCCGATACGCCTTTAGAAGACGTCGTTCTCCTTCTCCCATTGATAGTTCAGAGGGTATATCGCGAGACGCAACAAGCATATCCACGGGTACCGAACAAGTAAGCAACTTCGCCAGGTCGCAAACCCCAAGCCCTAAACCAGCATATTGGAAGTCAAAGAATGCGACCTGATCGCCGGTTGAGGTGGCGAACAAGTTTTCAGACTTGACGTCGCCGTGAATGTAGGTTTCGACGTCCCGACCAGTAGGTGTTAGAAACTCTGCAGCAAGTTCAGCGACCGTACTCGATGTAGCCTCTATTGGTCGACAAAATGCCCGAGACCATTCTGAGTCGTGGTCTTGCGCAAGTGCGTTATATTCCTCGCGGCGGGTGGCAAGATAAGTGTAACCTCCGTTTAGCCACAAACCTCGCCTTGTTGAGTCTTGCTGTGCCTCTCTTCGCTTTCCCTCTTGGAGAGGTGGTAGTATCAGGCTTTGTAGATCAAATTTTGGCTGCTTCCAGCAGCTGCTGTGGAATTCGGCCAGCCACCGAATGGCAGAATATACTTGGGTCGATGTAAGAACCGCTCGCTTTTCTCCAGCTATGGGATACTTCAATCGCAAGTCTGTCAAGAGTGTAGCTGTCAACCCGTTGAGTTTTCCCAGGTTCCTACTCTGGTTTTCGGTTGATGTCGATACCAGACACTTTGCAAGTGGCAAGTCACCAAGTGAAGGCGCAACTTCTTGATAAAAGTATTGTTCCACTTCGTAGCTAAAGACCTTTCTTAAATGACTTTCGTCCAAACGACCGGGGGGTGGCGAGACAATCTTGAGAATGAGTGACTGTTCATTACCATCCTCTCCATTCTTCGCCAAGGGCCGCGCCCGAATGGCGCATATGTGTCCGTAGCCAGCCCACAGAGTCTGCAGATTTGTGCACGAAATGAGTTCCAAGTCAATCCAAGAGAGAATCTCCGAGGCAATATCCCGAGACTCTAGACCGTCGCTCATTGTGAAGGTGAAAGGCACCACACTGCGACGTTGGTTGAAGGAGAAAATTATGGTCGCAACATGGAAAAGCTCAAGTCCAAGTGGAGTCAATCATCCAGCCATGTCCCCCCAGTCCACATGCAGTCTTGGGATGAACCATTGTTTGCCTGGTCGAGAACTCATGTGCTTGACATTAAACTGGATTAAAATACACGGCGACTTTTGTTCCAATCTATCATCTAACGCATGCTCGGAATGGGATTCTCCCCTCCCTAGGAGCAACTTCCCCATCCAATATGACAAACATTGCACAGCATGGAAGTGGCGCATTATCTCCAACTCTCAAATTGTCAAGTCTGGTCAAAAAAACCAATGGCAAAAATAAAAGAAGCAGGGTATTTCCCAGTAATTTTTTTTATGTGTTTATTTATTTTTTGATAGAATACCATAGGTAAATGAATCCAAAAGGCTCCATGAATGCGCAATGATTGAGCTGAAGTGAGCAAGCGAGCAGCAACTCCAACTCCAAGAGAGTCAGAACGCATGCGGTAAATACTATGCGACCGGGGAAGAAATCTGGAGTTCTCGTACCAGGCTTTTGAGGGTTAGTTTTAGAACGAAATAAGGGCAAATTAATTAAATTTAGCGATTTCGTATTAGTAAGGGTTATCGGCGGTTTTGTTGGCAAAGCAGACCATGCTAAATTCTACCATGGCGAGTTATTTCGACGTTTTGTACAGTTACAAAGCCGCTTTAAGACGCCTTTTTTAAGGATTTAGCTAGCCATGGATCTAATTGAAGTAGTAGACTTATCCTTGATCAAGGCTAATATCTAGAAGGCCATATTGCAGACAACCTCGTCCGAGATTATTTTTAGCTCGCACATCGTGTATTTCACATCCGTCATGCCCAGACGAATACAATAGCCACCGGGAAACTCGTCAAGCAGCGTCAGGGACAAAGTCTACCTCATCATGGTAGCAGCTACGAAAGTCCAGTATGGCTCTACTTCGCCGGCAGGGAGCCCCAACTCAACGAGGCGGCCACATCGCGGATTCAAGCTGCTGGTACCTGGCTAAAGTCTCAATTTATTGGCTTTTCAGAAGTTCCACCCCCTCTCCGGGTTCATTCTCTCTTGCTCATTGCAAAGGGAGCAATTTTTGTTCACAGGCTTTATCAGTCTCTCCAGGAACGCTGATACTCGTAGCCATGGCACCGGATACCATCGAAGACGCTGCAGTTCCGCGATTTCATCGAGAAATTTGATGTTGGTTGTTGGCCACAGTTATACTCGGCCGCTTGCCACGGTGTTGACACTTGGACGAAAGGTTTACTTCAGGCTCACCGCTCGCAATCATATGCAATTTGCCTCGATCTAAACCCTGACTCATGGTTCGGCCCAAGTGTTAGGCAATTTGCCCCTATCAAAGGAAAACCCTCAAACGATTAGGCCGTCCTACATAGGACAGTGTCTACAGACCAGCGTTTGTCAGACGTCTACCACCAATGACAAATACATACCTAGAAATGCCATCTGTCATGTTCGGGTCTGAAATATGGAACTGCAATTCGATGTTATACAGTACGGAGCACACTACGGAGTATCTTTGTGCCATTTGACCGGGATCTCCCCCCCACAAGAAGACGCGAAGATCCTGACAAGTTTAACCATAACATGGGTCAAGCCGTGGCCACGCACGCAGTGACTTTAGCCTGCCGATAAACCTGGGGTAATAACGCCTCCCGAAATCGAATGAGTGCGGCAGTCAACTCGGCTTAAGCTGAACCTACATTGTTTGGTTCGCGCTATAAAAGACAGATGAATCCCCCGCAGACCGTTGGACCTGGGTCACAGTTGAGATCACCAGACATCAACATTGCCTCGGCAGTACAATCTGGGTGGCCTCTTTGAATGCGCCTGTCCACAATGTCAGAAAAAGAAGGCCATACTCTCGAGTCGCAGTCAGAGACACAGCGGTCGAATGGCCGGGAGAGCCTGGCTGGTGTTGAGGGACTGAAAGGGGAGCCACGTAAGGATGACGACCAGTACGTTAAATCGCCCCCGACCGGATGCATTGCATTCTATCTTGATGCCAGACCCAACCTTTCCCGTCAATGTGTGCTAATATGGCTCCATTAGGTCCAGACAAGACTCCGTCATATTTGACCGAGTTGCCGAAAGCCGACTCCGACTCAAAATTGACCTCTTCATCGTACCGACAGTATCGTTGTTGTACCTTTTCTGCTTTATTGATCGCGCCAATTTGGGTGGGTAGAGTCCTCAAACCATCCATCTAATTATTGAGGGAACCTCAAAGCTAAATGCATGTGTTGACTAGGAAACGCCAAAATTGCCGGCATGGATAAGGACCTACAAATGCGTGGCTACGATTACAACCGCATCATCACCATATTCTACATATCATACATTCTTTTTGAAATACCGGGCACCTTGTGCTGCAAATGGATGGGTCCGGGCTGGTTTCTTCCTCTGAGCGTTGTGCTGTTTGGCATTGCATCCGTCTGCACAGCTTTTGTTAACACAGTCCCTCAAGCCATGGGCGTCCGGTTCCTGCTAGGGATATTTGAAGCCGGTATGCTGCCAGGAATTGCATACTACCTCTCCCGTTGGTACCGTCGGGCAGAGCTTGCCTTTAGGCTTGCTCTTTACATCGTCATGGCGCCTCTCGCGGGAGCCTTTGGGGGCTTATTGGCCTCTGCGATCTTAAGTCTAGATCACTTCGGCGGGCTTCACTCTTGGCGGATGATCTTCGCTATTGAAGGCATCATAACCATATCTCTTGGCTTAGTGTCTTTCATTACTCTCACGAGCAGCCCAATGTCCGCACGATGGCTAAGCAAGGAAGAAAGAGCGCTCGCGATTGCCCGCATTGAATCGGAGCGCATGGGAACCGTTATTCTTGACAAAATCGACAAGACCAAGCTCATGCGAGGCATATTCTCCCCCGTTACTCTCGCAACTGCCTTCATATTCCTACTCAATAACGTCACGGTTCAGAGTCTTGCCTTCTTCGCCCCTACCATCGTGCAAACCATCTACAAGACCGAGACCGTGGTTCGCCAGCAGCTCTATACAGTGCCTCCTTACGTGGTTGGTGGGTTCTTTACCCTCTTTCTCCCGCTAATAAGTTGGCGTATCGATCGGCGTTTAATCTTCTTTGTACTATCCGCGCCACTGGTCATGATCGGTTACTGCATGTTTCTTGGCACCAAAGTCGCAACAGTACGATATGCCGCCACATTTCTCATTGCCTCATCAGCCTTCGCATTCGGTCCGTTCTCTAATGCCCATGTTTCCGCAAATGTGGTCAGCGACACTGCACGAAATGGTGCCATCGGGATGAATATCATGTGCGGGAACATAGGTGGTTTGATTGCGGGCTGGACATTCCTCCCTTGGGATGCACCAGATTACCATATTGGCAATGGACTAAATCTGGCGACAGCCAGTATGACTCTCATTGTCAGTATCTTAATGTGGATATGGATGGAAAGGGACAATAAAAAGCGTGATGCACAAAATGTTGAGACTGAGCTGACTGGCTTGACTGCCAAAGAGATTGAGGACTTGGACTGGAAGCATCCTGAGTTTAGATGGAAAACTTGACACAGAAGCAGCCGTAAGTTTACAGCTATTCTTTGCTTCTTCAGGGTTATTTGACTGTCAAGAACCATCTATTCACATGTTCTTCGTAGCTTGATGTGACCAAATTCAAGGAAAGGTGCAAAGTAGCCGAGGTTTGTCTTTATGCCATGACACCGAGAATGCTCCGTTTTTGTTCTGAACTAGGTAAACTATTCGAGGGAATATCAGGTTGGATAGTTGTTGTCGATATTGGCCATCTGGCTGTGAAGAAACGCGTGCTTTTCCTCACCGATATTTGGGTCTGAGACCCATGATTCGCCCGACTCAAGCACGTCAATCCTTTAATGTATCTGGCATTGCCCTGTCATCTTTGATGCAATAGAAACAAGTAAAATGGCCGTGCCCGGTTGTGTTCTCGTCTACTGTCCCGGGATGGTACACTTCGGCAGCCGGAATAATCTAGTTCGCTGCAATGCAGCGCACGGTAGCCAGCTCATGCATGACGTTTTGTTCAGGAAACCCCACAATGCCTATTCTGATGAGAGCAAAGGATTCTTCTGTACGCATACGAAGATGTCTTGTGTTGAACGGCTAACGGGTGCCTACTACCTTTTGAGGGAATAGCTGGTACAAAGCGTTATATCGACCCATGAAGCTCTACAACCTCACAAGGCCAATATTGCAACATGAGATGGTTCCATCACAAAAATGTAGTCTTGAAAAATGAAAAATGAAAATTTTGTCTATTTAATGAGTTACCCCAAATTCTAACTAGATATAAGAGAGCGTTTCACATAAGAGACCATCTTCCCGTGCCACATGAAAGACAGTATGGGCTATTACACACTACACGTCATTAAACATGTAAAATAACGCCCCAGTACAGTAACATTAAGACGAAACAGAGTCTTGATGAGAGACTAGGTTTTTGTCATGACCTAGCCACTTAGTTCAAGTAGTAAACATCGTAGTCGCGGTCCGCTGGAATTTGTCCGTCGGCAATTTCGGCATCATTGTAGGCAGGGAAGGCAATGAGGCCGTCCTTGTTGTCGACCGCAGAGAAGGTGGTGAATCCAGCTGGGTCATACCCAGATGTAACTGTGAAATCGCCAAAGTTCTGTGGGCCACCGTTGTTGTGGGAGGCTCCCGGCCCATTAACGATGAAGTTCACGTCAGTCTTGCTGGCGACGTGAGTATTGATAAGGAAATGCCATGTGCAAGAGCTATCGTCTTCGGCACAAGTGCGCTGTGTGCCTTCGATAGTCCATTTGGGAACGGGAGCCGGGTCGAACTGAGCCTGGAGATCAGCCTTCGTCTTGAGAATATCCGCCGACTGGATTGTCCGGGCGGGAGCTGCGATGACAGATGACGCAGCGAGAAGGGTGGTGAGAATGGACTGAGTAGCCTTCATCTTGATAATATTTGTAGAATGACTATACGTCTGTGGTTGTTTTGAAGAATGGAATATGTTGTTGTGATGCGTTTGAGGATATCGATATCAAAGTGAAGAAGCTGGATGCTCCCTTATATAGACTTTTAATACCCGACAATGTATCATCATCTACAGATCTTTTACATGATGAATCTTCGTATTCAACAAAATCTCCGAAACCAGGATGTCGTCAGTATGAGTCTTTCGACAGCAAGTAAGCTCGTACGAAGTATTTCGGGCCGGAGTCAGCATGTCTCATGATCAGGAAGTGCTCAAAATCGGTAATATATCGTCGATCTTAGACTCCACCAGCTGTCAACACGATTGATCGACAAAAGCACCATGGACAAATCCATCAAACACGAAAAGGCAGAGTCAAAGTTTATTGCCTGTCTTAGACTTTCTGATAGTTGACTTGTTCCCAATGTGGAGTGACACGGCGGTGCTGGAGAACGCGGGAACTAGAATTGGCAAGATCTGCATCATGTTTTAAGGTTATACGCAGCGCTGCTCTATTTTTGAACACAAAGGTCAGCACATGTCGGGAATAGCACTAGGAAACCCCGGAGGGACAGAGTTCGTATTGCACAATGGTCAGGCGTCTGTCATCATTTAATGCTGACGGTAATAAACACGTATTTGAGACCTGCCTCACCCGCTGCATATTTGATGTGTTCTTTCAACATTAACATGGCGATGCTTACCTTGCCCAAGTCTCTATCTGTGTCAGCGATTTGAGAATTGCCCAACCAGAAGCCCAATGAAGGCTTGGGGCTCATTGTTGACTGTTGGCAACTCCAGTCCTGGGTTCCAAGCTCGGTTCGCTATTTACTCAACTTTTACGTTGGATGCATGTTGAAGTGCAATTTCCCCTTTTCTCTTCCGCCTCTTCTTCCTCTTCCTGTTCCCATCCGCAATCTTTTGCCGCTTTTCCGGTAAATTGGATCGAGTCACCGAGTCACCGCCGCTCGCAACCATCCAACCCAGCCTCCAGCAAGACATCCAGTGAGGCACAACGAGATGAAAGGTAATCCCTTTGCAACATTTTACCACCTGATGCATGTATGTTGCTCATCCCTGTCAGCAACGCGCTGAGGCTATCTAAAAGATGGATTTTAGTGTTCTCCGCATGGCACCCACATTTGATCATTAATGGCTCCAAGGGGTCAACCCAATCTCACACTTCTGCAAGTTTCGCTGCTGCCTACAATTTATGGGGTCATTAGCTAGAGCTCACTTCGCTCCGGGTCATAATTTCTACGGCAATTGGCGGATGAGAATTACCGTCAACATACGACCGTGATATTAGCCTGGTGAAGGTTGCTGGAGATGGCCCACAACGGACCTGCCGAAGCTGCAAATATTGACCTTGAAACTGTTGTCCTGACTCAAGAGCTTTACGTTGAGGGCTTTTTCATATCTACGAGTTGGATATTGCAGGCCGAGACCCGGTCTGAAGGGAGGGTTGCTCTCCTGGGTGGATTACCACGGCTTTTTGCACCATGAGTCTCAATGGCGTTGCGATGTCTTGCTACTCTATGAGTTTTGCTATTTTCAGAACACTTTTTGCCCTGTTGAGCCCTGTAACATTGAATATGGTTAGCCGGTAAGTGGGAGAACGGCAAAAAAGTGAATCAGTTTGGTGGGTCAAAACAACCTCTTTGTGTTGCCAGAGTTTGCCGTTTGCGATACCGCTTGAATTTGACAATGTTGTTCCTTTTCCAATCGAGAGCGTTTCGGACCCGGCCTAGCAAACGATTGGCCAAGTTTCATGGGAACAAGCTGGGAGTGAGTGAGAGCCTCCTCGCGGAGCAACCGGCCCAGTGGCTTGACCTGGTGCAGAAGAGACATGGACTGGAGGGAGGCAAGAGAACGACCCACGCCGACGCCCGCATCAGAAAATCCCCATGGAGTCAAGTTTTGAGGAGGCGGGCCGCAGCGGAACCACTCATATTGTAGAGAATGTTGGTTGCCTGTTTCCGGGAGCCGATCGGTGGTGCGGCTTGTCAAGGTCTTTGTCTTGTCCCGCCATGGCGCCATGGACGCCACGTTCAAGTTGGGACAAGTTGGGGCTGGCAAAGGTATTTGATGGTATGTAAAGTGCCGCAACAGGGCTAGCAAGGTATTCGTTGGTTGTGTGCATGTGTGAAGAGCAGCAGAAAGCCAAAACAGTTGAGATGAAGCGCACTAATGGGCAAGTTTTCGGCCGACGTTGTTGGAGATGTTGCTGGTTGCTCGTGCGTTTCGATGCAAGTAGACATACATTCATCTATCCTTTCAGACCTACATTTGGAGTAACTACAGGACAGATTTTGAGTCCAAGTGGCTTCAAGCCAGAAGACTAGTGTTCCCCCAACTTGCTTCTGCGTATCCCTCGCCAACTCCCTCAGCACCAAGTTAGGTTCCTTGCACCGCGAGGCGAAACTGGAGACTGGACTGTAAAGCAGCGGGTCGCTCCAAACTCGAAGTTGCCAAGATCTACGCGTGCGGGTAAGAGGACAAAAGCATCCATGCAGTCGTGTGGAAGGATTCAAGCAATCACTTGATACTTTGTTGCTGACATGTGGAGACTGAATTCATCTCAACTCCACCTCCACAATGTTTAGTATGTTTAGTATGTTTTGGTCGGGCAAGTTGGGGTGGGAGAATCCAACGGCGCTTACAATTTCATGCCCAAGGATGCTCAAGGTTGCTCAACCGGCAACAGGTCAGTGTGCTAAGTCAACGCCCCTTTTCTGGGCCGACGTCACTCATGGACTGGACATGTGTTGGCTCATGCTCCTCCAACAGAGCGAAGCAAGGTTCCCATCCTGGCGTGGTTTTGGTAATTGTAATTGTACGGGGGGCGTCCCGCCTTTGATGTAATCTCGTTGTCGTTGGAGGTATCTTTTGATCGCCTCTGCAATTCTATTTAGCTTTTGATGGCCCCCCGAAACTTTCCAAGGGCCGCTCATTGTTGCATCTTAACAATTGACGCTTCTTAAACTCTCGAGCAACATTGAGTACGCTCACCATGGAGAAAAAAGTGTCTAGTGAGTCTCCCGATGGGCTCCGGGATGAACCCGTAATGCAACATGCCGAGCAACAGGGCCGACGCGGTTCTACTGCTCTCAACATTATTGAGAATCCTCTCAAGGTACGCAATGCGCCGTAGCCTATCATGGCAAAACCTCACACCTAGCATTGCGTAAACTAACATGGCATCTCTTTGAACTACACAGCGCAAAACCGAGGACCAGGCAGTTCGCGATGCAAAGACCTTTGCTGAAACCCATGGCATGTCTGAGCACGCCGAACTCTTTGGTCGCGCCGCTCTGGTGGCACGAGATCCCAAGAGATTTGAGATGATCTCGGAACTGCATGAGGAAGAGCGCAGCGCTCTCTTGTATGAAAGAGATCACAAGTGGCATGGTCCATTCATGCTGTGGTACTCGATCGGTCTCTGTGCTGTGGGAGCTGCTACTCAGGGATGGGATCAGACGGGAGCCAACGGCGCAAACTTGTCCTTTCCCCAGGAGTTCGGAATTGATAAGCCGGGAAGAGATGAATGGATTGTTGGATTGGTCAACTCTATCATCTTTCTCACTGCTGGTCTCATGTAAGTGCCAAAAAACGATAAACCCAGCACTCTGTCCCTCCACTTTTCTATTCTACGCCCACAATTAAAGCTAAGCTCACAATCTCGATCGTAGCGGCGCTTTCATCGTTGATCCGCTCAATCACTATTTGGGACGACGTGGAGAGATCTTCGTCACGGCTGCTTGTCTTACTGCAACTCCGATCGGATCTGGTTTTGCCAAGTCGTGGCAGGGTCTCTTTGCCGCGAGATTCGTCATGGGCATCGGCATTGGCGCCAAGAACGCCACGGTGCCTATCTATTCGGCTGAGATGGCTCCCGCCAGGACTCGAGGTGCTCTTGTCATGTTCTGGCAGCTTTGGGTTGTCGCTGGTACGTCCTTTTTGACTCCTTGTTGCGATGTGTATCGTCGCGATATGTATTACATGTTCGCATCAGTCTTGTGCTAACCCCGTTCTTCTCTTCCAGGTATCTTCTTGGGTTTCGCCGCCAATGTTATCGTCAAGGACACTGGCCCAATTGCTTGGCGACTCCAGTTTGGTTCTGCCTTTATCCCGTCGTTTGTCCTTATGATTGGCATCTTCTTCTGCCCCGAGTCACCAAGATGGCTTATGAAGCACAACAAGCACGATAAGGCGTTCCGATCTATGCTCAGGCTGCGAGCCCACCCCATTATCGCAGCAAGAGACTTCTACTACTCATACATCATCTATGAGGAGGAGAAGAAGGAGGCCCGTGGCTCCGGCTACTTTTCCCGACTGTGGGATTGCTTTGCTGTGCCCAGGATCCGAAGAGCCAACTATGGTGCTTCGACTGTCATGATTGCGCAGCAAATGTGTGGTATCAACAGTGAGTTTGCCTGCCTAGATGGCTACGATGCTCCATTTCATGACTGACACAATCTCGTCTGTAGTCATTTCCTTCTACAGTTCGTCCATTTTCGAGAGCGTGGGCTACACCGCGACCGAAGCATTGTATGCATCGCTCGGATACGGTGCTGTTCAAGTCTTGGCAACCATCCCGACTTTATTCCTCATTGACACAAAGGGCCGTAGAACCCTGACCATGATTGTACGTTCCTTGTGAAACCCATAGCAGATCGATCAGAGACATCATTGTGCTGACATCAACATCAAACAGACCTTCCCCCTCATGTGCATCTTCCTCTTGGCTGCCGGGCTTTCACTCCTTCCCAATGGTGCATATCATATTGCTCCTCAGGATGCAAACCAGAACCCTGGAAACGACTTTAGATCCCGTGGTGCGAGGATTGGACCCGTTGTTCTGTGAGTAGACCCATGAAAACCCGCGCGCCCTCTTGATAAAATATTCCGAATGCGTTGCTAACTTGGATGGGATGAAACTAGTTTCGTGTACCTGTTTACCATTTGCTACTCGTTGGGTGAAGGGCCGGTCGCGTTCCAGTACTCTGCCGAAGTCTTCCCCACGATTCAGCGTGAACAGGGAATGGCATGGGCTGTCTGTATCAACAACACCTTTGGTGAGTAATACCGGCCGTACCATGAGGTAATTAGTTGCCCATAAACTCGTGCTAATGAATTCGTCTTCGCTCCAGCTGGAATCTTAGGTTTGACTTTCCCACGCATGAAGACAGTTATGACTTCAACAGGAGCCTGTAAGTTGACAATGTTCCCAACAAATTTCCCCCCGAGTCAAATAAGCTAACTCATTTCTAGTCGGTTTCTATGCCGGTCTCAATCTAGTTGCTTGGGTCATGATTTTCTGCTTCGTGCGAGAAACGAAACAGCTCACGCTGGAAGAATTGGACCGTAAGTAACACACTGACACTCCTCATGAACTGCAAACATAGACCCGGGCTAATACATGTCGCAGAGGTTTTCTCGGTGCCAACAAAGAAGTTTATTCATTACGAATCAACTGTGTGGCTTCCGTGGTTCATCAAGCGATACGTTTTCTTCCAAAAGATCCCTCGCCCGCCTCCTATTATCGAGAAGGCGGAAAATGTCGACGACGTAAAGGAGGCGTAAACGCATTTACGTTCATGCTCTCTCGTAAATTCGACTTTGAAGTGGCAGACATACCCGATACCCTTCAACATAAAGTGGTGGTGTGTGAACTTGATTGTGTCCTTGACTTGCGCGTGTCATTTCTCGTCGGGCTAGTATACTATAGAGTCAAAGATCTCGTACCGGTACCAAGACTCCTAGATTTCCAATAGTTTATATATATACCCTCGTTTTAGCTGTCCGTTTTCGGCACTGATGCAATTTGTGCTCGATAGTGAAATGTTCAACATGCAGTAGGCCAATGAGTGTTCGTTAATAGTTAAAGGCCAATGCAAAGTGCGGCAAACAGTCTAGAATAGACAGCGTACAAGGATGTTGCTCTTGTAGCAAGTATTGACTGACGCCGTTACAGTAATCCGTGGTCAAACATCGGCTCAGCAGATAACACGTCTGTTTGCCAACAGATGTCTGGTTGATCAGAATCCTGACTAACATCTGACATCTGACATCCCCACCACAGCGAAAAGGACGATGGGCGAAACATCTCTGCTCACTTACACCAGCCAACCCAAGCATCTTGCCACACAATCGCCAATTTTTGTTCATCGCTACTTCACATCGCAGTACGATATACTATACCCCTTTTCTGCAGCATCATGGCCACTGTCGCAAAACCCACTGTTTACGTCGTCACGGGCGGAAACAGAGGGATCGGTCTTGGACTCGTCAAGGGGCTCCTTTCTCGTCCATCAACAACTGTTATCGCTACCGTGCGAAACAATGCATCTGCCACGAGCCTCAAACAAGACATTTCTGCCACTGTCAAGATCGGTGACCAAAGCAACCTTGAAATCGTGGAGCTCGATCTCACTGCCGCCCCCTCAGCTGGAAAAGTTGAAGAAATATTCTCCAGATTGGGCTACGACCACATCGATGTCCTCGTCAATAATGCCGGAGTCTCTCCTCCGATGTTTACTGCCGCGCAAACTCCGGCAGAAGACCTCCGTGTGGCATTCGAGGTGAATACAATTGCACCGCTCATGGTATTTCAGGGGTTGTGGCCATTGCTCCAAAAGTCAGCCAGCCAAAGGTCATCATGATGTCTTCCTCGGTCGGATGCATCACTTTTCAAGAATTGTCTGGGGGTTCCTATGGTCCTAGCAAGGCCGCGCTCAATTGGATCACTCGTGCCTTGCATCTACAAAACGAAGAGGCCGGCCTCGTCGCCGTAGCCCTCCATCCAGGCTGGGTGCAAACTCGCATGGGTGAGAAGTCGGCGAAGGATTGGGAATACCCTCACCCACCGCCTGAGACAGTGGACAATAGCGTCAAAGGTGTACTTGAGGTGATCGATGGCGCTACTAGGGACACGGTTGCTGGCAAATTTGTTACCTATCAGGGCCAGGTTCTGCCTTGGTAAGATCGACGTGAGGCAAAGTCACCGGCAATGATAGTGTCAATGTTTGTGTTAGCTTTGTCCTCCGTGGTGTTGATGAATAGACAAAGTAGTTGCCGCAAATGATTCATAAAATAAATTTGCATGGCCTTTTGGCTTGCTTATTTGCCGATGCGTTGTCGTGTATGTAAGTCGTGGATAATATGGTCATTAATCACCCAGCATATCTTGTGTAACTCGTACTGCACGTGGATGAAATGCGGCTGGATACATCTGAGAGATGGATCCGGGGTTTCCAGTACCACTGCATCATCTGAACCTCGAATCTAGATTGTGAATTGCGATACAACTTGACACCATCGAATGCAACCAAGCGCATGCCAACCTCAACCTCATCAGTATCATCACACCTATCGCTAAAACATGGGTATGCACGAGACAGTTCATAGTTCCGGGTTTCCTCCCGCCAAATATTCCATGAACAAACTATTCAAGTAAATGGATGCATCACGGGCCTGTCCTGGCAACCCGGCTAACCATCGTGATGATGTGGAAGTCCGAATCTGTAGATGGATCAATTGGCGTCAAGTTGACGGGAACTTGACGAGATCGGCTCCATGCCCCGCCTTCTGCAAACACTGGAGACATGAATTGATGGGGATCTGGTCGTCTGGTCCTGTTCCACCGTCCATCACACAATTGATGGCCCTGTGGCTTTTGGGTCCATGTCGACGGTGTACGGTGGGCAAAGATGGCAAATGGTGCCCACCAATTGATGGCACGCAGAACCAAGAAATAGTGGCGGCATCCAATGTGGAAGCTGAATGGAGAAAATCCACAACTGGCCACGAGACAGTTCTGAGTCTAAACCAGACTTGACCCCAACGTCAAGCTTGAGGTCAGGCCGCTAACGGGTCTGGCAAACATCTCGAGATAATCGGGGCCACAATCGGACCAGACCATGTGCTGTTGAGTATTCGTATATCTAGCCTATCGGCCCACATGTCAACTGAACAAGTAGCGTTTGGCAATGTGCTTCAGTTTCATTCTTTAACCTATTAATATCTATTCTCGGGTTCTCAAGGCAAATCTGGGCCATTCATCTTCACTTGGTTCACCCGCTCGAACCCGTCGATATGGCCGACATTGTTGGACAAGTGCCGAAGCCATGGTTCTCACTCTCAGATAGAAACGGTGTCATTGGGCTTTGCGTCGCTTTTGCCCTGATTGCAGCTGTTCTCAAATTTGTTCGTATTTTTGGATATTACACTGCCAAGTGATGTATGACGCGAGCAAACTGATCTGACCTGTTCGGTGTAGATCTCCAACTCGAAAGCGGCAACGAGTCAACCAGATGTCGGCGACACCAAGCCTCATGAAAAACCGGCTTTGGATGAAAAACCTGCATCACTGGTTATAGAGCCTCTTGAAAATTTTGACTGGAAGACAACGGAACCTACAAAGTACCTACCCATCAAGCCAGTATATCACATCACCATGGGTTAGTCTTCTGAAGCTCCGCTCACAAGGCGTCGACGCAATCGCTAACAACACCATACTATACCGTTCAATGCAGCTCTCCAGCAAGACACTCCATCAAACCTCATCACCATCGATAAGGACTATCTAGACAGGGTCACGCATCGTCGCAGTCTCATTGACGAAAAGGGCAGCGCCGTGCATGGCCACCTATCTCGAGGCACAGAGTCTGTCGCTGAACTGTACTCGTACCTCTTGCAAGATTACCTGCCTGCCCGGTATCCCACAATGTTCAAACTATCTCCGGATGGAAACATGTTTGAGAACACAGTGACGGGTGCATCGTTTCCCGTCCAACCACCGCAAGACCCCAACCTTGCCCTTAGGTCGTTAGGAGAAACCGTGGAGGAAGATCTCTTCCTATTGCATGGTACTCCGGATGGCCACCTCTGCGTGGCATTCATGTGTTGCTTTCCCTCTGGATTTGACCCCTCAGAGAAATTCGGCAACTTACTCAAGGACATCCATGGCCCTGTGCCATCATATTCCAAGATTGGAGCCAGTATGGAGCGGTTTTTCGGCAAGTTGCAGGTTGGGGGGAGTGTCAAGAGACTTAATGTTGGTGTTTTTGATCCCCTCCTGACAAAATATCGAATGTATTTCTTGAAAATCAGATGCTGATACTCCTCTTCCCCAGTGGTCCGTCCAAACGCACAACCATCTATACACGTTGGGGACGCACATCAAAGACGACGAGTTGGACGTTTCCTCAGATGGCAGCATTGATGTCGACCAGGTACGTTTTGCTCGCATCCTGCACCCGCAGAAGTGGATTCCTACCAGAAAGGGCTGACATGTTTGTTGCAGACATACTTCCGCGTTGAGCTCCAAACCTTGACGCGGCTGCCTAAAACGCAAGCGGTCTTGTTCTCGTTCAAAACCTATTTGTACAATATTCGTCAAATTAAGGAGGAAGGTTCAGGGCCAGAGTTGGCCGACGCCATTGAAGGTTTGAAGTCGGGCAATGCGCCCGGAATGTGGAGGTACAAATCGGCTGTTCGATGGGGAAAGCCGGTATGTGACTACCTTCGATCGTGATGGACGTCGATTGTGACGGCGCTGTATGAGGTTTAATGTGAATATGAAGCTGGGGGTACTGCAACCAAGATGGTGTGTTTGGTGTCCCACGATATGGTGCTGAGCCTGCACCTTCAAAGGACTAGACAAATCAAGACAAATGAATGAATAAAGGGCATTCCAGTACGACTGTGCGTGTACGATATCTCAACAAGTGATTGCAAGTCCCATAATCCCATCAAGGGAATAAGATACGACAGGGGGCAGCTCTAGCCCCGGCTTATTTCAAGTAGCGTCGCAATCTGGAGGCAAACAAGCATCTAAGGACAAGGTAGGTGGCGCATGTTTTGCAGGGAAGGGGGAAGTTAAAAGCAAAAGCCAAAAGAGCCAAAAGGATGTTTCAAATGAAAAGACAATATCCCAAAGCTTGGATGAACTTGAGGGCTCTTTGGCAACATTGAAGGACTTAAGTACAGTACCTGTCACAGCATGCATGTATGGTACGATACAAGCCGTCGTCCAACGGAAAGAAAAGACAAAGACCGGCTTCTTTGACATTCCACATCCCGTTTATGCACACGTGACAAGGCTGTCACCGTGCCGTCTCAATTCAGGTCTGCCATTGGCTGTGTTTCACCCAACTTCTGGCAGAAGTGTGGCTTGCGTGCCAGATGCTTCTCCAATTGGCAACCCCACACTCGGCTTGTCCGCATCAAAGTTGGTAGCCTCATCAGTCCCCAGCCACAGGTGCTTGCATCACCCGTGGATGGACAGACCATCCTTGCTTGTCCCGATGTTCTTTCGGCAACCAGCCCAGACTTGACGGCAGCGCGACCTCCGCCCTCGTTGACAACCACAACCACCTCCACGACAATCACCATCCAAGCCATCTGGAACAACCAGACATTTTACCTGCTGCACCCTCAGGACTCGACATTTTTTCCAAGCTACTCATCTTCCCCCTCTTATTAAATTTTTTCCAAGGTCCCTGGTCACCTCTTCCTTACCTTATCCATCTCCCCTCGCGCTCTTACAGATACATCAGCTGCGCAAATCGGCATACCCAATTGCCTGCGTCGTACGCTTGACGTTTTCGGCGCCTCGCCGAGTCCATCTCAATCCTCCTTGTCTACCATCGCGAAGCGCATCCGACAACCGTGTTGTTGTTTCCTCGTTGCAAATATAATTTAGTTTCGCCCGTTGGAAGGCTTCCCACACCCTCGTTTAAGGCCTGTTGGTCGATTTTGCGTCCCTCTCCCTCTCATCTCGCGTCCCAGCCTTACGAGCTCGTCGGGTGGGACAACGAAGCCTTTTTGGCCGGCTATGCTCTGACAGACTGGTTTATTTTGCCGAATAGAGGTTTGCTTTTTTGGGTTGCTTTGGACCTTATCGCAGAGTTTCTTTCTGCATCACCTTGTTCGAAGATATCCCAATCGGTAGCCGTCGCTGAGAACCATGTCTGCTCCTTGTTCGTTTAGACCTCTCCCTCAAATCTCTTGTGACTCCTCGCTTACCAGTTACATCGCTGCAGTATCTTCCGACGAGCGGGAACGCTACACTCGGATCATAGATGATATTTTGGCCACCGCGGATCTCGAGACTATCTCGCGTAAAAAGGTCCGGCAAGCGTTGGAGGGCCGACTTGGCGGCAAGGATTTGAGCGAGCAAAAGGTATGAGCCGAGTGATGCAAGCTTTACTCTTTTCTTCCTATGCTTGTAAGACTAAGTTGGTGTGCTAACCGCATCCTAGGATGCCATCAAGCGCCTAATTGAGGCTCGATTCGACGCCGTCTCCGGTGCCGATTCTGCTGCTGCGGATGTCCCAGCACCCTCTATTCCCGAACCGTCTTCCAAGCGACCGAACGGCGTCTCCGACTACGACGAGACGGACCCTTCTGCCTCCCCCGAGCCTGCGAAGAAGAAGACGAAGCGATCGTCTTCATCCGAGGACGCGGATGCGCGCCTTGCTGCTCAGCTGCAGGCTCAAGAGAATAGCCTAGCCCGTGGGCGAACGACTCGCGGAGGCGGTGACCGGACAGTGAAGAAGCGAAAAGCGCCACGAAAGAAGAGTGCCAAGAAGGTCCGCGATGATGACGACAGCGACGTCAATGGCAGCGCCGACTCTGGCGTCAAGAAGCGCAAGGCTGTCGGTGGTTTCCAAAAGCCCTTCAACCTAAGTTCCACGCTCTCTGAAATTTGCGGTGAGACCCAGGTAAGCATTACTTGACCAGGATTTATTCCCTTGGATACACCATTTGATACACAATATCCAGCCAAGCTAACCGGCAAATGCAGCTCTCTCGCCCGCAGGTTGTCAAGAGACTCTGGGAACATATCAAAGCCAACGATCTTCAAGATCCGGCCGACAAACGACAGATTCGCTGCGACGCCAAAATGCAGGCTGTTTTCAAGCAAGCCAGGGTTGACATGTTCAAGATGAACAAGGAGATTGGCAACCATCTCTATCCAGTTGGAGAAGAGTAGTGCAGCACTTGACATACTTATGGCTGTTCCTCACGGACAGCAGCAGCAGCAGCAGCACCAACCATGCACAGCGACCAAAAAGAAATTCACAGTTACCGGCGCCTCGAGGAGTTTCTGGAATATATTGAATCTATTGCACCTTTTTCTGTACTTTGGAGCTTTTTGACTTGGTTTTAAGTCCATTTTCAACCTTGCCTATTTCCTCTTCTTTTTTACTCTTGTTTCTCTTGTTTTTGTTGTATTGGGTCGGCAGCATGGGATGGCGAGGGATGGAATTTGAGACGGCTTTTCGTTCTGCTCATGGGTTCATTCACGTCTCGATTTGGGAATGCCTAGTGACGAGAGATGCGTTTTGCGAGGGAAGGTAAGGCTTTCAAGTTGTCTGGAGGACGGGGGCAGCATCAGTTAGATGACCATGGCTCCGGGGAGGGAGCAGTCAATAGCTTCGTTAGGGTAGTCTAGCTACGGCTAGATTGCAAATATATTTGCTCAAGGTACAACCGTAATTTCTATTTGCATGTGGTTTATGTGATGCACTCGACGAGTTACCTGGTCTGCGGGAGAATGAAACAGTATGATACGGATATAATGGTCAATGCTTACCATGAGGTTTTGATAGTGCGTGAGCTTGTCTGCTTTGACAGTGTCGTGCTGAGGATGTATTCAGTAGGTGCGAATCTTGTCAACATAGGCTCTGTTTCAACCGTTCAGACGCACTACCCTACATGCGAGCTCATTTTTCATCGCGTCCAAACGCACCAGGTCTAGATGGAGATTGTTGGATGCACGGGTGAATTGCGATTTCACAAATTACGTGAAGCATGTACAGTTTTCTGCAAACTGTAGCCACCGTTGTTGAGGCAATCTACTCGCTTGACGCAACATGTCACCCGTGGGCCTGTCAATATGTACTTAGTATGTGCCGTGCCTAACACGGCGCATGATACCTAGCCCCTCGACGCAAAACCAATGGACGAGGCAATAGAGAATTCGAGAGCAAAAATAAAATACAAAAACCAAAAGGTTTAATCCCTCGCAAGCGAAAAGACAAAAAAAGAAAACGTATGAACAACAAAAAAAAAGATGTGCCGCAGCGAGGACTCGAACCTCGGTTTCCAGTGATTTCATGCTAGACGAACCACAAACTGGTGTCCTTACCCCTAGACGACTGCGGCGTGTAGGTTGGAAGATGTCGGAGAAAGCTTCTTAATTTGGGTTATAAACCTTGTCGGACGACAGATGCATTTACTCACCCACATCTTCGAGCCTTGTCTACCTAGGTAGTCTGGTGTGGGCTGGTGGCACCATGACACCCAAAGTGATCAATTGATGCTACATGGCCAGCAACCCGCGGCAGAAATTAGCCCTGTCGACTCATTAGGGCCTCGGGCTGACTCATTGGGGCTCAGTTGACTCCATCAATTGATGTCGACTGCGGTCGCAGCGCCAACAGCCCCTGGAGTGCGCTAGGATAGGCCGACCAGACCTGGGCAGAACCATTGAATCATCCAGTCCACAACATTCTCAACTGAGTGAATGAAAATTGCCCCTCACCAGACTGCCTGTTCGTGCCCGCCAGACGAGACCAGAACAAGCACCCTGCCAGTTGAGACTGGAGCAGTCTGGCTGGTTGACACTGAGATTTGCTGCCCCTCCAATTGGCCTCCCGTTGATAGTGCCAGATGCCGTTTGATTTGATGCCATAATAAAATCAACGACTCCAGACCAAAAATTACCAATTATTCATCAATGATTCCAACCACACCTTGTCGTCTTTCGTTGCCATCTCACGCATTCTGCATCCGTTCTTAACCTGTCAATATCAACTTGACCTTTCATCCGTTTTCTTCTCCCACTCTTGTCCCACTCAACCACACGTCGACGTAATACAGACGAAGAAAAAACATCGCAATCTTCTTCCCCCACCAACGACAAGTCAACCTACGGAGAGAATCGACCTCTCACACTCGCCCAGCACTTCCAACCAACACTATTTTGCAACGGAATCATTGGAAGCGACCTCACACTCATCACTGGCTATGCCTTCTCCGGAAGGTGCACCTCAATCCGGCCGAGGCGAAGGCTCCAGAGGACGCGGTCGTGGCCGTGGGCGAGGCGCTGGTGGTCGCGGAAAACGAGGTCGAGGAGGAGCAAATGCTCAAGCGACTACAACTCCCGCAAATCCAGCAGCCCAAGATGTCGCTGCTGCCGCTGCCGCTGCCAGAGCTCACATCCTGAAGCAACAAACCCAACCTGCCGAATCTAACACAACCGGTACTGCGGCACCCCCCGATGCTGACGATGATGCTGATGTCTGCTTCATCTGTGCTAATCCTGTGGCGCACCATTCCATTGCTCCATGCAACCATGCTACCTGTCACATCTGTGGTTTGCGCATGAGAGCCCTCTATAAGACAAAGGACTGTGCCCATTGTCGAGTAAGTACCATCCCACACCTCCAATTATGCACGAGGAATCTTCCAAAACATATTAACACTCTCTCTAGACTCCAGCTCCGTTTGTCATCTTCACCGACGATGCAGAGAAGCGATTTGAGGACTATACCGATAACGACATCACCACAACCGACTCCAATATCGGCATCAAGTACACAAATGAGGACATTGTTGGGGACACTGTGCTCCTGCTGCGATACAACTGTCCCGACGAATCTTGTGACTTTGCGGGTCTCGGATGGCCAGACCTGCATCGACATGTTAAATCAGTGCACCGTAAGCGAATGTGCGACCTTTGCACCCGTAACAAAAAGGTCTTCACCCATGAACACGATCTCTTTTCCGACAAGGAACTCGAGAAGCACATGCGACGCGGCGACGATAAGCCAGGCGCCGCTGACCAGACGGGCTTCAAAGGCCACCCCCTGTGTGGCTTCTGCGGTGAACGTTTCTACGACGACGACAAGCTGTATGAGCATTGCCGTATGAAGCATGAACGTTGCTTCATTTGCGACAGAAGCGATTCACGGCAACCACACTACTACCTCGACTACAACGCGCTAGAACAGCACTTCAAGAAGGACCACTACATCTGCTCAAACAGCGAGTGCTTGGAGAAGAAGTTTGTCGTTTTTGCCTCGGAAATGGACCTTCAGGCGCACAACCTGAAGGAACATGCGGGCAAAGCTGCAGGCAGGGACGCTCGACTGGTCGACATGTCATCCTTTGACATTAGACAATCCTACCAAAATGAGAGACGCGGAGGTCACAGAGACGGTGGTGAGGGACGCGGCAGAGGACGTAGAGGTGGTGGCAGAGGCAGAGACCCTAACGAGGATGCCGTGCCGCCAACCTCTGCTCAGCCATTGCGAAGAGATGAACTTGCTCTGCAGCGTCAACTCGCAATTCACTCGACGCAGTCTGTTTCGAATCGAACCTTTGGAGGCCAGCTCTCAGCGCCTGCTGGACAGTCATCCAGCGCACGACCAACATCATCTGGTACTTCAACGCCGACTCGAAACGCCGCCATCCAAAATCAAAACGGCCTCGTTGACTCCATAAACTCTCTCACCATCACAGATACCTCCAACATGTCGCCAGAAGAACGAGCTCGACTTGTCCGACACAGCTCCGTGGTTGAGCGAGCTGCCAACCTCCTCGGCAATGACTCCAATAAGCTCAACACCTTCCGTCAACACATCTCATCCTACCGCCAGGGCGGATTCACTGCTCCACAGCTCATCGACGCCTTCTTCACCTTATTTGCGGACGTCTCATCCAATGCTCTGGGCACGCTGGTCCGCGAAGTATCGGATCTCTTTGACGACAAGAAGAAGGCTGATAGCCTCCGCGCAGCATGGCAAGATTGGCGCGCCATCAACGAAGACTACCCCAGTCTCCCCGGCCTCAGCGGCATGCATGGCGCAACCTCAAGTTCAAGTGGATGGGCACACGCGGCCACCGCCAACCCAGGCTTACCCAACGCTGCTCCGGCACAGAAGCACTCTAACCGGGTGCTCCGTCTCAAGAACAGTACTCGTCTCGGTGGACCAGCGCCGGCAACCGTCAGAACAACACCGGGTTGGATATCATCCCCAGCCGTCCAACCACCATCCGCCTCCTCTTCATCCGCATTCCCCTCTCTCGCGTCAGCATCGACATCGACATCAACACCTGCCTCCCGCTCAACATGGGCATCATCAACTTCCCAACCGCAACAGCCACGAACCGCCATCCCCCGAAACCAAGAAGCCTTCCCCTCCCTCCCCGCGGCACCCAAGCCAACCACCACCATCTTCGGCTACGGTTCCGGCAGAGGCGTCCGTAGGGACTACGGACACGCTGAATCCAATTTCCAGTGGGGGAACAGCTCGTCTGCCGTGAACACCCCTCCTAATGAAGAAGAGGAAGAGACGGGCAAGGGCAAGAAGGGCAACAAGAAGGGGAAAAAGGTACTTGTACAATGGGGTTAAGCAGCATTTCAGGTTCTAGCTCTTGGTGGATTAAAGCATGGTACGTGTTGGATGCATGGAGCGTTTTGGCAGATAAAAAGTTCATAATGACAAACTGTGTCAACGATTTGTAAATGAGCATGGAATACGGAGTAAATAAATGGCAGCGCAATCACATGCCCTTGATTGACTGGTGGCCACGGTCGACACATACATGAATTGCCACAATGGCCAGAGTCTTAATGGAAATTCGAATATTGAAACCCATTATTACATTACGCTTGTGACTAAAAGACATCCTAAGCTAACAAAGCCGCACACAATGGCATAAAGTGTCTGCCTTTCCGTCACAGGCCATCACCCAAGAATACAACAGCTTCCAATATACACACTGCCAAATATGGTAATACGTTGCAACAATCTTGTAGAGCACAATGCAAATGTGTGGACAACATTATTCACGATACCGCCCCCGCCCCTGCCCCCGTTCCCTTGTTCATGCTAGGAAGTTGACTACAAGCCCGCTGGCTCATAATACTCGCGAAACCGATCTGTCTCCTCCCATCGCACATTGTATACGACGTTCCAGCATGCGAGAAGTAGCTGCGGGAACCTCGTTGTCCAAAAACTCAAGTATCCCTCTGGAAGGGGTCCCACTTGGCGCTTCAACGAGTCCGGCATATCCTCATAATGGTTCCGCTTGTTTCGAAGGGCTCGGAGAAGATCTAGGAGTCGTGATCCTGTATATTTGCGTTGCTTTCCCAGAGAATCGACGAATTCTCGTGGCAACACCCGCAAAAAGTCGCCTCTTGTCACGTCTGGGGCATGTCTTTCCAATTCTTCCAGAGCTATGGATGGAGGGTCGCGGGGCTCCTTTTCGAAGTGATCAGACACATCACATAAGAACGACAATCTCTTCTTGGCGGACCAAAAAAATGGATGGCACATAATCTCGTTGGCATTCGGTCGTTGTTTGGGATTGGCATCAAGCATGGATGTAATCAGGTCCTTTGCCTCGTATGCGAAGTCTCCCAGGACGTCCAGCAGCTGTAAGCTGTAGTTGTTCTTTCGAATGTTGACTTCTCTCATGTACCTGTCACCACAGTCATATGGATGAGAACCATTAGTCAGGACATAAAAGAAGACGAGACCAAGGGAGAAAATGTCGATAGCCCGTGTAGCTCGTCGATGGTTGGGCATTGTAGGGTCCTGGACGAGAACGGAGCCAGATCCGCTATGAGTACTGGCCTCCATCAGATTGAGGTCTCGGCCATCGTCGTCAAGTAGGAGCTCCGGCGCTCGCCATCCAGATGTTCCAGCAGCTCTACCAGTGGTGGCTCCAAACGAGGATTGCTCGCTCTCCAGCTTTTTACAGAGGCCGAAATCCGAGACGAGAAGTCGAGGCTTGCCATTCTTACCCATATTCACAAGGATGTTTTGCGGCTTCAAATCTCTGTGAACAATGCGCAAATTATGCAAATGGCTGATGCCATTGGTAATTTGGTACAACACGCCTGGCAAGTCCAGTTTGCCGGCATTGGCCAACTCGCGGTACGACTGTGGCCGTTCCACTATCTCAGCCAGTGATGCGGCGCAACGTTCCAAGGCAATAAATAGAAATCCACCTTGAGTTTGTTGAGAATAATAACGAATAACTAC
The DNA here is from genome assembly GCF_001653235.2 of Pochonia chlamydosporia 170. NCBI lineage: Eukaryota > Fungi > Ascomycota > Sordariomycetes > Hypocreales > Clavicipitaceae > Pochonia > Pochonia chlamydosporia. The sequence goes on from NW_019154046.1 coordinate 191,759, forward strand.
AAGATCGCGTTAGTCCGAGGGCATGCACGGCAAAAGAAGACAATCAAATCATCAACTAACCATTCGGATGGTCGTCGCTTTCTCGCAGCAGCCTCGTCTCCTGTGAGGCAATATCGTAGAACTGAATCAACATTCGCTTGACTGCCACGTCGCGACCATCAAATTTTCCGGCAAAAACGAGTGTCCCGTTGCTTCCAGTTCCAAGCTGTTCCTCAAGGTTCACTTCTATGTTACCCATTCTGATAATAGGTCCAGAAACAGCTTGCATATCATTAGCCACTGTCAACACGTCCGGCTCCCACACGGGCCTGTCACCAAGCTTCTTTGCATTGCTAACAGCCTCTTCGACTGTGGCGTTGGCTGGTTCGTCCTCTCGGGATTGCGAGCTGTCACGCGGTCGACCTTTGCGGTGCTTGACGCCACCCCGACGGCCACGATGGGCCTTCTTTTTCTTGCCCTCTGGCGCCGGACTGGGGGCGACCAATTTAGTCTCTATCTCGTCACTGATAGATACCTTCTCCTCACCAGCAAGTAGCTTGGATGATATCGCCCCGGACTTCGAGGAGCCATCGTTGTCTGCCAGGGTTTCAAGGTCGGACCGTGCAACGCCCTCATCACCGGTTTTATGTCCTAGTGCTTTCATATCCACTTCTGGCTTTTCGGTGTCGGTTGAGTTGTCGTCCACTCCCGACTCCACTGGGCCCTTCACGCTGAGTTCTGAGGAATCGCGGTCCTTGTTCGCCGTATTCGCGTCGGAGACTCCTCCCGGGAGCAAGTAGGAAAGTGCATCCTTTGTGCTACTCCCATTGAGGTAAAGCTGGTAAGCTCTGGTGAAGTTTTTTCTGTTGTAGACTAGTAGACCGAATATGAAAATAATCAAGACTGGATTGCTGATGAATTCATAGACGCTGGTGGCAGCACTTTGTGGAATGTTCTTCACCTTATCCACAATGGTAGACTCGTTAGCTTCGCTATTCTGATTATCGTGCAGGACAGATTCATTATCTGGATCTTCTCGCCCGCCGCCAACAGAGCTTCCGTCTGTCAGTCTTGGAAATTGCTGCGTTGCGGGACGGCTGCCAAGCGAGTGAGTGCCGACTAATTTGGATAACTTGGCCTCGGTCATGGTGTCCCACTTGTCCATCCTCTCCCACCCGTCAGGGAGGGAAGCTTGAGCTTCTGGGGCCACGTGGATGAGGGGGTACGAGCTGCCACTGAGTGCATACCAACTACCTGTCTCGGTTCGGTTGAGGAAGATACTGTTTGAGGTACGGTCGTCGGGAGTTGGCATGGTTGGTTGGGACAAGAGAATTAAATCAGGGTTGCTCCCTGGGGCCGCATCACCGGGTCTGCAAACGTCGAAGACGCGAGCGACCGGAACATCAAACTTCTGGCTGAAGAGGCGAGTGGGCATGGAGTCGGAGTCGGATCGTGCATAGTCAAAGGAATAAACCTTACCGTCATGCTGGGTTGAGATGTAGCGATTGTCCTTTGAAACGTGATACTGGTGAAATAAATCTTTGTCACGGTTGTTTGGTGTCCACTCGGCATATTTGAGAGTGGCAATGGGCTTTCCGTCCCGCCTTTCAATACCAACAGTGTACTCAGTCCTGCCAAGGGTAATGGTGCCTGTGGTGCTACATTCTTCGGCATCCGTGTCATACAACGCATTTGGCTTGAGGCAGCTCTCGGCTTGATTAACGTGAGAGCCTCCAGTACCAAACCACTTGAGAATATTTCCCGTGGCAGCGTCGAGAGTAACCATTGTTGTCCTCTTGTCACCGACGTAAACGACGGCTGGCCCTGGTTCCTCTCCAGCGTAGGGGGAAAGATCTTCAACCAGCTCCTTCATGGTGAAGCCGGTGAAGCGCGGGCGAGCGCCTGGCTCCGGAACCCATACATAGACGCCACCGTCACGATTGGGTTCGATTGCCCAAACGTAATGATCCACTGCATCATGATCGTCGTCGAGAACGGAGGTGTTGCCTCGGTAGTGGATGGTTTCAACCATTGGTTGGACGACCTGGAGATGCCAAAGCTGTTTACCGGTCCTGCGGTCATTGGCATATAGGTCTCCATCGATGGTCGCCAATAGAACAAAGTCTTCCACTTCCCAATCCTCCAGACTCCGCGCATATTGCTGCGAGGTCGTCAGCCCAGAAGTAGAGGCGCTGCTGGGCTGTTGACGTTGACGTCGTGGAGGGGATGGTGCTCGGACGGAGTTATCCGGAGCCAAAGTTGCGGGGGCGCTCGCATCGTCAGGAATGAGGATGTTATCGTGGTGTGAATTCTTTTTCAAGCTGCGTCGAGCGTGCTGCTGATGCGGCTTCTCTTGGTGATGCTGATAGATATTCTTGTTCTGCTCGCGCAGAGGCGATCTCTTGCGGTCACCACTGCTGGACGTCTCTATCGTAGCTGCACTAACGGCACTGATGGGCGTGTTTTCCCATTGAGCAGGGCCACTTCGGCTGGCGTGGGAGGCAGCGATTGTTGCCGCCTCCTCGCGGGCCTGTTTTCTATTCTCTCGGGCGTCTACATCGACATCGGCAGCAGCGTGCGGAGAGATGATTGAATGGGCAGCCTGATGCAGCGGCTGACGCTGCTGTTGAGCGTTTGTGAGCTGTATCCATGGCAATAATATAACGGCAAAGGCGAGAAACAATTTCTGCTGTTGCGAGGACCCCCGCCCTTCGATTGGGGGTCGTCGAAGCATTTCGGGGGGTGAAACGGCGATTACGAGGATGGCATGGAGGCAGCTGTCGACGTTTGATAATAGTTTGTGGTGTCGTGCTTCAGTCGTCTGGATGGACTACACGAGCTTGTGGTCCGTGTCGCTGGTCGTGCTGGTCGTAGTCGATGAGGAGGCGCATTTACGGCGACGATGGTGGTGAATCCATCCCCTCTAAATAGATAGGCTGAGTGCTTGACCAGGTACGATAAAGTCGACGGCAAGAATACAGGATATATCGCTAGTTTCTGTTGTACGCTGTGATAAAAAAAAATATGAACGAAGAGGGTGATGAGAGGTTGGAGAATGTGGGAAACGTAATCGAGGGCTGGGCGAAGCAATGAGGGCCAAGTCGATGGCGGATGGCATGGATATGGAGGGCCACAAGCCAAGCCAAGCCAAGCACCTGCACGTACCACTTGCCTATTCATCACTCATGGGCTGAACACGAAGGTGCGGCCCAGGCACCGTGTTTGCCATTTGTTGCACGGAGGCCAGGTACCTAGGTGTAGGACAGTGTGCAGGAGTTAAATTCTGCACTGTCCTAGGATAAAACACAAGGCAAGGGGAGAGTAATTGTTGTTGTCGATCCTGGAGGCAGAATATTCACAGTTGGGGTTTTCATTAATGTATGCGTCCGGGATACCAATTATGTCAAATTGGCGTCAAAATAATTATTTGCTGCTTAAGGTACTCGGTGCATCTCTGAGATTCTGAGGGTTACGATGCGATGTGACCTTGAACCGGGTTTTGTAGGCTGGTTCGCACTGTGATATTATGGCGAGATTTTATCCAACCAGACATGGGCCAGACTGGCCCACCACTCACTTGCAAGTCCAGTCAGATTCGGAACAAGTGAGACAGGTGTCAAGTCGAATCAGTCTGCTTGTGACCAGGGTCAGATCTGGACCTGGCCTGGTCTCTGATTGACCCAGAGTGTTGAAAACTGCCACCAATCCAAACATTGACTTTATTTGCTCCACGGCCACCAACAACAAAACGTTGACCAGAGTTGCCGACATCTGGATCGAAGCAGCTTTGCATGTTGAGCACCTGGATTCTATCAAACTGCATGTCTGGCAAGGAGCACTCTGGAATATGATGGACTCACATTCACGACCAAGGTCAGCCCAACCCCTCAGTCAAGGTCAGGAGTCAGGACATCGGTCAACATTGAGAAGAATCCTTATCTGCGATGTCAAGACTCAAATCCTGTGGCCGCAACAGGCAATGGCTGCAAAATCCGACTTTTTCAATCCGACCTACCACTGAATCTTCTCCAGCTGTGCGGAGTAATAGTTCCAGGGGCTCAAGGAAGGGAACATTGAATGCACGACTCTGCCACCCCCTTACCCGATGCACCAGCCACGGTTCACAAATTTTTCATTGACTCTCTCCGTTCGTTGAATATATCAATACATCTGCCTAGCTATGTCACTCAACGTGGAGTTTGAAGCCAAGTCAACAGACTGTTTGGGTTTAGCAATACTCGAAGCTCAACTCTTGGCAAGTCTGGGCCATCAATATTCGAGACAGAGCAACACAGACCTGTCCAACTTGGCGCTCTGTGCAGTATCCTGTAGGAATACGCAACCTGCTGGCCAAGCCGATTCTCTTAAAAAGGAATTTGCTTCCCTTCCCCTCCCACAAAACATACTATAGTCAAGCAAGGACCAGATTCATACCAAATGAATATGCATTACGTCTCGCAGACACGGGGGGGTAGTATGACTGACAAATTCAACGTGCCTCGACTCATTCTCGTTTGCTCTGTGATCCAAGCTCTTCACACCTGTCACAAGTGATATATTCCAAACACTTCGATCAGCTCATGACTTACAGCAATGCACTCCCTACTCCGCTCCGTGCTCTACGGTCGGGGGAAACTTTATGAAATCTCAAGGCTGTTCACAGCATGGGAACTTGAGATGGCCGTTGGATATCACCCTATCATGACGTGCTCGTAGGGCTTGATCGCTACGTATCACCTCTGCATCTGCCATCCACATCAATCCTACCAGACATGTCACATCCCTGCCGTGCATGTTGGCTCCGGGTTTTTGTTCAAGTCCGTCCCAGCCAAGAGGACACGAAACACACAACCACAATATTAACCGCATGAAACACATTGCAGCATTCTAGTTGCCAAGTACCAACGCTGTGTCATGTTGTGATAATTTTGCTTCAAACGACAAGTCTTTCCCCTCCCACTTCAAACTTGACGACATGAATTTTCACTGTGGAAACAAAACGCTGTGGGGTGTCGGAGGGACGGACCTCTGGGGCCATCTCCAGACTGCAGCAGCTGCCGATCAGATCAGCCCACCAAGTCCCATCGCAAAGACCCAACTCAATCCTTCCACCATAAACAACTGCCGTGACTGTTGAGGGGGGGGGAAAAAATCGGTTTGCCCGGTGGCTGTCTTGAAGACGCCTCACCTTCCAGGGAAAGATGCTGGGCTCAAAAAAAGAAGAGCATCCGAAGCCGCGTTTGTCAAATTCGTCACTGTGGTAAGGAGTACCTGAGTCTCACTCACACTGTATGACTGTAGTGCACTTTAACTGGCTCGCTTGCTCCCGTCCCCCCACTTGCAAGCCCACCATCTTTAGTGTTTCTTTGTGGACACTCTTTGGCTCGACATTGGTGCGGAAGTGGCTGGCCGAATTGATGAGATTTGGAGCACAAGGCCTTGAACTTCGGACTCTGTCGCAAGAGGCTCTGGAATTACGTAGGGGGGAGCACAGAGTACGGACTATTGAAAGCCAGCATGAAAAAGACAGGTATACCCTGTTACTTTTGTCCAGGAAATCATCCAGCCCTGCTGGCTCAAGTTTGTGGCGATGCATGGAGTAATTAAAAGCCTACCCGATCTTGCAAACAACAGTCACAACTTCGGCTCATCTCACCGTGTCCCTGACACTATTCATCAATTGGAAATAGCTGTTAAAAATCATTATAAATGCCCAGACTCTGAACCGATATTTTGTGTTACCAGTACAAGCAAATGCACCTGCTCTCCCATGCAAGCCTGTAGAACATTGTATCCATGTTGTTCCAACATCTCTCATGCCACATTCCCACGTCCCCATCTATGCCAGAACCTCTTCGCTCTCTTCCAAAACATCCTCTACAATCTCTTCGATGACCTGGTCCTGGTCCGCACCACTGGCCCCCATAGCCTTGGTCTTGGCCTCCAGCATAGCAGCGTGAGGATCCTGTGGTAAGCCAAGCGCAGAGCGCTCCTCGTAAATCTCCTCTTCGACATCGGCGCGCCAAGCGTACCATTCCTCCAACATAGCTCGTCGGGCCTCGACCACGGCCAAATCAGCAGAAGCACCACGGTCGGCATCTTCCTGTTCGAACACACGGCTGTACTCTCGCAGGTTTTTGCGGACCTGCTTCTGCTCCTCCTTGGTCAACAAGCTAGCAGGTCTTGGTCGCCACTGGAACTGCTTGAATTTGTCGATGGGTTCTTCCCGCAGAGCCTCACCCTTGAAGTCATAAATGTGGTATCCGTTTTCCATCTACAAGCAAAACAGTTAGCTTCATGTTCATAGATATACTGTGGTCCGTCGAGCATTCACACGATAGTAAGAGACTTCAAAAGAAACGAAAAAAGGTAAAACTCACAGCATGCTTCCAGACTGATGCCCAGGTGGCAACATATCGTCCTGACGGATCCCACTCAACATCGGTTACACCGTAGTGATCAGCAGTGTTCATCAATTGCAGGTTGGCAGTCATGTCCTTGTCTGATTCGGGCTTATCACCCTCAAAGTCCAGGTCAAAGAAATCGAGGTCGGAGCTCTGCTGATTGTGGATTGTGGCAATGACAACGAATCGTCCCCGCGGTGACCAATAGATGGCGTTGCTGTTCTTCTTGTCCAGTGTTCTAAGGTGCTTGAAGTTGCCCGCAATAGGTCCCTTGACCTTTTCGGGGCAGAAGAAGGAGACGGCCGTCTTGGGTGGAACAGCAGTGACGCCGACTGGCTCGGTGGTGGTGATGATCGCGAACCTGTCACCCTTGGGCTCCCAAGCAAAGTTGATGACGGTGTCCTTGATGGTATCGACAACCTCGACAGGGACGCCCTTCTCCTTAACTCGGAAAATCTCCAGTGTCGTGGCTTGCGATTTCTTTGATTTGGAGTGTCGGTCGACCTTGACGCAAAGATAGGCAGCCTCCGATTGCCAGTGCAGCTTAGCGTCACTAACGCTGAAGAGATTGAGCGATCGGACAATTTCCTTGGAAGGGATGCTCATCAAGCCGACCTTGGCGGGATTGCTGCCAATTTCGGGAGTCCAGAAGCAGAAAAGCTGCTCGTAGCTCTTGACACCTTCTCTCTGCACAGTAGCGGGAGCCCAGTCAAAGTCCATGACGCCTTCGATCTTGATGCTCGTCTTGTCTAGCAGATTCATGCGTGGCAGTTCATAGACAGAGATGGACTGGCCTTGCGTCAACCGGGCCACATACTTGTCGTCTGCGGACCACTTGAAGGCCGGCCATTGCAACTTTGGCGGAGGCTTGCCCTCCTCGCCCTTCGGCAAGTCCAGGTTGGCGAAAGAACGCAAGGGAGCGCCAGTAGCGATATCCCAAATAACGTAATTCTTGCCATCATCATCGATGGAGAGTGCAGGGTGGCCAGTCTCGGGGATGGAAATTGGTCGGTTAGACCAAGTAACCAAATACCTCTCAGTTGGGGAGAAGGCGACGAGATTGACGTAGGGGTGGGCAAATCGAGCTTGTCGGGACCATGATTGACCGCCCCAGAGCTGAACGCCTTGGGCGTGGATTGAAGTCAGATATGTGCCGAGCGGCGACCACTGCAAGAAAGTCTCGGTCCAGTGTAGTCGGTCAACGATGTTTTCAGGCTGATCCTTCTCGTTGTTCCAAAACACGCCCACAGTGTCTCCGCGATACATAACGAATTGGTCGCGTCCTCGGCCAGAGGGGTCCTTCATGAACCACCGCAAATGCTCCTTCTCGGTAAACTCGTCAATGTGAGGAGGTGTATATTTTTCGTCAACTCTGCCCTCGCCACCATACCGCTCGATGTCGGTTAATTTATTCACACGCATAGTGTGCTTCTTGTCAAGGGGAACCAGGTCCAGCTGTCTCGTGGCAGCAGCGGCTTCGGCAGGTGAAGAATACTCAACAAATGCAAAGCTAAGGGTACCATGGTTAGCTAAAAAAAAAAAAAAATCGTTGTTGTCGCTCCAAATGAAAGCAGTTTACATGGTCAATGCTACGAGTGCAATATCGAACGCAGCAACTAACCTCATAGAATATCCATCATCGCCCATGGGCATATAGACTAAATCCTCTCTCGTCCTTCCAACAGTGTTAAGCTTCTTCAACAAAAATTTGAGCAGCTTCGGTTTCTGGTCCTCCGTGACCTTGGGGAGGCCGTCGACTACAACAAAGGCGTCATAGCCCTGCTCCAACGAAACCTCGAACTTCTCGCGAAGATCCGAGATGTCAATATCATCCTCATTAAACTCGTCGTCGTCGAGGTCGGCCTCGCGCAAGTGGTCGAAGGACGGAGCCATGATGGCGAGTTTCCTCTACACAGGGAGGGGTGGAAAAAGTGCCCCGCTTAGGCGACAGCAAAATCTTGTGTGCGAAGACGACTTGGTGGTGCGTCCGGTTCGGCGTCTCGAGAAGAGGTATTTGTTGTTGATTTGGTGCAAGGAATTTTGATCACCGTCACGGGCCTCGGTACGTTGCGAGTGCAGCGTGTAGCGGTTGACCTGGGGCTGGGATGGGCAAATCCTCGAGGAGGGTCTCTCTCTCACAGCCTTCACAAATTTGGTGTTCTTCAGTTTCCACAAAGTGTGCGGCGGAGAAGCGATAATCCTTTGCCGCGAACGCGAATTTGCAGCACGAGGGGCAAGTCACGTGGGAGGGAGATGACGGATGGTGGGGTTGTTGAGTTTGCTGTTGGAAGCAGCAGGCAGACGGTGGAACAGACACGACCAAACGGCAGCAAGGATATTGTGCCTGTGTGTGCAGGAATTAGGGGAGCTCCAAAAAAGAGGCTGCCTCAAAGTGTGGAAAGCGGTCACGAACGAACCTCAACCACGACAACATCGACTATCAGGCCCTTTGACTTGAACTTTTGTTCCACCGCCAAATAGCCTGTCATGGTACGTATACGTATAATGCTGCCAACTTTGCCGGACCTAATTACTGCCAAACACTACTTGTCAAAACACAGCTAACCCGTTCTTCGCACCCCCGCCATACAGTCTTTCCAGCCAACGCAGATTTTCGAAGAGGGCACCACAGAGGAGAAAGGCGAGAATGCGCGTCTCGCCGCCTTTGTTGGTGCCATTGCTGTTGGCGACCTGGTGAAGAGCACCTTGGGTCCCAAGGGAATGGACAAGATCTTGCAATCAGCGTAAGTTGGAACTATGCCAACAACCCCCACCTTCAGGTTCCCCTTCCCACAGTCACAGATCTTCTAACGGGGTCGGCGTTGATGCAGTTCCACTGGCGATATTATGGTCACCAACGATGGCGCTACTATTCTCAAGTCGATAGCTCTTGACAATGCCGCTGCCAAGGTGCTAGTAAACATCTCCAAGGTCCAAGACGACGAAGTCGGTGACGGTACCACCTCGGTGGCTGTTTTGGCCGCTGAGCTACTTCGAGAAGCCGAGAAGCTGGTCGACAAGAAGATTCACCCCCAGACCATCATTGAAGGCTACCGGATAGCCAGTCAGGCTGCCTTGAAAGCTCTCGAGGAATCAGCCGTTGACCACAGCAAGAGCCCCGAGGCTTTCCGTAAAGACCTTCTTTCCATCGCACGAACGACCCTGAGTTCCAAAGTCCTGGCTCAAGATAGAGATCACTTCGCCACCCTTGCTTGCGATGCTGTCCTACGACTGAAGAAGTCGTCCGATCTCAGCCACATCCAGATTATCAAGAAGGCTGGTGGCAAGCTCAGCGAGTCATACCTTGACGAGGGCTTCATTCTGGATAAGAAGATTGGTGTTAACCAGCCCAAGCGGTTAGAAAAGGCCAAGATTTTGGTAGCCAACACATCTATGGATACCGACAAGGTCAAGATCTTTGGAGCTAGAATGAAGGTCGGCGCCACCAGCAAGCTTGCCGAGCTAGAGAAGGCTGAGAAAGACAAGATGAAGGCCAAGGTCGACAAGATCAAGGCTCACGGTATCAATTGCTTCATCAACCGCCAGCTCATCTACAACTGGCCGGAGCAACTGTTTACTGACGCCGGCATCATGTCCATTGAGCACGCCGACTTCGATGGCATCGAGCGTCTGGCGCTTGTCACTGGTGGTGAGATTGCGTCGACCTTTGATCATCCGGAGCAGGTCAAACTGGGGCAGTGTGACTTGATTGAGGAGGTCATCATTGGCGAGGATACTCTGATCAAGTTCTCTGGTGTGTCTGCTGGAGAGGCATGCACCATTGTCCTGCGAGGTGCCACTGAGCAGCTGTTGGATGAGGCCGAGCGCAGTCTGCATGATGCTCTGGCCGTCTTGTCACAGACTGTCATCGAACCTAGAACGACATTGGGAGGCGGATGCGCTGAGATGGTTATGGCCAAGGCTGTTGATGGTGCTGCTACTCGCGTTGAAGGCAAGAAGCAATTAGCTGTTTCCAGCTTCGCCATCGCATTGCGACAGCTTCCTACCATCCTTGCAGACAACGCTGGTCTCGATTCAGGCGATCTTGTTTCAAGGTTGCGAAAGCACATTTACGACGGTCTTTCTACGTATGGTCTGGACCTTTTGACTCCTGGCGGTGGTGTTGCCGACATGCGAGACCTTGGCGTTATTGAGAGCTACAAGTTGAAGCGAGCGGTTGTGTCGTCAGCCAGTGAAGCGGCCGAGGTAAGCATTCATAGTGATTTATCTCACGATGATTTCGCCCACAGACATCGGTATAGAAGCTAACCAACCCATTTTTGCAGCTTCTCCTTCGAGTAGACGACATTATTCGAGCTGCGCCTCGACGGCGGGAGCGCATGTAAAATGCAGAGTTGACGGCAATTTGGAGTACAGTAGATATGGAATAGATGGGGATTCATGAATGCAAAAAGTAAAAAGTTCAAACAAACCCTGTAATGATACCATAGAGATCATAAAAAGATGATTCGTAGTTGGTAGGCATTGGTGGCACCGAGCATCAAATGCATATCAGACGTATGGTCGTCGATCTTCTCTCCATCTACGCCCGTCCCAGCCGTGTCTGCGTCGTGTCAAATTTAGTTGTCCCGCCTTTGTCTTTGGCCCAAGGTTTGATGATGGACACAATTTACATACACAGCAAGTTGCGATGTATGGTCATGGCAGTCAAGACAGCCAACAGATGCCGACACAAGCCCCTGCGGTCCTGGGCCGTGAATGAAGCCAATCGAAGCACATTTGATGTCGATCACTGTTATAAAGATGGCACCTGTAGGCCTCCAGTCTGGCTTCCGTTGATAGTCTTCTCTTGCTAGAACTTCTCCAAACGGCCAGAGCCAACAGTCTTGAATCCCTGTCCTGGTCCCCGCCATCAATCATATCGACCTACACAGATGAAATGGTTCCCCATTGATTTACTAATTTAAGTTCCCAAGTTGAAAGTCCTAATTTTATACCATCTCCCTGCATCGCAAGGTGAAGCTGCTTATCAATATTGCGTGACTTGACTGTTCTGCGCCTGTGTCTGTGCCTGTGCCACAGACAGGTCATGGAGACTGGCAAGCATTTTGAGCGGCCCAATATTAAGGGGATCTCAGTGGAAATAACGTGGATTTCATGCGGCGCATGGCAACGGAGATGGCTGACTTTCCTTGCTCGAAGGCTGCTTGTGTAATTTCGTTGCAACTTTATTCCCTGTTTGGTGTCAACACTGTCTCCGATGGGATTTCCGTGTTGTCGCAAAGTGGCTATCAGTGAATGAGAATTTGCTTTTCTGTTCCAATTCTTCTTTCCTTTGTTTTTTTAATTCCTATTTTCGGCATGAGTGATGGAGACAGTTCACAGGGTAATGTGCATTTGTGTTCGGATACATGATTTTGTCATCTTCATCTCTTTATCAGCTTGTTTGCAGCCTGTCCGCATAGTCCAGAGAGCTGCACTTGGTTTTGTTTTTACGAGTCAACCACAATGCCCTGGATGCGGTTCCTAAACTATAAATCTGGATACTACTGACCATAATCAAGACACCCATAACACCAGTCGTAATGATCTCGCAATTATGCATATAGTAAAATACCATGTGCAAGCTTACCAACATGGGCGGGGCTGTCTCTCTCTCCCTTGGCCTGTGATGGACATGGTCTTTGTTTACAGTGTCATCGGTCCGGTCCTGGATTTCCTTGGTTTGCGGCCGCTCCGGAACACCCATGTCTTATGAATTGCATGTTCCTTGACAAGTGAGAGGGAGCTAAGCCACCTGTGGAACTTCTCAACAGTCTGGTGGAAGCTGACTTGGGCACACAGTGATGTTCGTCTCCCTCACTCTGCTTCAGAACCCCCTGGTTCAATATTCACTGCCCCTGAAGAAGGACCGTCAATGGGGTCAGTTCATGGTGAGACGGAGCATGCCGCGCCTGCTAATAAAAAAACTGCCAGACACACTTGGTCTGCATCAGCCAGGCTTGCCTTGCTGGCTGATGGTGGGACTGGCGTTCAAGAAACGGCTGGGGTCAAATTTGTTTGTGCGGGCTTTTGCATTGCGCCAATTCCGGGTTTCTTCTCCAGGAAGGGAAGACGACAGGAAGCATGAACACCTCGCTTGAATTCCGTTGGCAGGCTGTGTGCATCAGCATATCTAGGTATTTAGGGTGTAACCTCGCGTGCAGTTGGCTATGTAATGCGTATTGACGTATCTGTGACCTGGAAGAAGGATATTCGCAGACAGTTGGTTCTATATTGGGTTGGGTTATGGCGATGGCAGATGTCGCGCAACGCTCCTAGGAGGTTTGCCTGCCATCAATCATCTCAAGGCGCTGCATTGCTGCATGGCGAGAAAATTTAACGTGCAGTTGAGCTCGTAACGGCAAAACCTTGAGCGAGAGATGGCAAGCAGTCAAGCAATTCAACATTCTTATTTTGTAGATGCATAGTTGAGTTGTGCGAAGAGTCTCCACTGCCTTGATATCGTGCTTGCGTGCTAACCGTCGGCAAGGATGGTGTGTCCAACTTGTTCCAACTCAACGAGTGTGTGGATGTTTGTCGACGGGTAGGAATTCGTTCTGCTGGTTCTTCATCTCTGTGTCTGTATGCCCAGTGCTGTATGGAGCCGTGCTGGCTCTAATCATCAGTTGCACTTGTCGGGTACAGTACCGTTCAGGTGCTGTCTGGCAAGCATCCATGGCAGTCTTGGGCTTGCACTGACCGGCTGGCAGATGGGAATGAACCCTGGCTGGCGTTGGCTTTCCTGTTCCTTGCTCGAGGAGCAGACGTGAATGTGGATGCGGATGCATGTGTGGATGTGGATGGTGCGGGTCAGTCGTTGCAACCCGGCTTTGGTTTGGGCCCGTCCAGAGTGTTGGTCCTTGCTGGGAAGCAGCAAGCAGCAAGCTAGGGAGGTATCACGGCCCATCCTTGTGCATCGGCGGCCATCAAGAATTCTGACTGGCTGAAGGGATATGCTCGATTTGATTTGGCTTTTGGGCTAAAGCAACAAGTCAAGCCAAGGCACGAAAGCGCACACCACCCACTTGGGGCTCACTGGGGCTTACTGAGCAGGATTGGAGCATTTTGGAGCATTGGAGCACCGCATCGAGCCAAAAGAGGAGCCACAGATTGACCCAAATCGACCAGTCTCTATCAGAGCGGCGGAAGAATGCTGGTTGGATGAATTTGATGGATTGGAGCACTTGAGGGCGGGCGGCGACAGGCAAAAGAAGTCTGGTTGAGGAGAGTTGCTCGAGATGCTTGTTGGCTCAGTTGGCAGATTGGCAGATTAGCTTGGCCCATCCATCCATCCACCCATTCATCCAATTGATCCATTCTGTCTCCCTCTCGTCATCGACTTTTTCTTTGATCCTTGACTTTGCACTTTGCTCATCTTGCATTCTTGTTCTTGTTTTCACTCGACACTGTCCATCGATCGATTGATTGATCGACTTCTCCCGGCTCTTCTCTCGTTAGCAGCCACTTGACTCTCTCCGCCCATTCGTTCAACCCTCAACCACTTCCTTCGTTTTTAGTTCTTCTATTTTGCCCATATTATTCCATACTTGACGATAAACTCGCTCGCTTTCTGTCCTTCTTTTTCGATTTATTGTTTATTCATTCGGCTCATTCTATTTTATTCTCATGATACAACATCGTCAAGGGGCACATCTGAATCGTTGGTGACCGTTTTCTGACACGCCGTTGCCGCCCCCGTGACCCTCGTGCGCAATCCGTTGTCCCAGAAATCAGACAGACCAGACTACTTGCCGAAACCTACTTGACCCCTTTCCCCGCGTCGACGGCCTCAGAAACTTTCTTGGGACCCGACGCATTTCATAGAATCTACGACTGTCACGATTGATTAAGGAGGGCCTGTTCGGTCTTTTTGATCACCGCGAGTCCTTGCGGCTGGACTGGACTGGATAGGACTGGACTCCTGGCCACCGCGAAAAGGCCTGACATCCGATCGTCCAAACTCCGAGACACCACCCGCAAACCGAGGAAACAAGCAAACAAACACGTCGAAACTCCCATCTTCAATAATAGTTTCAACTCCTGTTTCTTGGAGCCTTGCATCTCCGGCTCTGCCTCCCACATCCAAATCAACTCCCTTGCATTCAGTCACCGCCTCCGACATCTGACATGCAGCCATGATGCGCGAACAGGTTGTTGGCAACATTCTTCCGAGCCCTGGATCTCCCCCCGGAATGACTACATCCAAAAGCTCAAAATCATCCTCCTTCCAGTCGCTTAATAGTGATGACGGCAGCGTCCTGGCCGACGTTGGCCACTTCGAAGACATTGGCCTGGACGATGACAATGTCACCCTCAAAGTCAATGTTCGCCCAGGACCAACGCCATTGACCACCTCGATTGGGCGCAATTTGGCAGGCGGAAAACGGCCACCGGGCCCAAAACCGCGCCGGTCGTTTCCAAACCTCCAAACAAACGTCTACGCAGCTAATCCCCGAAGCACAAGCCTCGCCGGCCTCACGGATCCGCGCTCGCTCTCCTTAAATCGAGGACATTCTACAACATCTTTACTTGTGTCCCAAAGAAATCGCAGCACCAGTCCCGGTTTATCTCTGAACCCCAGGGACGTCAACCTGCCGTCAAAGCCGCAGCCCAGACCCCGGAGGGGAAGCTGGCAGGCGAGCCGTGAGCGCAAGAGCTTGCAAGAGCTTGAACATGAGTGTGATGAGGACGATGGCGATGACATTCCCGATGGCGTGGTCCTTGAAAACGTTCCCATTTCTCCCCGCCCTGCTCACGAGCGCCCCCCAAGTCGAGCTCCGTCAGTTTCACCGTCACCAGACCGTGCTCCCAAAGAACGGGTACGAAGCGTTGGGAATGGCACACCAGCCGTTGCTCAAGCACAGGGGTCGCTGCGCTCTCCATCGTGGAAAGCGGATGCCACCGACAAAGCGCCTCCAAGCCCTCTTAAACTACGCGCCAATAGCTGGAATCTGGCTCTCGCAGAATTGAATGCTGAATCCAAAGCCTTGACCGAGAAGTTGGAGGAGCATGCGGACGAGCTGTATGACCGATTCAGCAGGCGGCCTTCTGGATCAGCCAGACCCAACACCTGGGACTCCAGCCAGTTGCCTTACGATCATGTGTACGACAAAAAGGAACGAGTCAAGTCGTCAACACCCGAGTTACCTCCGTTACGTAGAACAAACATCATGGTCGATCCTCTACCTATTTCCAAAGAGAAGGAAGCTGTTCTCAGCCGGACACGACCGTCCTGGCTGCCACCCAAGGATCCAGCCGAAGAGCGCCGTCACCTCAAGCAGTATCAGAAAATGATGGCCGCCAGTGCCAAGGCAGATGAGAGACGTGAAGCCGCGCGACGTTCTAGAACAGAGTCCCGGGACAACACCGCTGACAATCTTATGCATATCTGGGAAGGCGATATTATCCCACGGTGGAATGATGCCATACGCGAGAGACGAACGAGGGACATGTGGTGGCGGGGAGTTGCTCCCAGAAGTCGTGGTCTCGTTTGGGCTCGTGCCATTGGCAATGAGCTTGGTCTGACGGAAGCTACTTTTCGGACGGCTTTGGCACGAGCCCAGGATTTGGAAGAGCGTGTTCGGACCGACCGGGCGGATGCTGAAGATACCAGACGAGCCAAATGGTTTGAGCACATTCGCAAAGATGCAAGCAATAAGACCTGGAAAGACCTCAAGATCTTTGAGATCACCGGACCGCTACACCAGTCGTTGGTGGATGTGCTCAGTGCATACGCCATGTACAGGAATGACATTGGTTACGTGTCTGGGTGTAATGTACGGAGCCTTCTGCAGCCACTCTGTATATGTTTTGTTTTGTCACTAACACTCTTTGTAGACCATTGCAGCATTGCTCCTTTTAAACCTCCCGAATGCCGAATCAGCTTTTGTTGCGCTTGCCAACGTATTGAACCGACCTCTACCTCTATCATTCTTCACCGCCGACGAGACAGCACAAGCCTCTGCCTATAATCTGGCTTTACAGACACTTGGCCACAAATCGCGACCGCTTCATGAACATTTGACCAAAATTGTGCAGGATCTGACGCCGGAGCTTTACTTGGCCGACATGTTCCTCAGCATGTTCACTGGCAATCTTGCTATTGACGAAGCAGCACGCTTATGGGATGTGTATGTGTTTGAGGGCGATGCCTTACTGGTTCGAGCCGCCGTGGCGCTGTTGCTCTCTCGTGAAATGGCCCTTCTTGGGAGCAAGACTTCTGAAGAGGTCGTGGCTGTTATGGCACGGGTAAACTCGAGTCCTGGATCAGCACGGGCTGTAGGTGAAGTTGGAGCCGAGGACCGATTCATGGCAGCAGTCCGTGACGCTGGAAAGGCTTGATCGATTTTCGCCAGCCACTTTTTGACACCGGAACGGAGAACCTTTGCCACCATTTATGTACGACATATGGATCACCTTATATACTGGGGCGACATTTGTTTTTATTTGATTTTAAAGCGGCTTTATGTATATCAAGATATAGACGGAAGGGACACGTGCAATTGGAGCCGTGTTGAGGCGTTGTCACTTATTGGGCTCATGTGAGCGAAATGAAAGAAAGAGGAGGAAACCGGCCTCTGCTGAGGCTTGTTCATACGCAGCTGGCCCTCGAGGACCTGGCCACACACCATTTTGCTGCCCAAACGGTGCAGTAGTACCGAGCGATGAAGGATATTTGGCTCAGGATGCTGTGGAATGCTGAAATTGGACTCATTGGATTGATCGTTGGACTCGGGCGTGTTTTCTAGATAGGCGGCGAGTCTGGGTACATAATTTTTATTCTTGGTGGATATGGTGAGGTATATCCAACTAGACGGGATTTGGAAACCCGTTGGATTACATGATGCCTTAATTTTTATTACTTATTATGACGAGATTATTTTCAAAAAGGTGATGCATTTGTGAAAAGTACTTGAGTTGCAGAGGGCAGGTGAAGGTAAACATTGGATGATGGCGCTTGTATCAGGGCAATGCTTCGCCCCGTATTGCATATCTTGTGTGCCAAAATGATTCAACAGAGATTTCTTCAGCACGCTGTACGTTTGGGAATAGTCAACGAATCTGACTTATAAAGAGCGCTCAACAACATGCACACAGCATAGAGCCACTTGACAAGTTAGTCACTGAAGTCCAGCCATAAAAGCAAAAGCTCTAACCCAGCTTGCACGATCATTGATTGGGTATCACGTGATGAGAGGCGCGACAACACCAGGCTGGGCGACAAAAACATTGCACACGGTTTTTGTCACGTCGGGAGTCTGTCTCCATTGCCACTTACATCCAACTTACACGCATCGTACACATTTGTTGCCAACTCAATTGAAACAATACACGGCCCAAACAAGTCCACGCTTCACGCTTCGGCCAGAGATGCCCTCAGGCTATAAACATGGTGACACGCCACAGAAGGCCATGGTCCGTGGAACCATAAGCTACCTCGAATCGCAAGGCCTGCCTGTCAACAAATCCGCCATATTTCGACACTTTGAATTATCTCGCTCCCAGGGCTACGCAGCACTCAGTAGCGCCAGGTCCAAGCGGAATGATCCCGAGTGGGAAGAGACGCGTGGCCGACCAAGCAAGATATCTTCAGAGGACCAGCAAAAGATGGAGAATATCCTCTGGGACGAGGCGTATGAGAATGTATATCTCAATTGGGCGGGTTTAGCGAAACATTCGGGTGTAGAAATGGACTTTAATTCGAGGACCATGCACAGAGCCATGGGTACAATGGGATACAGACGGTGTTTGGCCTGTGGACGAGGCTGGGTGAATAGGAGAGTGAGGGAGAGGAGGGTGGAATGGGCGCGCAAGATGCTGGATACTTTTGCGGGCGACGACATGGCTTGGAAACGGGTTAGGTTCGGAAGTGAGCTGCATTTTGGATTTGGACTCGACGGTGCGATGAGGGTGTTGCCTCGGCCGGGCGAGAAGTACTGTCCCAGCTGTGACGAGGCACACGACGAAATTGGCAAGGAAGAACCGATGGACGATGCAAGATGGTCAAGAGACGTCAAGAGGGTGCATGCATGGGCGTGCGTAGGGTACAACTTCAAAAGCGAACTCGTGTTTTACGATGAATCAACGAGCCCCAACTCATCTGGAACGATCACCATGACCGACTACCGCGACAAAGTGTTGGAAAAGCACGTCAAACCGTGGCTGCAACCATCAAACGGTGGACCGCAGTCCTTCACCCTCGAAGAAGATGCCGACTCGTTTGCCCACGGATCAGGCAGCAAGGTCAACCTCGTGCAGCAGTGGAAAGACGCAAACTCCCTGAGGAGCCATTTCAACTGCGGCGATAGTCCCGACTTGAGTCCCTTGGATTCTTTGTGGCCGGCCGGGAAGCAGTGGAAGTTGAGTGCACCGTTGAAGGATTGGGGCGATGAGAGCTTGAGAGACGCGGCGAGACGGGCGTGGAAAGAGGTGGTCGTTGAGCAGGACAGGGTGAATGTCTGGGTTGGCTTTATGACGGCGAGACTGAGGGCAGTTATTGACAGTGAGGGTAAGATGGTGCCGTGGTGAAAATTGTATCATGACTGGAGCTTGGATCCCTGGTTTAGCGTGTTGTCGTTTGTATATTGTAGGCTGTTATTTTTGGTTTTACATGGCTCATGATTCATGAGTGACAATTACATACGAGGTGTAGGCTTTAGTAGGCATGAGATATATCTAGACTAATTAATTGCCGTGTCTAACTGCGGTCTTCAAACATACAATGAGTGTGATTTTAGTTTAATATTCAGACGTATGATTGACTAATTCTGAACGAGATATCCCATGAGCTTTGAGAGATGGATATGCTGACCACAAGTGTCGGTCATCAATGTGATCCAATGTTAACTTGCTGACAAACCTGAAGTTATTCCTGTACCTAGATGCCTAGGTAGGCAGGGTCACGGAAAATTCATTCTGTTTGCGAAACATTTGTCGAAGGTAGTCTGGATTGTAGCCTGATGGCATCGCGACTTGGACATCATTCTGGTTGGACAGCTGGTGCTATGGACGTTTGCTCACATCGCAGACGGGGGATTATGTTGTAATGAATTTATCAGCAGAACACCTTCAATATTCTGTGAGGACCACACTGTCGATTGAACTAGCAATCGCGAGTAGAAAGACTGTAGACATACAACTTGGGAAATGTTGCACAAATGTAGGGTAGCCAACACCAACAACCACCAATTGTCAACGCACCAGGCTTGCACATGATGCAACATGATGCATTTGTAGTGTATTATGTATAGGAACGTCTGCACAAGGCTGTGACATCTGTTCTACTCCAATCTCGTAATATTGATACTACGTTCCTGAAATAAGCGTGCGTTCGGACACCAATCCTGCCGCCGCTGCCACACCCCGTATGACAAAGGTACCGGGCTTCCTGGTTGTCGTCCCGTGATTGCAATTCAAAGTCGAACATACACTTGTGGCATCACATGAAAGTTCTTGTCTGCCATGTGGAGGAGCTGGCTTAATTAGACCAATGTGCCAGCGGCCAGACATCGCAGCACGCAGCACTACAATACAACACGGAGGATCTGATCTGCGCCATCTTGTGATACCTCCGACGCCGACTTCTTCCGCATTAGGGAGGGAGAGAGCCCTACAGCGAGAGAGAAGACCACTCAACTCAATCTGACAAATGGATTACTGTATGTTGTCCAATACAAACATCTTTGAGACTGGCAACGCTGTGCTGTGGACTCAGCCAGCCACGATTTCAAGACCTACAGATGCTGCTGCAAGCGTGCACAAATACAGAGACGATGTGTGAGGGTCCAAATATGTACAGTACATGCGGAGTACAGTCAGGTCAAGTGGTGTGTGCTGTAGCACTGATTGAGTGCCCAGGAGGCTCTGCGGGAGTCGTCTCGTAGTGGTGCTGGTCGGTGCTGTGCATGACTATGACTACATGTAGCGGATTGTGCCTTTGCTCTGGGGTTCATACCAGACTAGATGGGTGAATTCGACGAGGACAAGGCAAACGATAGATGTGCAACACAGTAACGCACTGTATGTAACTGCACGGAAGGTTGGAGGCCCGTTTGTCCCAAGTAAACAATAAACAGTCCAGGTCAAGTGCAGAGGCGGTGAACCAAGATGCAAACCAGAAGTCTGGCGGTTGGAGTGATCAGTGAACCACCAATGGTTTCACTGTGCGTGAAAATGACACTGATGGAACCTTGACATGTTGCTGCTGCGATATTCTAGCCCCAGGGCTGGGAGGGTGATCCTGGTGGCAGTTTGTGGAATGATGTGATGCAACCAAGCTCGAGAAGTGCAGAGTACAAGCTGGTCCCTCGACCTGTAAAGAGTGGTTGTCGAGGCCGCCAAGTACGTGAACAACCAGATACCTGGCATGGACCTGAGATTCTGGCGATGGCATCTTTCCAGCATCCGCCCTTTGGGACCAAGAAATTACCAGACTTCAATGTCTGGTGGATTGTCCTCCGTCTCTTAGACTGGAGAACGGAGGAGTGGAACCGGCAGCCGCGCCAGGGACCACTTTCATCTGCGACACAAGACCAGACTTGTTCCTTGGCTCAACAAATTTCCCAACAGAAAAGTTGGCAACTTTTTGCACCAGTTCGAAGCACACAGGGGTCAAGCAGCAGATTTGCAGCACCAGAACACGCCATTGATGAGTCCTGTTTGCCGAGCCTGACGCAGCAAGCACTCGGAAGCACATGCAAATACATGCAAATAATTTTCGCCTTCGAGCTAGGGAATCATACTGTTTTCGTGTTAGCTGCTCGGCCAGAGGGAGCTGAAGCTGTCGGGATAGTCAATACTTCAGATAACCACCTCGAACGACGTTGAGCATCATCTCGATAGCAAATACTTCACATGGCTGAGTTTCAATCAGGAAAATTCAGGTGCTGACTTGCAAAAATAGTCAAAGCTGGGAATATAATCCTCTCGCTCATCTCTTTGATAAGACCTCCCTAGGTTTGAGCCCGTCAAAATCTCAACTCTCCATCCCGCGTCCCCTGCTCCAAACACCGGGATAGCTTATCCCGACATCTGGACTCTCGCAACCCATCCCCCATCTCAAACTCGTGCCCCACCTGCGGGACAGGTCCAGGGTCCTCTTTTTGCCATGGTTTGAAAGCGCCCCCATGACTCCCAAAACAGCGACTTCATGAGTTGCGGGAGCAGATATCCTGGGACCGCCAATGAGCAAAGGAGCAATGAGACCACAGTCGCAGTCGCAACCTGGGCGAAACGGATAATTTCTATTCCAATGGACGAGGTCCGACGACCCTATGCATAGGACAGCATGCTCCTTTACTTTGTGAGTTTGTACCATACCAACGAGGCCTGATGAAATTGATGGAGGGGCGGGAAGAGAAAGACGACCAAACTCCCCCACCACTGACATGATGGCATCAATCCTTATCCAATACCGTAACTCAGCTGGGGGGCAAGCCTGTGTTCTCCGAGACGAGTGAGACATTCGAGATGCCCGAGCTGCTTTAGCGGTGTCTATCACCGCCGCATGGCACTGGTGGTGGCGGCGGGAGGCCGATAACCCAGCCATGAAACCACCCATCCGCCTTCAGTGTGGACTGGAGTGGGCTGTGAAATTTTCGTCTCGGCCTTGCCCGCCCTTTATTCACCGTAACATTGAAGCATGTACTACTCCGTACTGCACCACGGACAGCCCGTGCTTCCATTACTGGGCTGTTGAGCTGCAAGCTGCAAAGACAGGTGTTAAAGGAGGTCAGATCGCCAGTGCGAGACTTTGATAGGCCATCTCGAACTTCTCTGACTGTCTCAGACAAGACTTTATGCTGGTGGAATAATACTTGAAGTCCACGCTAAAGGCGGCCATGGTGCTGCAACACTACGAAGAAAGCAACAGGTGATCAAAAGTGACATATTGCCGTGTCGTGTCCTGAACTAATAGCCTCCTACCAGGCCTGTGCTGTAGCTGCACTGGGCCAGACTGGGTGTTTGGTATGATCGTCGGGTTCACATGTTTGGGGGCGGGCCAGTGCCGTCTTCGCCTGGAAAGGCAGGATGGGTGGGTGGACAGAACGGCTGGCCATGCGATTGACTGATCTCTGGCTGAGCCTGAACCAGGTGTTGGTGCGATACGGAGAAAATTCCGCCATCATTCTGCGTGGTCGTCAGTGACAGGTATCGACGCCGTAGTTCTTAGGGTCTTGGAGGTGGGATTTACCTCCACCAAATGTAGCCATGGCTGGAAGGCAAAAGTCTTTCATGACATGACTTGGGCTTTTCGGTCCTGGAAGGGGACATCGACCAATTGATCATCTCATGGTGGCCTCTGTTGGAGGGCAGCTAAAAAAAAAAGTTTTAGGTTGGATGGAGAGAAGGTCAATCATGGTTCAAGCAAACGAAGCGACGTGAGTGGCCATAAGCTCCCATTGCAAGCCAATTGGGAAAGAGCTGCCCCTCGCTCTCCAATTTTTGCCAAGTCATTCAAGTTTTTGCTGCACACACACCCTCCTGCTGATGGTTCTTTATCTTCTCCATCTTTTTTTCTGGTGTTCTAGGGACTTCTTGTGCCGACAGAAGATATTTGATCACAGCTTGACTACGGCATCGACGAAGAAGGCCAATGGAAAAGGCTCTTCCAAGCCATTGAGTGTGTTGGGCTTCATTGCGGCTGGCGAGCATGTCTGACGAGTGAGCAGGAGTTTACACCATCAATCGTGGCACCTTAGGCAAATGGAATTGACCAGACATTGACAGGACTTGACATCTAGAGGAGGGGCGTGGCATCATCACGCCAGCCCAGCCCAGATTGAGGTGAACTGAATGTGACTGGACCAGACCTGAGCGTCCAGACATCTGGTCCCAGCCATTCAATGATCATTGCCTTGCCCTGTTCCGTGTTTTCCCCTGGCGCCGGCGATGCTTATTCCCTGCATGTGCACTCACTGAATTTTAGTCGCCGATTGACGGTCTGGTACTTGGAGCTTGTGCAGGACAACAACACTTGACCTCTGGCGATGCGACCAGCTAGTAAATTACCGCCACACAAATAGTACTGTACTGTCGGTCGCAAGGCTTGTGACTAAATGTGAAAGGCGCTCGAAGCGATGGTGATGCACATGCCGATGATCAGGTTACTTTGAATCTACCTTTTATCGTCCAATGGCTGGAGACACCATGCCAGAGTCCAAGATACCAGTTGTGCAGTTGACCTCATCGAGGTCCTGGCCCCTGAGCACCATACGAATTTGATGCCACCAGCCAGACGAGCATGCTTGAGGCTGGACCTGACCCCGAGTCACAATCTCAAATGCCACTGATGCCATTTATTATTAGCCCATGGGTCCCTCATTATCCCGACTTGCCCCAGGTTTTCACGTCTGTCCAGTCTCTTGTCTGCCATTTCACAGCATTGCCCACTTTGAGCATTTAGATAAAAGCTAGGGCCTGGTCATTTGGCTCCAAACCTGAAGTCTGGTGGTCTGACAACTCCTGCCTTGTTTCCGCCAGGTTCAAAGGGTTTCATTGCTTTGTGGACAGATTCTAAGTTGGAAAGAGCCATCTACTCTACTTCACCAGACGTTTCAACTCGTCTTTCTACTTTCCGTGCAAGTGAGCTGTGCACTGTCTCTAGGTACCTGGTACTTTGCTTGTGCTGTCTGGTGCCACGCAAACTCAAGTGGACTGGACTGGACTAGACCGGACTGGATAGTATTTTTTTTTTTCTCTTTCTGCGTTCCGCTTGAGCTGTCAACTTTGGAAGTCACTCAAGGTACTTGCACTTGCACTTGAGCGTCGCTGGAGCTGGAGCTGGAGTCCTGGTCCCCCCTTTGCACTCAAGTGGTCAAGCAGCAACGCCTGGCCCCACGACCCTGGAACCCCAACAAAACCCGGCTCGAAATAAATATTACTTCTTGCCGCGGCCACTCCTGTGCGAGTCGTTTTTTTTTTGGCCTGTCTGGTTTTCTGTTCTTTTTGCGGCTTGACCTCTCTCACACCTCCTGGTTTGAGTCTTCTCACGCCAGACCGTAAATTCTTTTTGTTATTTTACCTCCCGACGGCCAATTGATCTTGTCGAAGCTCGACAACGCAAAATCGATACAATGGCCGCTGCCTCGTCTGCTCTGCCAAAGAACCCCGTTCTGCGGCGTACCGCTACTACGGCCACAGCCACCGACTCGGAATCCTCTGCCGCCGTCACCCCCGTCGACTCGCCCCGACCTTCGGCCTCGTCCACCTCTCTGTCGTCTCTCTCGTCGCTCGATGTTTCCGATAAGAAGGACGAGTACACTGGTCTTCTCGACACCTATGGCAACAAGTTTACCCCTCCCGATTTCACCATCAAGGATATTCGCGATGCCATCCCCAAGCATTGCTTTGAGCGATCCGCCCTTACTGGCTACAGCTATATCCTGCGCGACATAGTCTGTCTTGCCTCCACCTTCTACGTCTTCCACAACTTTGTCACCCCCGAATATGTGCCCTCGACTCCCTTGCGATTTGTCCTTTGGGGCATCTACACTGCTCTCCAAGGTCTGTTTGGAACTGGTCTCTGGGTTATTGCCCACGAGTGCGGTCATGGCGCTTTCTCTCCTTCCACCGTCATCAACGATTTGACCGGTTGGGTGCTGCACTCGGCTCTTCTTGTGCCCTATTTCAGCTGGAAGTTCTCACACAGCGCTCACCACAAGGCCACTGGCCACATGGAGCGTGACATGGTCTTCCTTCCCCGAACTCGTGAGCAGCAGGCCACTCGTGTTGGACGCATGGTCCATGAGCTTGGCGAACTTTGCGAAGAGACACCCATCTACACCTTCTTGCATCTCCTCGCTCAGCAGCTCATCGGCTGGCCCAACTACCTTCTCACCAACGTTACTGGCCACAACTTCCATGAGCGCCAGCGTGAGGGTCGCGGCAAGGGCAAGAAGAATGGCTACGGCGGCGGTGTCAACCACTTTGACCCCAGCGCCCCCATCTTCGACAACAAGCACGCCAAGTACATTGTCCTCTCCGACATTGGCCTCGCCATTGCTTTCAGTGCTCTCGCCTATCTCGGTAACCGATTCGGATGGGCCAACATGGCGGTCTGGTACTTTATCCCATATCTGTGGGTGAACCACTGGCTTGGTACGTTTTATATCATGACACACAAACGACACTACAAACGAAGCTGTTCAATCTTTTTGCTAACAACTATTCAGTTGCCATTACTTTCCTTCAGCACACCGACCCTACTCTGCCTCACTACACCAACGAGGAGTGGAACTTCGTCCGTGGCGCCGCTGCCACCATTGATCGTGAGATGGGCTTCGTTGGCCGACACCTCCTCCACGGCATTATCGAGACCCATGTCCTCCACCACTATGTCAGCTCCATTCCCTTCTACAATGCCGATGAGGCCTCTGAGGCCATCAAGCCTGTTATGGGCAAGCACTACCGCTCCGACACCAAAGATGGCCCCTGGGGCTTCATTCGTGCCCTGTGGCAGAGCGCCCGCTGGTGCCAGTGGGTTGAGCCAAGTGCCGACGCTGAGGGTGCTGGCAAGGGCGTTCTGTTCTTCCGCAACAGCAATGGTCTTGGTACTAAGCCCATCGCCATGAAGGCGCCGTGAGAGAAATGGAGCGTGGTTTGAGGATCAGAGATCGCATTCTAGGTTGGCGTTGTTGAAATTTTCCCTTGTACTTGTTACTATCCCGTGATCATTTTTTCGTCAGGGATACTGGTTGAAGCGGCATTATGATGATATAAATTGCATTTTGGCCATGTTTTCGTTCTAGACTGGTTGATCTCGGTCTGTGCGCCGGTCTGATTATACGTTTGAGACTGCTGGTGAAAATACGGAGTAGATGGCAGACGAGATGCCTGATAGACAGTTATAGACCGCAGACTAGATAATAAGACGATACGTTAAAGTACGCGGCGTGTTTGCGGTTGCTGGTAAAGCACATGATGCATGGCACAGTGAGCAACTGACTTTACTCCCCTCTTATTGCAAGGAACAGTACTGTAAAGTCATGTAAGATGTCAAGCAGAGGTCAAGTCGTGTCGTGTAGTGATGCTGAGGAACTCACCTCCACTACTTAATCGGTCAAGACGGATGGTTGAAATTGATCGAGGAGAAGCTCTGACTATTTGCGAGTCCTTGTGATCTCTACATACCCAGAGAAATTGCACTCAACCTTGATCAGCACCGCCGCGAAACAAGACCATGTAGCATGTCCAGCATACGCAACGAATGGTGGATGACTAGGAGTGATAGCTTTGAGGAGACGATAACATATCACTTGCTAGTTCACCGCACTCTTGCCTTTAATGAGATTTAGGAGCAGATGGTAGCAACACAATCATCTTGACGACTCATGGTCGTTGAGCAAACGCCGCAATCATACAGACGACGTCTGTGATGGCACGTCCAACGGGACAGCCACGAGGAACCGATGCTACGAATATTTCTCTGACCTTCACTTTTCGCGATCCGGACCAGGACGGACCTTGAACCTCAAACAACAAATCTGCCCAATATTATATTTGGCATTGAACAGTTTCTGATATTCATGAGTACTGCTACCTGGCTTTTCACAAGCTACCTCTCAAGACAGGTCTGTCGAGTATCTTGGACAGCGTCCTTAAACATTCTCGTCGCTCCGAGCGTTGTATTGTATGAGTATCGATTTATTTATGGCTTTTTGTGAAATTTGCCACACTAACTCTTCAAGTTAACGTAGGCCCACGGCGGAGACACACCTCCATCACCCTGCGATGGCGATTTCCTCAGGGCTCTTCATGGTTCCCATGTAAATGGCCACCTCGGATTTCGACCATCTGAGCGTATTGATTCTGCCATGGTACTGCAGAGTGTATTCCTAGTTGCTTAAGGAAGTACAGTCTGTGGTCAAAGGTATTTGCCGATATCTGTGTATGCACTAACACATCTCCATATGTTTTACCACGCACATACGAAGTATGCGATACCTTTTACTTGTTCAAATACCCTTGACTTCTCACTGTATTGTGTCACACTGCCACCAAATGGACTCTGGTGGAAGCGACGACCTAGAATCTGGGAATTTCTGTTCATCCATCTACTGGTGATGACTCCCACGATGGAGAATCCGGAATGTCTAATATATGTATCGAAGAAAATGACCGTTAGGCCTTTTGACTTGGTAAAAACGAACGCCCCGCTTATACAGAGAGATATTTCAAGTTGTATGCTGCTAACAGCAGATCATAGTTCTGTGAATGTTTGGCAACGACCAAGGCCCCCTAAGAATCAGAGAGTGGCTGCGAAAAATCCCTTCCAGTCTGCCTTAATCAGAGGCATAACACTGACGATTTAAAGCTCGTGAGTATTGATCCCTCCGGAATTACATCTGATGCGGAAGTTTTACTATGATGAGGACTTTCAAGAACCTACTTGTAAGATACCGTAATGGGCAGGTGGTTCATCGACTTCTCCGTAATCTGGGTTAGCTTCCTAACGCATTTTAGCTTTGACGTTCGAGATCTCTTCAAAATGACCAAGATTGCGATTACACAAGGTTGACGGTAAAGTTGATCTTCCTGTCTTACTGCTTAAATGCTGATAAAAAGCATATTTGTCGGGCTGACAGTAAGTGAATCAAGCTGGCAACACAAGAAGGCTCATACGCATAGATGTCAGCTTCTTACTCATAGGGGCTCTTGTATTATGCAATAGCTCATAGACCACAAGTCAAAGATTAAACTTAGTTCGCAATCTGTATATGTAAAGTGACAGTCACTAATGGCGCGTTCGTCCCAAAACCTGCCACATGGATTGCCAACTGCAAACCATGAATGGGTGAATTTTCCAAAGCCTTCGTCTGTATGCTGCGATCGCACGGTTACAGCATAGGGAAATAATACCACATTTGCGCGAAACCCACCCTATCTTTGCTTCCAGAGCCTTCAAATTTCACGTGTAGTGCGACAGCCAGACCTCGCGCCCTAGTGATCAAGGCAATGCCAGAGCAATTGGTCATCGGCCCTAGTCTCAAGTTTGCTGCCCTTCGCTGGACATTCTTTGTCGCGCTCGATGGTGTTTCGCCTAAGTTGTTATCGGGTTGGAGGAATCTCTCTTTCCAAAACTTACCGCATACATCCGCGAGCTTGAGATCAAGATGGTTGTATTGAAAAGCTCATTCGTCTCGCCAACAACCACCAGCCACCAAGCCTCGTCTCGCAAAGCTCTGTTGGCGTGCTCAATGCCGACTAAATACCATGTGTATAAGAATAGACATGCGATACAACGACACTGATTTCCCCTTTTACCCGGCGGCACAGCGTTGCATTCGGAGCATTCAATCGTGACCGGCATAGCCGGAAGAGATGTGCCCCCTGTTGCTGACGCCCCCAGGGATTATCAGAGTGAGATTGCAAGGAGTTATGCCTGCATCCAGAACAGCATCTTCCGACCGTTGCCTGATAATATATTATGTAAACATCCTGGCGAGTGTTTTTCCCTCTGAACAGGCTTGATGCTAGTGATGTCTTCAGCTCCAGATACAATCCGTATCAACGTTGTCTTGGGTGGGGATAGTTGGTGACATGCAGACCATTTCCCGTCATCTATTTTCTGTAACTGGAAATGATTTATCGTTTCAAGTACTCCGTACACTCCGTTGTGATTTACCTGAAGTGAGCACGAGCGCATTTCACGGCTCAGGAGCAGTATCGTAGTGCGAGTTGGCAATGGAATCTCGCACGACATAAATTGATATGAATACCGCAACCTGAAGGGAAACTTGCAATTTTCCATTGTCTCGTCACATCTTCGGCATTTAATGTCATACGTAACAAAGATTGGAAGACTTGGTGATTGTGGGTTCAACGCCTTCCCCGTGTTGCCACACACGGGAAGCTCCATTCATGGCGCGACTCAGAATAGAGTTTGCCTCAAACCTTGGCAAAGGATAGGGGGGCAAAGAATACAATAGGAAAGACCGTTATACGTACTGAAACTTTAGATTGGAGAAGGTATTCTCAATGTTCGGGGACTGCCGAGTTGCCCATCTTGCGAGACACCGATTAGTCCTCTGGGCTCAGAATGAAAGATAGTTGCCGAAGTTGTTCTGTTTGCTCAGCTCCAACCTATGGAAACTCCGGAAGTGAATATCCCGATTGGCCAGGGCGGTGACGAGCAGTTCGCCCATCATCGGACAACGCGACGATGTCACGTCGATTTACTAATCTCCCTGGCATGTCTTCGTTGCTTTTTTGTTTGATCACATAACATCACGCTTGGGCCTCTGACGGCCCGCCAACACGCGAAGAGAGCAATCGACTAGGATGACAAGTACTTGATCGACGCCTCACTTTACTCTGCAGGTGGTTTCCATGAACCAAGAGTATTATGGAAACCGACGCTAGCAGACACCGAATGTGGCTTCTTGCCACAGGGGATTCGTCGAACGGCGTAGGGCGTCAAGCTTTCTGTAGACAAAGAAACCAAAAGCGCCCCGCTTCATTGTTCAGTTTGGAACCGTTCACAAAGTCTTCGTTCATTCGCTGTTGCGCAGGAGAGCGATGGTTAGTTGTTATGGCTTGGTTCGTCTCTTCTGCAAGTCCAGCGCATGCTGAGCGCTAGCTAGTCGAGCAGACCTCGTATTTGACAAGTTGGACAAGTTCGACAATGATCTACCCCGCGAATCGCGTGCCCGATCGCTCAGTTTCAGGCTGCTGGGACCGCTGGTGGTCCTGGACTCCTGGTCATAAAAGTGAGGTTGACGCCTTGATGCATGGTGGCGTTGACAAGCTGAACCCCAAATTGGGCCACAGGGCCAGGGGTTGCTCGGTAAGAACGGCTTTAACCAGGCAAAGACCCAAGCTGGCAAGGTGAATTGGCAAGTGGAAATTTGAACCTCAGCCAGAACCGAAAAACTAGACTAAAGAAACCAATAATCTGGTCAGCCCGGACGGTTCGATGGGGAACTGAAGAGTTTGGCGTCATAGCCAATCGAGATATTGGCATTGGTCTCTAGCCACCCCCTGGTTCTCTTGCCTGTCGTTTATTTTTTTCTTCTCTTGTCCTCAGCCTTCAAGTCAGGGGTGGTTGATGGAGTTGCCCGATTTTGTAATCGCTAATACGACGGTGCTCCATAGAATCATAGACATAGGCAGGCCAGACAGGCAAATCAAGAGAAAAGGAAATATAAAAATAGCACCCCTTTTCCTGTTATGTGAAGAGTTTATTATGCCCCCGGCTCCCAGACTCCGTTGTAGTTTTGTCTCCTTCCCTTCTCAAGTGTCTTTGGTGATTCAGCGTGGTGTATAGTAAAATACTAAAGAGCCCTGTTTCATCAACACACTCCACCATGAAGTTCACAGCCGAGACTGTGCTTCTTGCCACTCTTTTTGCTGGGCATGTCGCCGCCCTGGTGCCGAGAAAGATAAAGCTCAAGCAGCATTATCGCGAGAATTCGACCTTTGCGAAACTCTGGGCTGCAGCACCCATTGGCAACGAAATCAACCGCGCCGGTTGGAAAGTAACTTGCGATAGCTTCGAGCCAGGCAACGAATGTGGAAAAGCCATTGACGGAAACAACAATAGCTTTTGGCATACAAAGTATGACGGTTCGAATCTTCCCCACCAGATTGTTGTCGATTTCGGTACCGTAAAAAATGTCAATGGTATTTCCGCACTGCCTCGACAGGACGACAACGACCATGGCTTCATTGCCCAGCACGACGTATCGGTCAGCACTGACGGAAAGACGTGGGAATCGGTTGCGGGAGGAAACTGGTATGGTGGTGATAAGACCCTGAAATTCGCCAATTTCGAAACCCGTTCCATTCGTTATGTTCGCCTCAAGGCCACAAGTGAAGTCAATGGCAACCCCTGGACAAGTCTAGCTGAGATCAAAGCCTACGAAGCCAAAGCTGGGCCGACTGCGTACAACCAAAACGGAAAATGGGGACCGACTATCAACTTCCCTACCGTCCCTGTTGCGGCGACCGTTGATCCTAACTCGGGCAAGGTCATTGTGTGGTCGTCATACACCTACGACAACTACCTTGGATCTTCACAAGATCGGGTCTTCACCTCTATTTGGGACCCAAAGACTGGCATTGTCACTCCTAAACTAGTGGATAACACTGACCACGACATGTTCTGCCCCGGTATTTCCATCGACGGTACCGGCAAGATGGTGGTCACAGGCGGTAACTCTGCGCAAAAGACTACTCTGTACGACTTTGCAAGCCAAACATGGATCCCCGGCCCGGACATGAATCTGCCCCGAGGCTATCAGGCATCTGCAACCTTGTCGGATGGCCGTGTATTCACAATTGGAGGCTGCTGGAGCGGAGGTTGGTTTGAAAAGAACGGCGAAGTTTACGACCCCAAGGCCAAAACCTGGAAGAACCTGTCGGGAGCTTTGGTCAAACCCATGCTTACCAACGATGCTCAGGGCATATATCGTGCAGATAACCACGGCTGGTTCTTTGGCTGGAAGAGTGGCAGCGTCTTTCAAGCTGGGCCTAGCACGGCCATGAATTGGTATTCCACCACCGGCAATGGGGGCGTCACACCGGCCGGTCAGAGAAAGTCTGACCGAGGCGTGGATGGAGACTCAATGAACGGCAACGCCGTCATGTACGACGCTACCCAGGGCAAGATCCTAACGTTTGGCGGTGCGCCCTCGTACCAGGACAGTGATGCCACGGCCCACGCTCACTTGATCACCATTGGAAATCCCGGCACGCAAGCCAAAGTCCAATTTGCCTCCAATGGACTCTGGAGTGCTCGCTCATTCCATACATCTGTCGTCCTCCCCGACGGCAATGTCTTCATCACCGGCGGGCAAAGCTACGCCGTGCCGTTCTCAGATGACACGCCGCAACTTACACCCGAGTTATACAAGCCAGCCGACGATAGCTTCTACCAACAGCAACCTAATTCCATTATTCGCGTATATCACAGCATTTCACTCCTTCTCCCCGACGGCCGAGTCCTCAACGCCGGTGGCGGTCTCTGCGGCGACTGCAACACCAACCATTTCGACGGCCAGATCTTCACACCACAATACCTTCTTACCAGCACTGGCCAACCGGCTACTCGCCCCGTCATCAAATCTGCCACGCTCTCTGGACGCAAAATCACAATCAGCACCGACTCCGCAGTCTCTACTGCATCACTCATTCGTTTCGGAACTGCCACACACACTGTCAACACTGACCAGCGTCGTATCCCACTGACGCTGACCAAAACCGGTACAAATATGTACACGGCTAATGCGCCTACTGATTCAGGCATCTTACTACCCGGCTACTACATGCTGTTTGTCATGAATGCCAATGGGGTGCCTAGTGTTTCCAAGACACTTAGCTTCCTTGTATAGAAGAGGGATATAATGAACACGACTAATGGATATAGGGATTGGATGCATATAACAGATTGGTTTAGGCGTATCTGAGGGATCAACCTTTACTTTTAGGTCTGCATGACGCCTTGTACAAATTGATAGCATATAAGCTTTGTAATACTTATTTACTCCGAAATATACGGAAGCCTTACAATTGGTTTACTTTTGTTATATTCACAGTGTTGGTGTATAGTGAAGGTCCTTGATTCATTGAAGCTGTTACAGTTGGCGAATATCCATGGGGACATGTCATGTCAAATGCTGTCACACACCAGACCAAAGTAACACCGGTAGTTACTCGTAAATCTCAGCGTAATTCATAAGTGTTGCTGTCGAAAATTCACAAACAAACGTTTTTTATTTACAGATCTTAAGTTCATCATCCAGTCATTTATCAGAAACGGTTGGTCCCTCAACATATATCCAAAAGCCACAAACAAAGCATCCCGCTCAGTCTAGTTAGTGGCGCCGTTAAACGCGAGCAAGTTGACAGTATTGGAAGGCTGGTTCGTAATAGCTCCCCGAGTCGCCATATCCTGCATCGTTCTGCAAAGACCAGGGCCGGCACGCTGTCCCTTGAGAGAAGCAAGATAGGCCGCAAGACCAGCGATGTGAGGCGTGGCCATGGAAGTGCCAGTGTTGAAGCCCTATTATGGAATCAGCAACCCGAATTTGCAAGTCGCAACCTGAACACGTAGAAAGAATAACGTACCGTTCGTCCATTGGGATAAGTTGAGTAGACGTCAACAGCAGGGCCCAGAATGTTCACTGCCGGACCCCAGTTGGACATGTTGTATCGAGTGTCGTCCTTTGCAGTACCGCCGACAGTGCAAACAGATGGCTCAGATGCTGGTGAGTAGTACGAAGCATCATAGTTGTCGTTACCGGCGGCAACGGCCACAAAGTATCCATTCTGCGTGAGTCTGCGAGCTGCGTCGTTGGTGGCCTGGGAATAGCCGCCGCCAAGAGACATGTTGACGACAACACCGTTCGGGCAGCTGCGTCTCGAGACATCTTGTCTGACGTAGTCCATGCCGGCGATAATGGCAGAGGTCTCGCCCTTGCCGTCATATCGGAGGACCTTGATGCCGTAGATGTTGACCCCCTTGGCGACACCGTAGGTCTTGCTGCCGATGGTGCCAGCAACATGAGTACCATGGCCCTGATCGTCAACATTCGAGCCTTGTACGTAGGATGCAACCATGCGAGCTCGGCCTTCGAATTCCTGTTTGCTGTTAGATCTTTGTCATTCTCCCGGGTCTAACTCTGCAGAACTTACGGGGTGGCGGTCATCAACACCAGTGTCAATCACGTAGGCACAGACGCCTCGGCCGGCACTGCTGTCGTAAACGTATTCTGGGAAGCCCTTTTGTCTATGAGAAATACGAGAAAGACCCCAAGTGGCGCTGCTCTGCTGAACAATTTCGGATGCGGACACGATCATCTCCGGCTCAATGTAGTCAACCTGCGCCAATCAGTGTCAACAATGGCTACCGTTGATGGTATTGCAATTGCGAATACAGATACAAAGGCAACTTACATCCGGGTGGTCTCGCAATGACTTTAAGCTAGTCTCGTCAAGATCGGCAGCAAAACCCTGGAACACGTTGTGGTATACGTGGTTGGCATCGCCGGGGAACAGGTCCATGACGCTGCCGATCAGCGAAGAGCCGGCATTGCTCTTCATCTTGACGATATACTTTCCGGGGACAACGGTGGAGTTGTCACGAGCGACAAGAAGAGGAGCAGGCTCATCCCGTTTCGTGGCAGGGGCAGCAGCCACAAGAGGGACCAGTGGAAGAAGAGTTGACAGACGCATTGTGATAGTGGAACAAGGTAGTCTCGGGAGTTGGTGGTGGTTGCAGACGATGCGCTGATCTCGCAATGTTCTGGGATTTGAGCAGTCTTCCCATGGTCTATTTATTGTTTTTTGGATGAAGGCATGTCTTTACTCTCTGCGAAGTGAGCAAGAATCTCGTTGCTTCAATTGCCATGATTTCGACTATCCTCGCAAGTCTCATTCTCGTCCAGTGGATCAATTTAACCTCACCTTCCGAACTTGGCAGCTGAAAGAAACCACGAAGCTCTAAATTGACCTCATCAAGGTATTAGTGCTAACCTTTTCTAGTCAACACTTTTGCATCGTGAGTGACACATCCGTCATTTAACTGCCAGGTGGTTTGACACTCAGATTGCTCAGCGTGGGCTTCATCAACGGATGTATCCGGTCAATTTAACCAACTACCTTAACAAAATTAGCTCTATGTCATAGCTCACAGATGACCTGCGCTTTTGGTATTAAAAATGGCGGCTTCCAAGCCGGAATCTGCTTGGCAAGATCCAAGGAAGCATTGCCAAGAGCGAACTGCCATAAATTGACAAACTACACGGGCGTTGTAACGAATAGTTGGCACACTAAGTAGGAACTACTCCGAGAGGAGGGTGGGTCTGCGAATCACAGGGCTGACTACAGAGATGCAGAAAGACGATTGATGACATTGTATATTGGGCTTCACTGTAGTATGGTTTGCAGAGGCAATTTGTTGGTCATATGGACTTGCGGAGATACCGGATCATCTGCAAGGAGGATGGAGAGAAGTAGATAGCTGGTACATGTTTGAGCAAGCTTAAATGGCTAGAGTTTAGCGCAGATATCCTAACTTTAGCTTCCCTCTTCCGTTAGCTGTTTACTTTGTTCTCCACAGGTACGATATCCATCGAGGCTGGTCCACGTTCACGGCATTAGCATCTGGGGTTCAGTGAAGGCAATAGCATAATTCCCCACGTAATTGGGAAGAAAGACAACTAGTGTTTCAATTACCGGAGCAAAAGGTACGGCTTCAGACCGTCGAATATACTTGTTGGATTCCGTACTGATTAGTCTGATGTCCCGCAATTTGCTTGTAACCAAGAAAATACATCCTAGATTCACACTCTCTATCAGTCTCGCACCTCTTCAATCACAGATTCTCCTGATGACTTGTCGCCCGTAACCCACTCCCACTTCTCATGCATCCTTAGCCGTCCATCGGAGAGAACCTCCGGCGTAGAGAAACACTTCCCTGCCATGATCTCCCCGTCCGTATTAATATGGTGATAACGCATCTCGAGACAGTTGTTTTCTTTGACTGCCGCAATCAGCGAGCCTTTGACTATTGATCCACCCGAGTATTCTGCCCAAACGATACTGTCTGTCTGGTGGTAGTAGAAGCGGGTTGCGGAGGAGACTTCTCCGTTGGATGTGTTTGAGGTTGAAGCGAAGATCTTGTTGTCATAGAGAGCCATTTTGAAACGAATGACCGAGACGTTATGTTGTTGACTCTGACGTTGAGACTTGATCTGCGTGCTTGTCAAGCCGCTGGTGCGAAGTAGTTGCTGCGACCCTGCTAGGTGGCAATTTTGTGTCCGTTCAAAAAGGTTCTATAGCCAAAGAAGAAGGACGGAGACTAAGTTGTAAACCGGCTCTGAGTGTGAGGTTCCCGAGTTGCGCTCGTCAAACTTGTTTCTTTTCTTCGTTGTCATCAAGACATGTAGCTGAAGTTGCTCAACCTCCGATTGCGCAGCTCAAGCTTGGCATTGAGTCCCACACTCAATTCAACTTCCACATTGACATAAGCAAGGATCTTCATGCGTTATGCTAATGCTCGATTCGGCATCTCAAAAGCCTCACCCACGGGGGTTGTCACGCTACAAGGTATAGTTTCCTTTAGACTACGGAATTAAGTTATTGGCTTTGTTTGTGCACCCTTTTGGCTGGAGCTAATGCGGCCTGCGAGTTGATGAGAAATCGACTTTTGTATTTCGATTAGTCTGCCTTTGTGAATGATATGGCGGTGCTGTTCATGCCAAGACGCTGTTTTATTAACTGCAGCGATGTATCTAAGCCATGCTTTGGTAGGACTTTATTTATCTACTCTAACTCTCTTTCTGAGTCTTTGACATTGTATACGCGACCATGAGGTGATATCAAAAGCCAATTGCGTCGCTGATACTCTCTTTTTGATCATCATCTCCCAAATCCCCAACTTCGAGGCTCCCATTTTTGTAAGCAAGCGCCACGCACCACCTAAATGCTGCGGACCAAAGGGCCTATGTACACCAACCCATGCGCCGTCGACAACTGTTTAGGGCTTGCAGCGACCCATGTAACGAGGATACAAGCAGCAGTCTCTGACCGTGTGCTGCTTGCACAGCCAGGCGAGCAGACGCTCGAGACCAATTCCATAACCACCATGAGGAGAGCTTCCATACCTGTGAAAACTTGATTAGCATTCTTGCTGACTGTAATACAATTGGTCGATGAAAAGAACTTACTTGCGCTGGTCAAGGTACCAGTAGTATGGCTCCGGATCCAGACCCTCACGCTTGCAGGCCGCAAGCAACTCGTCATAGTCGTCTATTCTCATAGAGCCTCCAACAATCTCACCGACACCCGGCATGAGACAGTCAACGCTTTCAGTGACTCTGTTATCCTCTGGATCCCGCTTCATGTAGAAGGCCTTGATATGGGCAGGGAAGTGCGTTAGGAAAATCGGCCGGTTGATGATGTCGGTCATTCTTCGCTCAGCGGCTTCAGCAATGTCGTCGCCAAAGTTGTGGGGGTTGCCTTCTTCGTTGGGGATTTCATGATCAATGAGCCATTGAATGGCATCAGAGTACTTCATGCGCATGAAGGGTCGCTCGGGGATCTTGAACTCAGGGTTGAGCGTCTTGATGTATCCAGCAATCATGGGATCGGCGAGCACAAGTTCCAAGACGCGGCAGATAAGAAACTCAAGGTGGGACAAGAGGTCATCAAAGTCGATGAAGTCGAGCTCGGCCTCAATGTGAGTGAATTCAGACAAGTGTCGTCGAGTCAGAGACTTTTCAGCTCGGAAAGACTTCTCGATACAGTAGACGCTGCCCATGGACGGCAGACAGGTCTCCAGATAAAGCTGAGAAGACTGGGTGAGGAAAGCGTCGGCTCCATAGTAGTCGAATTTGAACAGAGTAGAGCCACCTTCGACCTGAGTTTGCACAAGCGCCGGGGGACTAACTTTGCGGATTCTGGCTTCGTGGTATGCCTGGTTGAAAGCATACTCGAGAGCATCGCGAACGAGGAGGACCGATGATGCGGTCTCACCACGAAGGGTAAGGTGGCGGAGATCCAGCAAGGTGGCATGCTCCGCAGAAGCTTGGACTCTGTTGGTGATGGCATCCTCTCCACCAGCAGCTCTCCAGTGCTTGGGGATCTTGTAGAAGTCGGCATGCAGCTCTCGGTTGAGAGGAGCGCGTGCACCAGCAGGCACCTCGCGCATCTCACCAAAGATTTCCATGGAGGTCTCACGGGTCAGAGTGAGAGCCTCGTAGGTCTTGGCCAACTTGCCAGAGATAACCACTTGCATATAGCCGTAACCGTCACGCAGAGTGACAAAGAGGACATCCTTTTGTTTTCTCTCGCGATGAACTCGGCCGAGGACTCTCACACGAGTTCCTTTGCTCTCGGCATCGTCAGTCTTGCGCAGCTTGATGTGATCGCCAGCGTCGTCGAGCTTAATTGTGACAGGTTTGGGAAGGCTGGGATCCTCCTCGAGAACAATCTTCTTGGCTTCCTCCAGAACTTTGTTGCGCTCCTCTTCCTCCTTCTTGCGGTGGATGGCGAGTTCCTGCTCGCGGGCAGCCTTCTTCTTTTGTTGTTCAAAATAGTTGACGACCTTCTTCATGGCGGACTTGGCGGCGGGTTTCCATTCTTTGGCAGCCTCATCGTCTGCGCTTGCGGATTTTCGTGTCAGGTATTGTGCTTGAGTGGGGTGTTGGAGATAGGCGAATTGCAGCGTCTTGAAGGGAGACGACTCAGTGCCTTGCTGAGTGGGCTCGTCCTTGCCAATGTCTTCATCAATGTAAATGGTTGCCATGATGGGCGATTTCTGCTTCTGATGAGATGTGTTTGGCTGCGGTGCAGAAGGTTGCCAAGGTCCAATTTGGAGCGACGAAAGAGACCTCCTGGGTTTTGAGTCACAGACCAGAAACTTGTTGCGTGTCAGAGATTTGGGTGATTGGAAGATCGAAGTGGGATGTGACTGACTGTGCGCTATCAATATCTTATCGGACCAGTCACCCCGCGGGTGGCTGGAATCTCGTGTGGCGGGGACCAGAGATGTGTGTGGCTGGTGCTGCCTCGGGTGCAGTGTTGTTTGGCTCAACAGGTCTGGTGTCAATATCCTGACCTCAACTTGCTTCCAAACTTGCTTGACCTGACGTGACTTGACTTGACTTGACAAACCTGCACACCTTTTCATCGCTTGTGGCTGCGGCTCACCGTCATAGGGGTGACGAAATCCCAAGGTCAATTTCAATCCATTGTTCTGTGTACTCAGCCAAACGGCGCGCGATCTGCTGACTTTTCGTATTGTACATGGCACGCACCGTCCCTATCGGACGATCCCAGATATAGATCGGATCCATAAAGGGATCATACACGTGGCTTATCCAGACAGGGTTATCGGATGACCCGAAAGGTCCAAAATCTCTCCAGAGATTCATCGTTATGTCATTGCCATCTGGGTAAGCGCACACAGTGTGATCGGTTAGACACTGATGACAACCCCCTAGAATCTCCATGCCAACAAATGGCCCTGTTGCTTGAATCAAAGAGGAATAAAGTCCGCCGTCTGTCGGCACAAGTTTGCCCTGACGATTCCTCATCGAACCGCGTAACCCTGTCCTAGCGTACAGGCATTCAAGCTGAAATCCAATATGCGGGCAAAGGCAAAACCCATGGAAGCTCGATGTATCTCGGCTATTGAACATTTTGGTCTCTTCATGGAAGACGAAGTGCTCATGTAGTAGAAATCTGCCAGCCACAATTTTTGGTCTCGCAAAGTATGTTCCTGTTCCGCGGGGACGCATCATGAACACCACAGGCGTTGGCTGCATTAGCTTCCTCAAATAGTATGACTTGATGCCAAGCCTGGAGTACTTCAATGCCTGCTGAACGTGACGATGAGCAATCTTGTAGGGCTTAAACGGGTGGTGGTCATTCTGCATCACAGGCGTAGGCTGGCGGCACTTTGACGCGGAATTGTTTGCCAGCGGAGTGTCTTCGTCCATCATTACCCAATGCAATTGGACGCACCAGCTGCAGGCCCAAAGGTGCGGGAGTGTCAGAGACAACGTAGACAGAAACTCTATCTTTTCTGCCTTGGACAATAGCTTGTATTCCTTGTCCCAGTCGCATTTCGCCACGTGCCGAAAGATATAGCATGCCTTAGAAAACAAGAATTTGTCCCGTAATGTAAGTTGTTTGGCGATCAGATAATATATGTCGAAATTTAGTGGTGGAATTTGCGCCATCATTGGAACGTCGAGCGACTAGAATACATGGCTCAAGAGTTGGATGCTGAAGTTTGGCTACAGTTGTTTGTAAATATGAGGAGAAGTTAATGTACGGAACTTCTTGAAAGATAGTGCAGAGCTGCAAAATTTGTATGAATCCATCATTTGTCATAGTTGTGCGTGGTGTACAAGATAAAGTTCGACGATCAGTCAAGCTGCATACTGAGCTCAAACAGTTGAGCATCGGCTCAAACTTTAGCAACATGCTGCATGGTGACTCGTCCGTTCAACGAATTCCACAGGGGGCATGGAATAACCTTTAAAAAGAGCGAATACCTTGCAATTATATCGCAGCGGCAATCCAAGCAACAGCCAGTCCAGCTAAAGGGGTTGGGAGGCGTGTGGTATTTTGGAGCAAGCTTGGGTGTTTGGGGTCCAGTCGTTTTCTTTTGTAGCGTTATGGTGAAATTTAAGAGCTAAATAGCTAGCTACCGATATTGAACATGTACCTTGTCTTTTACGGATGGTAGTAATTGCTGCTTCCATGAGTTTAGACGTATTCTCTGACCTCGTTGTCTGCCTCAAGTCTGTGGCAGGAAGTGGAATACAAACATACCCGAAGATGGAGCTTGTTGCATTTACTACAGACAGAGATGTATAATTGAAGATACTTGTGCTTGCGTCTTTATTCCTCCACTGTCGTGGCTACTCATATCAATCGACGACTGTTCCAACGGCAAACAGACGTGAGTAAACAAGGCTCCTTGCGATTACGTCTAAGTGACTGGTACGACACTTGATGGTTCACATGCTAGTGAATTTTAGCATGCGCAGTTTAAGTAGAGTTGGCATTAAAAATAGTAGACAAACTTTAATGACGGTGCCTCCCAAACCCGTGCCACTTAGACGTTTTCCTTCGGCATTCGATTCGAAGGCGTCATCTCCCACGAGTACTGCACTGTGCATGATGTCAATCAATTCGTAATGATCCATATAGACATAGATCTTGACTCGGTTTGCCTTGTGAACACCAGAGATAAGGCCATCCTGGGCATGGGGTATTGCTAGAACGTCCGCTTCACAAGGATGATGAATGTCTGAAACCCGATTCCTTATCGGACCAACTTCGTGCGAAAAGTTCGCGTTTTGGTACGTCTCAATCAATATTCTGTCATGCTGTATTATTATCTGCAAAAAGCCAACGCCCAATGTCTTTCTTGTCTTGGTCGTCGTTGAAATGCCAGGAGTTCAAATTGCCCAAGAAAGCCTCACTGCCTGCAGTGGAGTCTGAACTATTGATGCATGGTGCCGGAAAGACGGCACAGGGTTTGGCTGTAACGCAAATATGCATTTTTTCGTCCAATTGACTTGGAATAGGCTGTGGAGAGTATGTAATCTCATGTACTTCAATCAGGGACCATTTAATTAGTGGCCATGAAATACAGCAGTCTGCGAAGATGCTGTTGAAATTGGATATTGTGCGGTTGCAAATACGGAAATTATTTTATGAAGTCTTTCAAGTCTCTCTGGCACTTAGATATAACCAGACTCAGCTTTTATCTCTCGCTTTGCGATTCCAATGGTCAGCTAGAGCCTGGCTAAACCCGGCTGCTTCGGAATAGCGATCCCTCGTGAGGCTGATTGCCCTAATGTGTAACTATCTGGGTCATCTCACAGGATAAATTGGTGAGGCTACACGTCTACCGTCAGCTCAGCCTCCAGCTGAATAGGCTCAACTGTGTGTCCATCCAAGCTCAAACCACAGCCAACTTCAACCGCATCTGAGATCACTCGACCATATTAATATGTCGCCCAAAGAGCCTTCCGATTTATCTTCAACGAGACTGTGATTTCTTGCCCCAAGAATCGTACGCCAGTTGCTACCACCAGAGGCACACAGGCATCATGTCGGAACCACAAAAAGTAGCGGGTGATCAAATCACTGCTGCACTTATGGCGCTTCCAGCGG
This sequence comes from Pochonia chlamydosporia 170, assembly GCF_001653235.2. Lineage (NCBI taxonomy): Eukaryota > Fungi > Ascomycota > Sordariomycetes > Hypocreales > Clavicipitaceae > Pochonia > Pochonia chlamydosporia. Next base: position 233,782 of record NW_019154046.1, read on the forward strand.
GCATCCGGACTTTAGTGGTGTTTGCAGCTTTTGGTCTTGTAGCAACTATCTCTGCATTGAAAGACACCCTTCTGTCCAAGATTTGTGCGTGGGCGTTGTCTCATATAGGACTGTATGGATATCACCTCCCCGCCAACCTTGTTTTCATTGCAGTACATGTTTATTTATTTCTTGTGGGACAGCCATCCTGGCGGGAAACAGCTCTTACTGTTCGACGATTTGCCAGTCGTGACGATGCGGATGACGAGCTTCTCACAAAGCTCTTCACGGAAGGCTGCAACCTGACATGTTATGTATTCATGTCACTGACATTTCGCAACGTTGGCGGAATCTGGAGATTCTGCGGATGGACTTTCACTGCACTTACGCCTGTTTTGTCATTCATCGGCCTTGCTGGCACCATGTGGCTCATCACAATCGACAACCCAGTGCAGACCTTCAACGAGGAAGTGGCCAAGATTTGGAATTTCGCGTGGCCAAAAGTGGTGGCAACTCTTCGAGCGTTATATCGGCTTTGGGTGGCCGTAGTTCGGCGTTGTCTTCAGTTGTTTGTCAAAATCACGAAAGGCATAGTTGCATACAGAGACGGCAAAACGGCGACACATGTGACGAAGTTGCAACCTTATATATACTCTGCACTTGCGCGTGGAGAGATTCGATTACTCAAACTTTCGAAAGCAACCCCTTGGAGTCCGGTACAGTGTACACTCGAACATGTACTCTTGGATAAAGCACCTCAATTCGAAACCATCTCATACACCTGGGGCAGCCAACAAAACAGACAAGGCCTCATCCTAGGTGGAAAAAGGTTCGACGTCTCCGAAAGAGTTTACGAGATAGTGCATGACAGAGCATCTTTCCTCATGACGAGGCACATCTGGATTGACTCCATTTGTATTAACCAGAAAGACGACATAGAGAAAAGTTCACAGGTCAAGTTAATGAGGAACATATACGGCTCATCGTACCACACCGTCGTATGGCTTGGCCACGCACCCGATGCCAATGATGCGATAGGATTGCTCGCTCATCTCCGCCGCAGGATCGATTTTGATGACTCCGTCAAACGAGCCGCTCTCCCTCTCATGAATCTAAACATAGAGAACCCCAGCTGGCCGGCGTTGAACAAGCTTGTGAGGCACGACTATTGGGCTAGATGCTGGGTGATTCAAGAAATTGCCGTGTCCAAGAAGGTCATTGTGTCATATGGAGGAGAGCTCATCACATGGGACTACTTTTCATCATTGATGCAAATACTCTTCATCAGCGATCCAAACAGCATGTGGCACATATCGAAGATTTACTGGCGCAGTTTCGAACCGCCCCCGGTGGATGCAGGCATACAAGTTGCTTCCCTGGGCAGAGTTCGCGAGACGATTCATGCTAGCCGCTCTATGAACCTTTTCGACCTGCTTATTTCTAGCATCAACTCAACAGCGACGGATGCTCGAGATAACATATTTGCCCTGCAAGGAATCAGTACGGCGGCAGATTCTGGCGATATTATGCCTGACTACACGTCGACCATCGAACGACCCTTCTTGAGGACGGCTGAGTATTTATTAAAGCAGGAATATCCTGCGCGCATGCTGCATCTAGCAGGAATTGGTTTCCACCGAAACAGAGACGTGAAGTTATCCTGGGTTCCGGACTGGAGTACGAAGAGGTTGAGCGGGATGTTCTGGCGCCATCCTACCATGTCACCGTATCAGGCATCGTGCATTGGTGATGAGGAGCTGCATATGCAACTGGGTACAGATGGTCAGACTCTCGTTACAAAAGGTATAAAGGTGGATTGCATCAAAGAGTTGGGTCCTCGGTATTTTGGCATATCTGAGAATGGTGTGCCCAAGACCGAGCTGTTTCCAGGGAACTTTGGCAATCTCGCCAAGAGTCGAGACTTGGTTCTAAATGGTTCACTAAAGGAACCGTATGTCACAGGAATTCCATTGATAGAAGCCTTCTGGAGGATGCTTCTTGGCGACAGAACACCAGCGGGACCTCGGCCGGCAGAACCTATCTTTTTCGACTATTACAAAGCCCTGGAGCGCTTCATGGAGGTCCTGGACCAGTATGGCCCGGATATGAGTCCGTTGACTTCCAACCTTCCCGAGGAAGATCTGGTGAGGCTCGGTAATGAGATGACGAGGTACGCTGAGGACACTGGTCGATTTGCGAATGTGTCAGGTCCGCATACTCGAGAACGTGCGTTTGCTATCACGGAACGTGGATACATTGGCATGGTACCGCCATATTCGAAGGTTGGTGATGAGGTGTTTATTATTTCTGGTGCACAGGTGCCATTTTTATTGAGACGCCAAGGAAGCACAGAGGCAGGTACTGGAATTTTGAATAATGAGAAGTGGCAGCTTGTTGGTGAGAGCTACGTTCAGGGTATGATGGACGGGGAGATGGTGTCAGATGGACAAGTTGAAGAGGCAATAGAGATATGTTGACCTTCAGCATAGGCAAAAAATAAATACAGACCAAAGATCGGTGATATTAATACCATCTGCACGGAAACAACATGAAAGTTCTAATGGCAGGGTACAAAAATGTATAGACAGTTGCTATTAGTAGTCGGCATCTCTTAGTGGCAGAGCTTGGTGTGAGCAGCCACCGCCGGCCTCAATACTAGGCGAACTCTACACGGGACTGTACTGTATTATTCACCGGTACTGGACTGCGTATTTTCTTGCTGCTTAGGGCTGTGGGAGGTGGGCTTCATGTAACCACACCATCATGAATCGCCACTTTCGTGGCGGGCAGCTTTGTGGCGGCGCAGTCTGGGCTCAAGGCAGAACGAATTTGATGGACCATTGACTGAATCATTGTGAGGCTTTTTCCTGTCCAGAGCACAATACCTGGGCGACAGTTTCGCAATAGGTAGAGCGTAAGGACCTTCAAAAATACTCCAAAGCGAAACAAAGCAATGAAAAATTGAGCGCTTGTCCTACAACACCCGATATGTGGCAGCACAGCGTCGTCCCCAGGGCGGGAATGCATCCATATTGTCTCCATCCATTGACTTCACACGTGCTTTTCATGTATGAACACTTGTGCTGTGCTCCATACTGACACACACCCCTTTCCAGCCCTACCATCCACGCCCAATTGGAAGAACATGAGGTCATAGTTCCTGGATTCTGTGCCACTTTGACCATATGGATCTCTCCTCATAAAATGGTGTGTCTCACCCTTTTTGAAGACATGCAATGGCATCAGTCTCAATGATCCAGGCCCGGGGTGGGGGCGGTCGAGAAGAGGCACAGCCGGATGCCACCAATTCGAACACGGCAATGCGGTCAAGCTGGGTGGCTGGCTGCTATCGGATGACGGCACGTTAGGTGTGACAGTGCCCTGTAAGGACTATGGTAGTAATAGACAGGATGACGTTTTACGACTTCCCCGTCTGCGTTGAATACCAGATGAAGTTGACACTCTTGGCTGACTTACATGACAAGGAGGATATGGGGACTCGATCGCAAATCGCGAGAAGCGCGGGAACCAAAGCTCTGTAAATTATTGGAAATGTTAGTTTTCAAAAGGAAGCGATTGTCACACTATTACAGATATCACACCGCATGCTGCAATAATGGCCGGGGCACACATGTCCATATCACATATTGTGCGCGCCAAGCGCCTGTACACAATACAATCCTGCAAATGCTGGGGCTTGCCAACATGCGAAGGTATGAGTGACAGCAAGACATGGGTGTACAGGACTGTACTGTACTGAGTTGGTTTCTATTTTCAAAACTTTATTTCGTTGGCCATGACACAATGTGACCCGCGTTTCGTGGTGGAGGCTCACAACTCCACCCGGGACGAAACGTGGTGAGACAACATGAAGATTAGTCTTAGAATAGACATTGACGACATGAGAAGAACAGTTTCTTCTCGTTTTTGTCTCGCGTTTTCTTGTTACCTGCTATGAGAAATTTGTTCTCCTGGGTGCTGGTAAGTGGTTCCGCAAGTCGAAGCGATGGCCGTAAACGGGGAAACATCCGTCGTGACGATCACTAGTAAATCATCAAATAATGGGCTCAAATACAGGAAAAAGGACTGGCCTAGACTTGAAACAGGTCACTCTGTCATGACCCCCCGCTCCAGCTCCAATAATAAGATGAACGCATCGCCCATCAGCAGCAGCGCGTGGAATGAAAATGTCGGTCATGTTCCTCGCTGGCCATCTCCACCATACCTATTTTCCGGCCAGGCAACCCAGCTTGAGATATGCCGGACGGGAGAAAAGCTGACAGGGCTAAACGCCACCCGGCGATGCGGCGGCGCGGACTCCTTCTTCCCTTACCGAATGAGGCAACATAAACGTAATGATGCCATGACAGACTAACACGATTTGTGGCTGACAAAATTTATCCCTTGATACTAGCACTATACTGAAAGTACTGTACGGAGCAGAACACTATAGATGAATGCGCCATTTGTTATTCGTCGTCGTTCCTCGCTTGCAACGCCCACCAAGGGAGACAAAAGTTGGCCATCAACGGGACGCAGCAACCAACGGGCAAATGACACAAATGGCTACGAAGAAATGGATCTCAATCTCTTATTGGCGTGAGGCATATTCCCTCGTGGTGACTGAACTTTTTTTTGGGCTCCCTCAGCTTGCCTGGCTTACACGGCCATCTGACTTCTCTCGCCCGTTGCGGCTGTGAGCCAAAACCACATCACCGGCCACCCCCTAGTAGAGTAGACATGGCTGGCCGGTTTCCCAATATAAGTTCAGGGCCAGGTTGCTGCACAAGTTGCAGAGAAGACTTGTCTGCACTGCGATAAAATACGGTATCTCTTTGTTATTTGAGGAACTTGTTGTTCCGCCCAGTCCTGCACTGCCAACTTTGTCTCTCCTCCTCGCATCACGAAAACGTGGCAAGTTGAGTAGCATCGCAGCAAAGGGTCCTTGCAATATCCAGTACCTCGTTTGTTTCTGAAGAGGTATTCTTGCCATTGGTTCTTTGCCCTTGCAGACTCCCTTGACCGATACTTTGAAACCCCAAGAGAGTTGTTTCTGGTTCCAACTCCCACAGAAACCACAAACTCGAGCCAAGATGCCCGAAGACACTGCCAGCCCTGCTGGTGAAACAGTCGAAAAAGAAGGGGACCGTGACCTTCGCATTGTCTTTGATGATGCAGCTCACCCTAGGGGGAGAACTGCAGATCAGGGTCGACGCAGGGACTCCCGCTCTCAGTCCCGCCGCAGGTCCATGAGCCGCGATGGCATCACGACTGCCCCCTATTCCGGCCTCCCTATTACCTACCGGACTCTATCTATTCAAGTGGCCGAATCTCGCAAAGTCGAAACAGACAATATTGCTGATGCCAAAGCAAACAAGAAAGAGGACGAAGATTACTTTTCAAACTTGACCTTCCATCAACTCCAACCTGATCAGCTGTGCCAGCAACTCAATGTATCTGATGTATCAGGTCTTTCAGAGAGCTCTGCTGCCAACAGGCTCCAGAGGGATGGCGGCAACACACTGCCAAAGCCAAAGACAAACTACCTCAAGAAGATTTTGATGTATGTCTTTGGTGGCTTCTGCTCCGTCCTCTGGGTGGGTGTTGTTGTCTTCTTCGTCTGCTGGAAGCCGCTGAGCAACCCACCCTCGCCGACCAATCTTGCCCTCGCTATTCTTGTCATCATGGTCATTATGCTTCAAGCTGGCTTCTCTGCCTTCCAAGATTGGTCCACATCCAGGACCATGAAGTCCATTACCGACTTGCTGCCATCAGAGGCCCTCGTCATGAGAGATGGGCAATTGAAAAAGATGCCCGCCACTCAGCTTGTCAGCGGGGATGTTGTCCATCTCAAGATTGGTAACAAAGTACCGGCCGATATGCGTCTCATCAGCCACTCTGGAGATATTCGATTCGATCGTGCCGTGCTCACCGGCGAGCCTGACGAGATCGAGGGTGCTGTTGACATGACTGACGAAAACTTCTTGGAAAGCCGCAACATTGCACTCATGGGAACATTGGTAGTCAACGGAAGCGGCGTGGGCGTTGTTGTCCTGACTGGTCCTCGATCTGTAATGGGTCGTATTGCCAAGGCGACTGCCGCAACCGAAGAGCGCGCAACCTTGATTCAGAAAGAAATCTGGCGATTTGTTTACATCATTGTTGCTCTTACTATTTGTTTGGCACTTTTGATCCTCTTCACCTGGGTTGGTTGGTTACGCCGGGATCATTTCGAATACATGAATGTCGTCGCCATGTTGAACAATGTCATGAGCTGCGTTGTTGCCTTTATCCCTGAAGGCATGCCCGTGGCTGTTGCTCTGACACTGATGATGGTTGCGAGAAAGATGAAAGCAGTCAATATCCTGCCAAAGGGTCTTGCTACTGTTGAAACCCTTGGATGTGTCAACGTCATCTGCTCTGATAAGACTGGTACCTTGACCCAAAACCAAATGCACGTCAACTCTGCCTCTTTCATCGACGAGCCGATCGAACTCGACGAATTCTACAAAACCTTAAACAGTGAGAAGCCCAAAGCCAGCTCTACCAGACTGCTTGCAGCGGCATCTTCTTGCAATGATGCGACATTCGACCCTACGACCATGAACCTGCCGGTGTCTAGTCGTGAGGTCCAAGGAAATGCTACTGATGCTGCTGTTCTCCGATTCGCAGCCACTGCCAAGAGCGCAGAGTTTGGCACAGCTGTTGTTCCTCGTCTCTTCCAGATTGCCTTCAACTCCAAGAACAAGTGGATGCTCACCTTGCATCGCAAAGAAGCTGACACGAACTCTTCGGCAAACGAATTCCAAGTATTCGTCAAGGGTGCTCCTGATGTTCTCTTGCCAACATGCACAAAGTATTGGTCCAAAAAGTCCGACTCAGTTCAACCGATGGACGAGGCTGCCCGAGCTGCTTTCAAAACATATCAAGACAAGCTTTCGAGAAATGCGGAACGTGTTATTGTCCTCTGTGAGAAGACCATCGTTGCTACAAATGCCCCCGGTACCAATGCTTTCAGCGACGAGATTGCACTCACTGCTACGGAGGATCTCACTATTGTTGGAATTCTGGGTATAATCGATCCTGCTCGTCCCGAAACCGCTCACACAGTTGCGGAATGCAGACGTGCCGGTGCTCGATTCTTCATGGTCACCGGTGATTATGGCCTTACCGCCGCCGCCATCGCTCGCAACACTGGTATTTTCACTAGTGAGCAGGATCCTGATACAATTGTGACTATCAAAGGCGGAAAACACCTTTCTGCCCCAGAGCTTGCGCTGGCCCGAACCACTGGTGAACGACACAGCCTGTTGCTTGAAGGCCGGGATCTGGGCAATCTGATCCAAGAAGATTGGGATGTTATCTGCGAATATGGAGAAATCGTGTTCGCCAGAACTACCCCGGAACAAAAGCTGCGTATCGTTGAGGAGTTTCGCAAACGTGACAACGTCGTTGCAGTCACTGGCGATGGTGTAAATGACGCGCCTGCTCTGAGAGCGGCTGATGTTGGCGTGGCAATTGTTACTGGCAGCGATGTTGCTATCGAGGCGGCTGATCTGGTTCTTTTGGATAAATTCGATTCCATTATCGAGGCTATTCGCTGGGGAAGACTGGTGTTCCAGAATCTGCAAAAAGTCATTGCCTATCTGCTCCCTGCTGGTTCTTGGTCCGAGATCTGGCCTGTCTTGGTCAACGTCTTCTTCGGTGTACCCCTGCCTCTCAGCTCATTCCTCATGATCATCATTTGCGTCTTCACCGACTTATTCCTCTCTCTTTCTCTTATTATGGAAAAGGAAGAATTTGATCTGTTGTCCCTGCCACCCCGAAACCACAAGAAGGACCACCTCATCTCTCTCAAGATTTACATCCAGGCCTATCTCTTCACTGGCTTTATGGAAACATGCACTGCTCACGCAATGTTTTTCTTATACTACTGGAAGGAGGCGGGTATACCCATCAGCAGTCTGTTTTTCGCATTTGAGAAATACACGGATGGGTTCTACGGCTACACGCAAGACGAGTTGACTCACTTCAACGCAGTCGGCCAGGGCGTCTACTTTGTAACCTTGGTCATTCTCCAATGGGGCAACATCCTGGCTGTTCGCAATCGTCGTTTGAGTATTCTCCAAGCCGATCCTATTACCGAGAAGAGACGCAACCCCTGGCTCATTCTCAGCATGGTCATTTCGCTGGCTATTGCGATTTTCGTCACCGAAGTTCCAGGCATTCAGAACTTGTTCGGCACAGCGAGCGTTCCCATTCAGTTTTGGTTTATTCCTATCCCCTTGGCTTTGGGTATTCTTTGCATGGACGAGATTAGAAAGTTGATTGTTAGATTGTTCCCCAATGGGCCGGTGGCTAAGATTGCGTGGTAAAATTGTAGCATGCCGCGGGCGGGTGCCGGATATGATAGAATGATGAATAGCTATTTCATACAGATATATAAATGCGGATGAAAAGAAATAAATTTTATGATTTCATAACCACTAGGATTGGAAGACTTGTGTCAACGGAATATGATCTGTACTATCACGCTTTACTAGCAGAGCGTTCCCTTTTGCCAGATTTAATGACCTACCGCCATTTTCATTGACAACTAGTGTTGAAGCAGAGAAGACGTACTTTGCAGTCATAACAGTAGCTGTTCACATTATTTATCGGTGTTCTATTCATATCTTCATACTCGACAATCACCATCTGAAGACAAGCCTTTCTCCCCTCCTCCACCCAAACGTTGGTGGTACCCGAAGCGGCCATTTGCATGAATAATTATTAGTAAAGCGTATCTGGACCGTGCCCGTTTCTTTGTGTTGGGCGGGGTGTGTAACCCATCTTCCTGTCAATGTGACTGAGATACTGTACGACTCAAAACTGTAGTCAACAACAAAGCCCGTGTGTCCAAGGATGTCCCATCCCTCCTCAGCAGGTCCGGCTAACAAGTGACACATACTCCCACCAGGATATGTTGATATTTCCCCACTGGGATCTCTAGCTTCCGTTCAGTTATCTTCTCATCCCCGTAGACCACAGTCTTGACTCGCCAGGAGCGAGCGCTCTGTCTCGTTTAAAGAAGACATCTAGGTTATCGAGAGTTGGTGGATTACATGAACTCCAGTTCGCCCTGATGGCGTCCACACAGCCGCCTCGCCGTAATGCAGATGAGCCGGCAAGCCTTCCTTGTTTCATATATCCCACCTCGAGAACGGTTCCGTTTTTTGATCGTACCGAGGACATCATACAAATTGACAGGTACTTCAATAACAGAGAACAAGATGCTGACCAGCCATTTCGCTCCCTCACATTATATGGTATCGGTGGGGTCGGCAAGAGTTCCATTGCTCTACGTTACGCGGAGACTAGGATTCGTCGCAAGGAACTCGATGCCATGTTTTGGGTAGCGGGTGAGAAGGAGGTCACCATTCGCCAAAGCTTCACTGATATCGCCGTGCAATTGGAACTTCCGGGGTCACACCCGAAAGACCATGATCAAAACAGGACCGTAGTATTGGACTGGCTTCAAAACACAGGTGAGATTCCACCGGCATACTCCTTTCGACGCTAATAGGTACAGACTGCCGTTGGCTCTTGATTTTTGACAACGTTGAGTCTGTTGAGTTGCTGATGACATACTGGCCAACGGCCGCTCGTGGCCAGGCAGTCATCACCACTCGAAACCACAGCCTCGCATGTTATCCCAGCGATAGTGGACTCGAAATCAAGGGATGGGACAATGAGACTGGATCTCAGTTCTTGGCTCACCTGCTCTCAACTGATATTGGTAAGCAGCTTACTGAAGAAGAATTCCGTAGCACCCATGAGCTCTCTCACAGTCTCAGTGGCCATGCCCTCGCGCTGTCCCTGATGGCTGGTCTAATCCATCGACGCTCCTGGTCTATTCAAGAGTTTGTTGAAGTGTATGAGAAGCAGCCACAAAAGGTACATGGTATATTTGGCAACAATTCAATCAACGCGCTTTGGGATATGTCGTTTCGTTCTCTCAGCAAAAGGGCAAGTGCGATTCTTGGCACACTGGCCTTTCTTTCCCCAGATAACATTCCTCAAGCTCTTTTTGAACCTAAAGAGCCAACAGCTTTCCCTGAATCACTCCAATTCTGCCAAGATCCTTTCGATTTCTCATACGAAATCGAGTCCCTGATGACTTTGGGCCTGGTAAAGCGAAACAGGGAGCAACGGACATTTTCCATGCACAGACTTGTGCAAAAATCATTCAAACACTTTATGAGCGCCGAAGACCGCCAGAGGAGTTTCAACGATGCGGCTCTACTGGTATCTGCGGCCTTTCCACGCAAGGACGCCGAGTTTGCACAGCTGTACCATTCGTGGAAAGCTTGCTCTCGCTATCTGCCACATGTACTTAGTTTGAGGGATTTCTTCGGTGAAGAAAGAGCAACACATCCTAAGTTCACGGCATTGGTCGAATATTGTAGACTGAACAATGCGTGCCAACGGTAGGTGATGCAGGATCTGTTGCCTGTTTGTGGCCTGTGAAGTCACTGACTGAGTATAGCTATCTCATTGAAACCAATGGGTGCAACGATCTCCTTGACCTATTAGAAGTCAACAGCATGGCGATTCGCACGATCCCTCTCCAAGAACGGAGTACCCAGATCGAACTTGAAGGCGACTTGGCGTCTCACAGTGGCCAGGCCCTGGCACGAGTAGGGAGAACTCAAGACGGGGTCAAGCAGCTAAAGTTGGCGTACGAGCTCTTTGCCACGGAGCAGCCACGCAATCTCCGGGAGGAAGCATGGTGTGCTGAGAACCTCGCGGATGGCATCGCCTCGACGAACAATTTCCGGGATGCCGTGGCGCTCCAAGAAAAAGCCCGGGAGCATTGGCTGCACTGGGCCAAGGACAACAGCGAAGACAAGACAGAATGGCCTGCAATACTGAAATGGGGAATGGGCACCAATCTAGTCTGGGCAGGGCAAACACAACGCTCAAAAAATATTCTCACTCAGGGTCTTGTTCAGCTGGAAGCAGCTAAGCCGTACAACTGGGCCATGGTTGCATAGTAAGATACCCATATTACCATGCAATTAACCTTCTAAATATGTTACAGTACTAACTACTCGCTCGGTACTGTTTACCGAGCCGAGAGGGACTTCGAGTCGGCAGAGAGACATTTCACAGAGGCTTACAATAAATGGATTTCAGGAGACAACCTTCTCTCTGACCCGTTTTGCGGAGCATGTGTATATCGAATGGGCTGCGCGGCTCTTGATCAAGATAAAGTGGAAACTGCCATGTACGTGCTGGCTCTTCTGTATATCTATCGACTTCATATCATATCAAACTCTGGCAGCTGACTTCCCTCAACCTGGACAGAAAGCATCTGCGAGAAGCCGCTGTCATCACCGAGAGACACAAGATAAGGATGCCAGTGGAGCATGCCAGGTCACTTTTTAAACTATCTGAAGCTCTTGCGAGAGAGCCGAGAGACAGAAAAGCCTCGAAGAGACTTCATGAAGAGTCAACCAACCTTCTCGTATCTCGATTTCCTCAAGTAGAGATTACAGACCAAGAGAAGACCTACGACGATCTAATTTTCATTTGGTGGAGATGACAAAAAGTAGACGCTAGCAGTATTGGCAATAATTACACCTGACAACTGAGGCTTCGAGGATATCTATCAGAAGAGAACTTTGCCGCCATGCTGTAGGAATGCAAGTAACATTTTGGCAATGATCTAAAAATACTCTAAGAACCGCTTTCGTCTTTCCTCGTCAGTCATTTTCCCGAACTCTTCTACCTCTTTGTCCTTTACGGAGATATACCACTTGAGCAAGTCATCCCCAACCAAACTCCTCATAGCTTCATCCTCCTTTAACGAATGCAGCGCCTCTTTCAACGTTACTGGCATGTGCTTGTCCATTCCGTGGTCTGCTCGCATCTTTTCGTCCATTACGTCTGGGAAGAACTTGCAGTCTTTCCAAGCCAGAACAGTCTTCTTCCTAAGCCCATCTAGCCCGGCTAGCACAACGGTGGCGGTGAACAAGTACGGATTTGCAGTACCGTCCATCATGCGAACCTCCCAGTGCAAGTCACTGATCTTTCGTACAGGTAGGTCACGATTATCGGTGCCGAATCCGATCCATGTCCCGGTAGCGTCGCTGACCGAGCGAACGTAGCCATCATAGTTTGCCATGCCAAAGGCGCAGAGTGAGCCCATATGATCAAGAATGCCGGCCACGAAATGATCCACCAGGGCATGGTCAAGCTTATCAAGAGAAAGGTGGAGATGCAGGCCATTTGAGGGTCCTGTCATGGTTGGTTTTGGTGTCATTGTCGCTTTGATGTTTTGTCGTACGCATATTGTACGAATAGCTTCTTGTGCCAGAATAAGGGAGTCAACAGCCTTCAGTGCTGGCTCCGGGGCAAGAGCAATCTCCAGTTGGTCGTTGACTTCCGCATGAAAGTGGTGAATGCTGATGGATGACAGCTCAAGAGCGGTGATGATCTCTTCGACCAATTTCAACGTCTCGGCACGCAGTCCCGCTGGTCTTGAGTAGCCGTTCAGCCGATCCATGGGTTGAATAACGTTGTCTGATGCGTCTAGAAGCACAAACTCGATCTCAAAGCCGATCAATATTGTTGATCCCCATTCATTCTCTAGTTGCTCAATTGCCTTAACTAGAAGCATGCGGGGACACTTGTCAAACCTCTTCACAGCATCCTGTTGGTCGACAAAGCTCATTGCAGCCGCATGGCCGAATTTGAAACCGCAAGGACGTAGGGAGGACCAGTCCGGGCACAAGTTCCAAGTTTCGTGATAGTCGCTGAGGGAAAAGATTCTGGGAGCAGTAGAGATGGGAATGATCATGCTGTTTTGAGCGAGATGAATGATCTCACTGCCGCTGGCAATTCGAAGGCAGCGGGCCATGGGAACGAAGCGGACACGCAATACACCAGAGTAGTCGATCCATTGTATGCGAATGAATTTGATGTTTTTGTTCACCCGGAGAAATTCTTGAAGCTTTTCCTGGTCTGATGACATTGTCGGGGTTGAGGCGGTAGGAAGGCGAAATTTCGTATTTTCCACGGACTAGAAGTCGACGAGCCGAGCAGAGGAACTGCAGTTGCTCGCAAGTCCTATGATAACTCCAGTAAGCAAAGTATTGCAGTCGATCTGTAGCTCGATGTAATCTTAACTTCTTCCACCAACTTCTCCCTCCTTGAGCGCGCAGTCCACATGTAGTTGCAATTGCTCGCTCAATACTCAGTGCCGCGTGACTGATGAGCTCAACGAATGCTGCAACATCTTATTACCGTTGGCTATCCAATATTTCCCCGCCCGGGAGCGTCCAAAAGAGGAGTTGTTGTTGGCTTTGAGCAGCATGCGCCCTGACCAAGTCTTGAAGATGACTCTTGTTGGGTGCCAGATGCAGATATGGTTGAAAACCAAGTAAGGGAATGTAAAAGCTTTGAAAAGCTCTTGCAATCTCTTTACAGGTGCCCTTGGATTTCGCTACCAGTCAAATTTGGCCCTAGCACTGACATACGTTTGTCAACTTTCTCATAATGGTGGGCATTGTTTAGGTATTTGGCGACTTGTGACCAAGATGCAGCTTTAGAGTATTGTTTGCCATAGTAAATTATATCGCAGTACCCGGAGAGTATGAGTCATCGTGACAAAGAATATGCGTAATTAGATCTTTACTCGAATTGGAACGGCCGCACCGTAATACTTTGCGTTTTTAGGTTCCTGCGTCCGTCTTCATTTCGGGAGGAATGTAGTCGTGTTGCGAGTGTCAAAGCGAGTTAATCGACCCGGACTGTGCCTGGGCATTAAATCATGTGAAGTTTTACTTCTGTGCCTGAACTTCTATTGAGCTTGTACAAGACAATATGAAGGCGTGGGCCGAAGTCTTGCGGTGTGCAGTTGGCAAATTCGACCAATCCCAAGACCTCGCACTTCTGCCAAGGGTATGCAGGCCTAGAATCGGTTACTAAAGATTTGCAAGTAATACAAGCTGAAAGAATCAGTCATCCGTTGAGAAGAAAAACATTCTTTGTGCCAACTTACGCAGCACCATGTCCACACGTCACTGTGATGTTATCCGACTCGCATGCCGCACTGCATTAGGACTGGACACACCCATTTAGAGTCGCGCTCGCACCGATCGACAAGGCAGTTCATAGCAAACATAATAGTCAAGTTGAAAAGAAATCGTCCAAGGCCACACTTGCCTCTGGTTAAAATCTTTAGGGTAGTACCATAAATGACGATATCTTGACACAAAAAGCTCTAAGTGCTAATTTGCTATACCATTACTTCTACTTACCTGCCAGGGTATTATTGCTTGCACCTGTAAGTTGGCTTAATTCGACGTCATCCCTCCACCATAGAGCAATGCTATCCGACAGGCACAGGAAATGGTTACTTTATCACGACAAAGATATCCTTTTTCGCCCTATCTAACTACAAGACTGGTCAACTATTTGCGAGTCATGCGCGGTTGAGAGGTTTCTTCCTTGATTTGTCAAGAAATAGTGCTGTTTCTCTCCTCTTCATCGGCGACCAGGACTTGGACGGTCAAGCCCACCTGATGTTTAGTTAATGGTGTCAGCAACCATTTGCATACTTAGGCTAAGACACCTTCCCGACCTCCATTGCGCTCCTTTGGACCGTCGGGGTGGGAAGAGTTGTTTTAACCGCAACACGCGACACGACGTTGCTAGCATCGATCAACGAAGCTACGAGTGCATGTGTCGGCACTTGGCAAGCATCACCAGCCCTGGCAACCTTGCAAGGTTCGTGGCTGAAGAACGATTACCGGACAAGGAATAGGATGCGACAGGTTCTCACAAAGATTGGGGAAACTAGGAAACTAGTCCAGCGTGGCGTCGGGACACGGATCGACAAAGCATGCCGCCTGACCGAGGCTGGCAGACAGAGAAACACAATCGGGAAACAATGGGCCCAATTTATAAAGAAATCTGCAGAAACACACCCGCAGAACGGATTTGGGCTTGGGTTGTCGTATGGCTGACGTAGTTGATTGCTTGGACTTGCCGATCTGCGATCAATTGGACTTCTACCGAGGCTGGAGTCTTTGCTTCTGATCCCGCAAAGCTTCTACTTAAGATAAATTCTGTCTGCCATTGCTCTGACGGGAAGTAGAAACCGGATTTGGCTTTTCACGGATTCAACACGGCGGAAATACTGGCGAGTCTCGGTCTAAGACACATCACATTTCACAATGGCAGCTAAACCAAAAGCATTCGCTGAGCCCTCCTCACCCCTCTGCGGGTTTCGAAACATGGATCTCGCTCTTCGAATTTTGTCGGTCGCAATCTGTATTGCAATTCTAATTATCGGAGGAGTTGCCACCTCTAAATCTGGTGTTATTCTGATAGGCATCCTCGGCCCGCCGGTGAGTTTCCATTGTAGCAATGCCTTTCCGTGTTATGCATTCTAGCTAACACAAACTTGAGGCCGCGGTCACGATTCTCTGGTCTTTGGTTCAGTTCGGATTCTCGCTCAGCAAATACGAATACCTGAACTTCCGATCACATTTCCGCATGGCGATTGGTGTCATTATTACCATTGGCTGGGTTATAGCTGTCATTTGCCTCGGCTTGTTTAGAAGTTGGTGGGCGGATGGCGACTCAAGCTTCAGTTACACATCAGATCCAGACGCTGAGAGCTCTACGAGTAAACTGGTCGTACGGCTTACCGGCGCCGGATTGGGTCTGGGATGTGCGGCAGCGTAAGTATAAAATGCCAAGTGCCATGCTTGCTCTATCCGCTAAGTTTTGTATAGATTGGTACAAATCGCCATTTGTTGGGTTTCGCTGCGTAGAATGACCGTTCATCCAAGACAGAAGTCGTCCTCCACAGCGTCTACAGTTTGATTACACTAGATACTGGCCAGCCTGAACCGACACTGTTGGTATACGGACTTCACAAGCCTTTATTTGCGCAGACATTTGAGGCTCTGAATGAGACGATTGGCGTGCATATTCATGAGAGAATGAGATTGGGGGGAGTAACCGGCGTAATTTTGGTTCATGACTAGCAGACTTGACACCTTATGGTATTACTAAAAGTAGTAATGGCTAATTCATAATCGGTCTTATCCGTTTACTTGGTTCGACCTTTGTGAGAAGTTATATGAACATTTGAGGTCGCATGTATTCTGACCATGGGACCGTAAAATAAAGGCGCTGCAAGTTTCGTTCAACCCCGGCTAATCCCATCACGAGCTTCACTCGTTACTCACATTACCAATATAATACAAACACCACGAGCCAACAAATCGCTACGAC
Organism: Pochonia chlamydosporia 170; assembly: GCF_001653235.2. Classification (NCBI taxonomy): domain Eukaryota; kingdom Fungi; phylum Ascomycota; class Sordariomycetes; order Hypocreales; family Clavicipitaceae; genus Pochonia; species Pochonia chlamydosporia. The sequence goes on from NW_019154046.1 coordinate 250,054, forward strand.
CGGGCTGCGCACATTTGCACCTTTTCGGACGGCGGTTCCATACTGCACCCAATTTCTGCACTTCCCCTTGTCGCTATCCGGATCTCCAGAATTGTAGATGGCAAAGCTTCCGATAGGATATGGTGTTGTTTTACAGAGACCATCCTCGCTCGTCTGGCAGCTGATCATGGACCACGGCGTATCCGCGCCGTGTGTCTCATCGCCTAACCTGATTTGTTCGCAATTAGGAAGTGTGTACTGGTAAAAGTTCCAGTGACTTCTCTTGCCTTCCTGTGCTCCAGAACCATCGGCCAATTTGAGCCACGTGTGGGAGTAGTTCGCCTTTGGGTCGTATAAGTTCTGGTTGTGTAGCAGCCAGGAAATCCCGTTGGGGTTGAGAGGGTCTCCAGTGCGGTTGCCGTATTGTTGGTTTGTGGTCTTTTGGAAACCCGTACTGCTGTTCCTGGTGAAGATGTCGCTCATGTTGAAACAAGTGTACGCATTTGGGCGAGTACTGGTAGTGAGGGTTATGGCTTTGCTGATATCGTTGGCGTTGCAGGAATCGCTTTGGCTGTGTGGGAAGAAAGCGACAGTGAAGTTGCCATCTCTGTAAATTGGCTTTGCTATTAGTATTTGCGAAGTATACTTTCCACGTTGATCGGAATGCTTCAATGTTGCTAGTTGACATACCCAGCAGCAGATGAGCCAGCCCACACATGTGAGAACACTGCGAGTAACGAGACAAAGCCCTTCATATTCATCGAGTTAGTTACAGGTTTGGTCGCGTCAATGCTGAATCGACAGAGCTTGTTAAGTGGTGAAAGAGAACGGGAACATATGTGCAGTAAACTCAGACGAGCAGCGAGGATTTTATTACTGGGTTGCCGCCAGTCGTCTACAATGACGCAGGACAGCCCGACTGATGATCGCCAAGATTTGCCCTTTTGGTGTTGAGAATAGACGCATCTACGTCATAACAGCAGTACAACCAACAGCGTCTACTCTGTGAGCTAATTGGCGGTACTAGTGCTCACCTCAGCATTGCCCTGGAACAATTTATTTTGTACTCATGTCAAGTCTTTCACTTTAATGAACGAGTGTCTTGACCTATTTCTGGCCATTTGCTGTCCACAGCTTGATCCGTCAAGTTGTGGGGGAAACAGATGCACAAGTTGGCAGACTCAAGAGACGTAAATCCAGCATGTGAAGTGCTTCAATTTGATACATTTTGAAGGAACATTCATCTAGTAGAATTTGCCAATGGGGACCAATGGCCTGCGACCAGCCGAACGAGTGTCCCAAAACAGCCATTCCCACGATCAGCGCGGAACAGTAATGACATTGACTGCGGCAACAAAGAGGGTAGCCATAACTTCATTCAGAGTAGAGAGTAACTAAGCTGCCATAACAAATGTGCGTTGGCAGCTCAAATTGAGCAAACATTGTTGGTAATTTATGACTGGAAGCATCAAGATCTTCACTTTGGGGTAACAATAAGCACTTAAACTGCATCAGCCCTTTTTGGAAACAGCCGTACTAGTGTGGTCGGTATATTACAGTGTCAGACGCCCGCAACGGTTACTGATCATTTCCCGTTGTTTCAGCCCGGTCCAGCCCTGTTCCCTCACCTGCTACTTACAGACATCGATAAACTGGGCCAGAGGCTTAATTCTTGGATGGCAACTCTGCCTTCCGGGAGCAACGCGGCCAGTTAGGCGCCCTTTAGGAATCGCCGATGGATTGGTTAGCGGATATCGCTCATTGGCAAGACACTAGGATTGCAGGGACATGAGCCAGACGACGCCTAGCTTCCGTTGATCGACAGCCGGGGGTGATCAGATCCTAGCTCCAGTGAGGGACTTCCTATTCGGTTTTGGTGATGGCTTGACTATTTGTCCTCCTTCCAACCGAGAGGTAGTCTCTTCCAAGATGCGATTTAGGACTAGGGTACGTTCACATCTGTCTGTGCTTTTCATTGAAGCAGAATACAAACACCTTGTTCGTTTTGGCGTTTTTGGTGTTCAGGTTGTGCATTCAAAGCCCACCACAAATGCAGCATTTCTCATACCTGAGCGTCCCAGATCTCACCAAATACCGACAGTTCTAAAACGGATGTCGTCGCCAATATTACATCCTACTCGATGCCAACTGCGCATATAGTGTCCTAAAGCACCAGACGGCTCACGGACATCTTTCCGCTTTATTTAGGGCTGCAACAACCGCTAAGTTTATTGGGCCACACAGCGCTAGACAAGTCAGCCCGGACATGTCCCGAGTCTAAATCGCGAGCAATGTTTTAACTGCCGATAGAAGAAGGTCCACTGTGAGACTAAAATGATTAAACCCATTCTAGGCTGTAAGTCTTGTGCCGATTATCCGGCTATATAGGCACCGGGATTGTCGACAAATGCTGGCGGCATGTCATTCGACGAGTGCGAAGGCAAGCCGTAGCCTTCAAGCAATAAACCTGCTCAAACACTCTAGCAATATCCTGCCCAGGGCCCTGTACATGGTCGACACAGACAACCGACCAACTATGCGAAGGGACATTATGTAACCGGTTCCTATGAATCCTAGCCTCACCATGAGGATACCATAACACCGGTGCCGGCCAAACTTCCTGGTCTTCCCACTTTATCAAAGGGTAACAAACAAATTATAATTACCGGTTTGGGAAGGTACATCGTTAGCACAATGATTAGTCTATGTTGCAACTAGGCAAACTATTGGCTGGTCAGGCACTGATACTCCTTCAATCTGGCTCTGTACGATCATGGTGCTGGTGCCTGGATTTGTGATTTCTGATCCCCTCCCTAGTAGGAGGATATGAACATGTGTCTAGCACGAACAATCTCATTCGTGAGGGATGTTTATGTATGTTGTCAACCCTAATCTCAGAATGGAATTTAGCTCCAAATCACAAAGTGACAGTAACCTATAGTAGGAAGAGAATCACACATGTTGATACTATCACAAATGACGATGCAGACACTTGCCCGGATTGTACTAAGCCATTTCCAACGGCATTTCACTAGCATTTGCAGCATCATAAAACTTAGGCACCTCTTTTCACGGCATTGAGATGCTATATCGGAGGGAGGCTATGATGTATAAATAGGTTCGAGTAGCTCCTGGCCGTCTACTGTCGTGATTGCAGCATAAGCCTAACTATCAAGTGTACTCTCTCGACCCTGACAATGCAGACCTTTGGAGCTTTTCTTGTCTCCTTGCTCGTGGCGGGCACAACCGCTCTACCAGCTTCCAATGCTGATACCTTATCAGTGAAAGTTGCTAGAAATCCAGACTTCGTTCCTAATGGTCCTCTCGCCCTGGCCAAAGCATATCTCAAATATGATACTCCCATGCCAAAAGAGTTGTCGGATGTTCTTGACAAGTTGAACATAAATCTGAAGCGTGGCGACACCGGAACTGTCACGAACTTTCCCCAACCAGATCAATATGATCGCGAGTACCTTGCTGAAGTAGACATTGGCACGCCACCTCAGAAGCTCTACCTGGACTTTGATACCGGCTCCAGCGATTTGTGGGTTTTCAGTACTGAGACTCCCAGCAATGAGGTCAAGGGACAGACTCTCTGGAGTCCTGCAAAGAGCACTTCTGCCAAGAAGTTACAGGGATACACCTGGAAGATCAGCTATGCCGACAAGAGCGGTTCCAGCGGGGATGTCTACCAGGACGTCGTGAGCATTGGCGGCTTGACCGTCAAGAACCAGGCAGTTGAGTCTGCTCAGCAAGTGTCAGCTCAGTTTACCAACAGCCCTCCCAAATCATCCGGACTTTTGGGCCTTGGTTTTGACAACATCAATCGTGTGAAGCCACAGAGTCAGAAGACATGGTTCTCAAACATCAAGTCAAGCTTGAAGGCTCCTCTGTTTACATCTTACCTCAAGGCCGGTGCTGGTACGTCAATCTTTACTACATAAGCTGCTCTTATTCGCAAATGTATACTGACTTTACCATATTGTAGAGGGCACTTACAACTTTGGTTACATTGACAGCAACCAATACACCGGGAACATCACTTACACCTCCGCGGATGGTAGTCGCGGATACTGGGGCTTCACGTCTACTGGATACCAAGTCGGTTCGAGTGGATTCCAGAGTGAGAGTATCAATGGAATCGCCGACACAGGTACCAGCTTGCTCCTGTTGCCAAATGATGTTGTGCAGGCATATTGGTCCCAGGTCAACGGAGCTTACTACGACCAGAATGCCCCAGGCTACATCTTTACTTGCGGCACTTCTCTTCCTGATTTCTCTTTTGGCATTGAGAATACAGCCATCACTGTTCCCGGAAAGTACATGAGCTACGGTTACGCGGACCCCGATGCCAACACTTGCTATGGAGGAATCCAGAGCGATAATGGCGGCCTTACCATCTTTGGTGATGTTGGCCTGAAGGCTTCATTCGTTGTTTATGATGCTGGCAACATGCAGCTGGGTTGGGCTCAGGGTAAATAATTACTCTCTGTGGTAGACTGTGACGACTTTTCGCATATATCATGTAGCAGCCATCGCCTGTCCTGATTTAACTTCGCAACAAATAGACTTTTTCCAAAACCCTTTATCTGGCCTCTCGAGATGTCGAAGAAGTGCCAGAGTTGGCTCTCATGTCCAGTTCAATCTCTTGCACCTGTAGCAAGGCGTTTATGATGTCACTATTGCCCTTAATTACAACATGGCAGAGCGCGATCCGACCCTGGTAATCTTTCTGATTCACCACAATACCAGAATTCTTAAGTAGTACTTGCAGAGCATTTCCCTCCACGGCCAAAAGAGGGGGTCAATCCGTAAATCACGACAATATTGCCTCGCGCCGATGGGCGATGCTTGTGCATAAGAGAAGCAAGCCCAGGTTCAGCCTCACACCATTCTCCAACCTATGAGCTTCACGACAGAGTAGTTCAGCCCTATTACGACAAAGAAATATTGCGCTCAATTGCTTGGCAGTTTCAGACAGCTGAATGTGGGTTACATTCTCCATTTGATGCCAAGTAATGCCTTTGCCTGGTGGCCAGATGTCCTTCCTTTATCGTCAAAGTCCCCGTAGGCTGTGCTAAATTATCTTTGGGTATATAGATGAATTAACAAAGTAGCCCAACTTTTTTGACCAATATCGTCTTGACTTTGGTAGTTAGATGCACGGGCACATCGACGATGAACCACACGGATGTCTCCCAATGTAATAAGTTCAACGCCGCATTTTAGGCAGGAGAGAGAAGGGTGGGGCAATTTTCTGGGACAAAATGAGGCACACGGACGATATATAAATGGAATGTCGCTGTTGTTGAAGGCTCAGCCTCAAACTTCTCTCCACCATCCACTAGCATCACATTGTGTACAAGCTAGATCGCATAACAACTAGATCACGGCTTTGTCACAAACTGTTGTATTCATAATGGCGCCATCGTCTCAAGAAATCGGCCGAGTTGGCTGGGATATGCTCAAGCAGCAATGCGGTGATCGCGATACCCAAGAGACGGTTATTCTATCACCTCTATCCATCACAATTGCGCTGGGAATGCTTGCCGGCGCAGCAGACACCCGCAAGAAACACGACTTGTGTACAAAACTCGGTCTTCAAAACGCAGAGGAGCTGGAATCTGTCCTTCACCCGCTACACAACGCGCTGTGTGGCAACGTCAAAGGCGGTCCTTTGGCATTGGCGAACGGAGTATTTACCGACACAAGCGTCACGCTCTATTCCAAGTATCAAGAGTTCTTGGCCGGATTCAACGCAGAATTCACTCAGTATCCCAGCCTTGAGGGTGCCGTCGATGAAATCAATAAGTGGATTTCAGATAATACCCGCGGATTGATTCAAGACATGCTGTCAGCGGCCCTGTTGCGGAATTGTCATTTGGCCCTGGTGAATGCTATCGGCTTCAAGGGCACGTGGAAAACGCAGTTCGATCGGAGTAATACCAGAAAGGAGACATTTTTTGTCACCCCAAATGAAACAAAAGATGTCAACATGATGTTCCTTCATCAGCAAAGGATATCGTTCTTGGAGACTTCGACTTACAAGGCAGCTCAGCTGCCTTACCAACTACCCGCTTCATATCCGCAGACGTCACTCCTCGCATATCTTCCAAACGAGGGAAAGTCGGTCGGCGATGTGTTAGACGAGATAGCTGACCACGGTAGCTCCATTTCCCGATTTTCGGAAGGAAAATACCACAAATTCGGCTTCCCCAAGTTCGAGATTGAAAGCAGCTTCTCCCTGGTCGATACGTTGGAGAAGCTTGGCTACCCCATTGGGGGCGTATACCCAAACATGGCTGATGGTCCGAATCAAGTGCAGACTATTCTTCACCAAGCGTTGGTCAAAGTGGATGAAGAGGGGACAGAAGCAGCAGCTGCCACGGCAGTACTTATGACACGGAGTATCCCAGTTGCTCCAAAGATCCTGATCTTTAACCGGCCGTTTGTGTTTGCGATTGTCAGTGACAAGCCAAAGGCCGTCCTGTTTGCAGGCGTATACTCTGGTAAATAGTCATCATTTTAATTGAGTTTACCCAACCCTGAAATTCAGATCGATAGTGTGTGGTATGCACGATGTAGCTCTTGCAACGAAAAACGTACTTGAATACAAAATAGTGTTGTTGGAGGCTGATCTCCAATTTTGACCCCATACTTTACTTACCCCAACACTCAATTGCCTCGGCCGGCAAAACGGGACTTGCGGGGTCCGTAACCATTGATTAGCTGCTCAAGTTGCTTTAATAAGTATGAAGCTAGTGGGAGAACTGAAATGGCGCCTTTCGACAACACTAGACGCTGAATTAGTAACATGGAAATTACAACATCGTCGTGCACATCACTCTTCGAAAGCTACTCCCTCACTACTACACGGTGACGACTTTGTTGGTAGTCCAATTGTATTCCTTTCAACAAACCTTTAATATTTCCCAAGGTTGAACGTCATCATGCTGCAAATATCCTGCGCAGGATTACCTCGCGAGGTAAGCAATATGCCTAGCTAACTCCACAACTGTCTCAATGACATACTCTTACTTTTCCGACTTGCCAGATTGGTCTCGAACATGGCCGAAAAGCCGCCGCCCTAATCCAAGGCAGCGTCAGTTTCTATAGCAAATATTTTGTGGAAACTAGCAAGATGGACTGGGAAGCTGCCTGTGCTACCGCCTCAAAGTTTCTCCCGGTCCTTGAGCAGCGAGCCCCAGACTTAGTTGAAGAAATGCAAGGTATGGCGATTGTAAGATACCAAAGCAATAATTTGATGTCCCGTTGACCATTTGCCAGGTATCGCCGAGGGTTCAGGGGTTCCATTTGAGTCTATCCTGGCTCTGAATGTGAGAACGGAGATTGCAATGGGTCTCATGAATGATGGATGCACATCAGTCGCTTGGTGTTCGGAGAAGTTCAGTGTAGCTGGACAAAATTGGGATGTACGAAGCTCACGGAGTCATTGCTCAGATCGATTCACATGCGTAACTCGGGGATTCATTACTAACTGCTTGGTAGTGGATGGATGCCCAAAAAGACAGACTAGTCATACTACACATCAAGTCAGCAAGCAGGCACGGCACAACCAAGCCTGCAATTAGTACCGTCACTGAAGCCGGCATCGTGGGTAAAATCGGGCTGAACAGCGCCGGCGTCGCAGTCTTTCTGAACGCCATTTTCGCCAAAGGCGTCAACTACAACAAGCTACCAGTGCATATTGCCCTGCGAAGTGCACTGGAAACTCGGTCTCGTGCGGATGCCGTCGCACTTTTGGAATCACGAGGCGTTGCCGCAGCTTCACATATTCTCGTTGCTGGGGATGGCGCGACATCACTCGAGTTTAGTGCTACCGGATCAACTCGATCTGATACGAATGATGGTTATTTAGGCCATACTAATCATTATGTCCGTGAACATGGCGGTGAAGATCTCATCAAGATGAAGGATTCTGTCCCTCGTATGGCTCGCGTTTCTCAATTGATGGACGAAGCAGCCATGACTGTGAAACAATCCCCAGATATATCACCTATCACAATTTTAGGAAATATCCTGAAAGACGAGCATGATTTCCCAGTGTCCATCAATAGACAGAGTGCTGGTGACAATCCTGCGTCAACCCTTTTCACGATTTTGGTCGACTTGAGGGCGAAAATCGCGACGGTGAATCTGGGGCGACCAACTGAACCCGAAGGCACCTGGATATTGGCCCCTGTTGAATGACGAAATAAAATGCCCCAAGCATGGAGGACGCACGGAGGAAGCACAGAGAAAGCACGAATACAGTGGTTGACTCGAGCTAGAGTGCTGACTAGGGGGGTGGAATTGACTCGCATCGTCTGAGGCTGACTCTCTGCAGATTCTAGGGCACCTTTGCATATGCTTAGGCTCACTTTCTTGCTTGTTGTTTATACTGCTCATTCTCTTATCTGTGCATCATGAGTAGATGACTCTAGTTTGTCTCATCTTGACAAAGTGCTACAAAATACATCGAGCATTAGTTGAGGCTATGTATTGTAGCAAATATATACACCATTTAACTTACATAACTATCAACAATCTATCAGGCTAAATCGATCGATAAAACAAGCTAGAATCACAACAAAGAAGCTCCGCCACGCTCAGGCATCCGTTCCTTACGATCCTCCAGCAGCGCAAATACTTGCAGCCGCACCAACATACTTTTTGTAGGCATCAGGAACCGCAGACCTCTGAACCGCCTGGCAGAGCTTAGCAACATCCATAGTCTGCCAGCCTTTGATGGCCGTCATCCCCTTGAAAAAGGAGCTTGCCGAGCACGCAGCATCCATATCACAGCCAATGTCAGTGTAGTACATCGCCCGCTGCTGGAAGATGCCAACACTATCATGGTCAGAGCCCATTCCGTCGTGGGGGTACTTAAGCGAAGCAGGTACGACGTTATTAGCTAGGATTCGTAGGCCAGACTAGATTCCTGTTAGTAATCGACACATTATCATCAAAGGAAAGCGTGGTGAGCATACCTCAGTGAGTCCAGTTGCTATGGCTGCTTCACAACCCTGCCGCCCAAGACCCTGCTTCTTGGTTTGGGCAATAATAGCACGAGCATGGCCGGTTTGAACAGAGTTCAGGCCAGGAAGATTTCCAGAGCCTCCTCCAGGAGGAGGTGGTGGTGTCGTGCCAGCACATTGTCCAGTCACCATCTTTGAGGTGCCAGTTTGGACATAGTAGTCTGCCACGAAGCAGCCATCTGTCGTTTTATCCCAGAGACTATCCCCGGAAATGGTTTCCCCTTGGGTCTGGCAAGATAGTTGAACCTTCTCTCCCTTTTTGTATTGTTTGACGACTCCGAAACTTGTTCCTGGCCCGGACCGGCAGTTGACGTCGTTGTCGTTGATGGGATATCCGCCGCCGCTACCACCAGCATCACAAGCACCAGTGACCATGTTTGAGGTTCCCGTCTGCACATACCAGTCGGCTACATAGCAGCCGTCAGATGTCTTGTCCCAGAGGGTGTCACCTGAAACACTTTCACCGCGGGCTTGACATGTTACTTGAACGTTCTGTCCGAGCTGATACTGCTTGACGACAGGAAAGTTGGTTCCTGGGCCTGAGCGGCAGTTCACATTGCTTCCTTTGATGGGATATGCGTCTACCAAGGGCATGCCAAGCGCCACGGAAAGAGCAAGTATCGCAAGATGCATGATGATGAGTATGGATAGTATAATGAGCCAATATGGGATAGATGCGAGAATCTGATGATGTGTACACTTGTGTTGTTTCTGTTTGGTCTATAAAGCTGGGGAGACATGGACGCTTTTATAGACGGCAACCACGAAGTTTTTCGTATTGTATCCTTCTCATTTCTGTACAATATGTAGAATAAAAACGGTTGTGAGATTAGCCTGCGACAAGCTCTGAGCAATGCTTACTTCGAGCTGAGGCCGAATAGCCGATGAACGATAGACTCCAGGGCCGAAAATAGATCTGTTAGCCTCACAGATTCTCGATGTCGGCACTGCAACAGCAAATCAGATGCTTGACACCCTAGTACCTGCATTCGTCCCAGTCTAAGGAAACTCATGGGCCCTCTTCCTCGTCGTCGGTCGCATTGGTCGGTCGGATCACTTCAACTTGCCCAGCGGGTTGAATAGTCAAAATCTCATTATCCTGGTTCTAGTCTCTTACATGAGAACAGCAGTCTATCCTCTTGTTTTACTTAGTCCCGCTGTCATCGCCTACATTCTCATCTCATCATGGTTCGCGGGGTCTATGGTTCCATTTCTGCCACCAGAACTGCGGAAACTCAAATGGTGTCAACGAATATAGGCACACAAGCCTAGTCAGCTTCCTGGCTAGTTGCTTACTATCATTAGCAAAGGAGCCTCGAAATGGGCTACGCTCTTTCAATCTCAAGTTAAGAAGCTCCTGTGCAAGTAAAAACGGCACATCGGCACCAAAGTGCGCCTAAGGCGGTGGGATGTTTAGACCGATGCACTGGCAACCCATGTAAGCACCAAGCCGGATCTGAAAGATGGCACTGGAAAAGCCGATTTGGCATAGGCTTAGGGAACTAGTCGTCCGGGCAAGGCACACAGTTCAGCCGCAAGGGTTTAGCCGGTTTTACAATGCAACCGATGATTGTGAATTATACCTTGGCTAACGATTGTCATGAGAGATTCTGGGAGTCCAGTTGCTGCTGTGCTTAGGTTGGTGGGACCGTGTAACGAGGCGGCCGGGCCGTTTTCACGCATAACAAACAGCTACGGTTTAGAATGGACACTCATCTGACGAAACTTATTTGTGGTTATTGATGAACTGAGGCTGCTCAACAACAGATCTTCGGAAGGTGTGAGAAATGCGAATTCTGTACGGAGAATACTGCACTTGCTGAGACTTGGTTATTACTTGATGTTGCGGCAACAGATGAGCATGGCCCAGAGTCTCAGACCTAGCCACAAGAGCAACATTTATTACGAGGTCAAATCATGGAACGCTGTAGCATACCAGAACATCTGGGACGGCTTCATTCCTTCACAACATTGGGTGACATTATGCTTTTGTGTGATCTGTTATGAAATAAGATTATGGTGACGCAATGTGGCCGGGCAAGAGGGAACTCTACGTTAATGCAGAGAGAAAGTCTAAGTATATTTCGTTGACATTTGTTCTTGTGCTATTGTAGGCACAGTACTACCAGATCAACCACCAAGACGTAAAGTTGCAAAATATTCCGTTGACAGCCTCACGTGGCCCAGTTGAATCTCCCTTTAAGCCCAGGCCGGACAATTTCAATCCCCTTTATGCAGTGAAAATAGCCGCGCCCAATAATTGGGTTGCAACAAAACGAGGGGGCGAGGAAAACCGCGTGTTGAAGCAGGCGGGTCGTGTCTTGTTGGCCACAATCCAACGTACATATTTGACGTACCAATCATTTTAGTTTACGAGGTCACCTAACAGGTGTAATGGTCAAGGTAATACGGGGCTGAAAAAGTAGAGGGCAAATTCGTTGAGTGTAACTGGACGAACCATCAGGTCTGTGGCAGGCTGGCCAGGCATGGAGGCCATTGCTCAAGCCTTGTGTTATTCAAGCGATGGCCACAGCAGTGCAAGCTTGGGCAGTAATTGTAGGACCTTCTGAGTTCGTGGGGTTCTTAACGCGTCTTCTCTGCTCAGACGGTTAACACTTCGACTCCAAATCTAAGAAGAACAAGTTTCTCAGGAGACCCTATGACCGGGAAACTCACCTATCTCCGGCATCTTTTCCCTAAGCTGAAGTTTGGCAATATTGACTTCTTCAGGCACAAATCTAGCGGGGGAAAAGGCCAGAGCTTCGTTGCACACTCTCTACAGACCCAACCGTGTTACACTACGTCGGCGCTTCCATATTAGTGCCGATTGGTGACGGCTAGTAACAGGTGAAGAGTATTGCAGGATGGCATATGCATGTCTCGCCATCTTTGGAAAGTCTGAAGCGCGCACAGCGCCGTCCCGTCCGTTGTGTCCTCCAAGCTATTCATATATGTAAATTTCCGAACATGCGAAACCCCTACACAACGGTGCTGAATGCTGCGCAGGGAATTATTCCCTTTTCTTTGTGCCATCGCATCCAGAAGAGATTCCGGCAAGAACTTACTTCTACATTCACACTGCGAAACCAATCGACAACAATCATCACATACTCTGACCACGACTACGGAGTGCTGCTGCTAGGGACAACTCTCGTATACCAGCGAGATGCGGCGGCTTCTGTTACAAGTCGTGTTCGTAGCCACTCTCTTCGGAGAGTTGGGTCGCGCTGGGCCGGAAGAAGACTTTGCCAACAACCTTTTCTCAGATTTGGGACCGTATGTTATGCACGAATAGAATTTTCAGACAACCCTAGAAGAACGACCTGCTAATTAATTACAGTCTGCTAGCCCTATTCGGTGAGAGAGTAACAATGCAGTTCATGAGCGAAGCAATGGGATGGGCAGACAGTGTTATTCTAGCCATGGCCCCGATAGGTATTCTTACAATCATTGTCGCTGCCATCAGGGTGTCCGGGCCCTTGTGGTTGAAGGCTTTGATTGGGAGGGCGAGAGAAAACGTGTCCGTTGCCGAGATGGAATTAATGTCATCGACTTCTGAAGAGGTTTGTGAGCTCTATAACGGCCAGAGCATTGTTAGGTGCCAGGGCAAGCCAGAAATATGGGAGTTCATTCTTCTGTTCAAGAAGTGCAATGAAAGAGCATCCGATATGCCCCCAAAGATCGAATTCAAGACGCTTTCGGAGGCTGTGAGAGACGGTAGTATCGTTGATGCAAAAGGTAAATCGTGAACTAGCCAGTTTTATTTCAGCAGATTACTGACACAACGAAAGAGAGGGCGGATTGGAAAAAATTCTGGCGGAATGGTATGTTCAGCTTTTCCCATGTTTCCCATTTACTTGTGGACACTTTATGAGGCACCCAAGAGATGGGACACGTCAATATTCCCACGAAGTATTAAGTTCTATTCAGACTGATTTATTATCCCTCTCTAGTTCTCGCCATATTTGGTCTCAACCCAAAACGGCCATCGTCAGATACAGAGGCTGCAAGGAACGCGAAAATACGCTGGAATCCAAAGAAGCCCCATCAGTGGGATCTGACAGTTATTCGAGACATCACACCAGCTGCACCAAACATTGCTCTAAATGGCCATAGTCAATTTAGCCGAGTTCAAGTGCACGCGACAGCGTGTTTTGCAACCCTCGTGCAGGCCGGTTTGCTAATCTTCTTTGGCATCATCACTTACCACCCTGATATCAAGCAGAACTATCTAAAAGACAGCCAGCCCGTGGGAAAATCCGCGTTTCCTTTGGTTGCGAGTGGTACGGCCCTGCTGGTCTTGGGGCTGCTTGTATGCGCCCATGTGGTCGAAGATAGCACGACAGAGCATCGGTATGAATTATCCGATGAATGCATCCTTGCCCAGATGATATGGGTTCAGCGTGGCCAAACTGTTGGTGATCAAGTTTTCAAACCCTATGCGACATTGCCTCGATCGTGGCGTACCATTATTACCACTTCACGACGGAGAGTCAGACAACGCAAGAGCGATTCGTTTGCTTTCGCACAGTCTGGCAGTATGACCAACCCTGACAATACGACGGATGAAGCGGCTACGGCCCCTAGTGTCGCTGGTAACGACGCGTCCTCCAGTAAAGAGGCTGTCAATGCATTTGCTACAACCCAGGAGTCAGTCCCGAATAAACATTCAAAATTTGCCGCGAAACGGAACCTGACGATGATAAGAACCTGGATGGTGGAACATGGAGCCGAGGTAAAGACTGTGACTGGTGTTGGTCTTAGTCTTACAGGCTTCGTCGTGCAGTTTGTAGGGTTAAGGAATATGAGCTGGGCCGCATCGATCGCACAACTGAGTGGTGTGCTGATCTTGGTGGGTGTCAGGGCTTGGGTTCGACGAGGCATTTCTCAGCCCCTTTCACATCAACAGCTGACTCCCAAATTTGAGTTGGAATGGCTAACTCTGGTACTAAATATTTTAAAAATTAATCCTGGCTCTTGTTTCGACATCCTACGAAAAGATTTACTACGCAAACGAACGGCGGAACATCGAGGAGAACCTCAACATCTTCTCGACGACATATATCCAATGCCTTGGGGTGTCAATACAGACCTGAATCAGGATTACTGGCCACTCATACCAGAGAGAGACATGGACCAGGCACTAGGTAACACAACTAAGTCATCCTCTCAGTCCATTCTAGAGATACACCGAGAAGTATGTGAGCTGTCACGCTGCCGAAGTGGGTGGTGCTTTGACTTGGCCATGCGTCTTGCAAATTGCATGGAGTTAGCTTTGAAAATTCTGGTTGCATCTCAATTTCAGAATGAGAATTCTTTAAAATGGTTCGTTCAAGTACACAGCAGTCATGACGACGCACCTCATTGGATCCCGCTTCACTTGCACCATGATCGCCAGTCGAACTCATGGAAAGTTGGAACTCATGAGATAGCATCAGTACTAACTTTTTGGGTATACTCTGCGCGCACATGTTCTCAAGGAGGCAGACATTGGAGTGCCAATAGCGAATTCAACCACCCCAACAAAACCAACGAGACATGGACTCGAGATACCGGACCTGAATCACCGCAAGGACTTAGACTATTGGGACCAGGCAGAGCTATTCCCAGGTATCAGCTGATGCAAGACCTTCAATGGTGGGTCCCCAGTGATCTGGATGAGATAGTTGATGTACGTAGGATTAGTGGTTCCGATGAGATCAAAACAGCCGACGCTGAAGCGGATGTATCAACAGTCAAGGTTTCTAGCAGTCAAGAGTCCGGATGTTCTTTGTACTGTACTATAGACGGCATCAAATGTCATTCATACGGAAACGAGTGGACATATCAACGACGTAAAGTCAGAATGGATAGCTCCAGGAGAAAGTTGGGATTGCCTGGAACAGATTTACTTGCCAATCATGATAGCGCCATGCAGAATTTTGCAACCATCTTGGGAGATGACAGCAGATGGATGGATGCCAGCACTCATCTGGCTGTGGAATCTCATGACGACATTGAGCTTACATATGCAAAGACGTTGCTCTGGTTGTTTTTGCGGTCCGTAGCCAAGACACTTTGCCGGCCCGTGGCAGGGCAAGTAGAAACTCGGACAACGAGGGAGGGCTATCTTCTCTTGTGGCACAAGGATATAGCCGAGCTGGCCGAACGAATCCAGCAGAATGGACTTGGCACACCCCTTGAGGCGTACCTGAGTATCGTATGCCCTCTTAGCATGGAAGAAAAGCTACCCTTCCCGCAACCTATCTTCGATTTGGCACTTTCAGAAGCAAGCAAAATTCGCAAACGCGACGGGATTTTGGAAGCCGGGGTCCCGTATAGCTGGCTATGGCAGCAATGTCAATTCTTCTGTGAAAGTCAACGAGGAATATACGCAAGAGGAGTGGCATGTCTTTTGGAGTATCTCAAAGACGTCTATACGCAGCAACAAGCCTATGCACCCGTGACACACAGCATTGATGCCCCATCCTTGATATTGCAACGTCAACAAGACACGATCATTGGAGTTCTTGTGAGAGAACACAACCTCGGCAGCCGGATCTTATCTCAATTATTAATGCTTTACAACAATCGGCGACACCCATGGCCGGAGGGTTTGCATTGGATTCATACCGCTTCGTGCAGTGACTCGATAGCACCGTGGGAGTGGACCAAGGAGCTGGGAGTCTGTGACCTACGTCGTCTAGAGATAGAGGGCTCAGTATCCCGTGGATGGTTCCGACAGGGTCAGTTAGCCGAGTTCCCTGATTCTCGAGACGCGGCTGGGTGGACTCCGGTTCATTACCTGGCAGCAACTGGATTTGAATCTGATTATGCTTATGATGACTACGCAGGCGAGAAAGATCTCCGAGGCTGGACACCTCTGCACTATGCTTGCTGGTATGGGCATGACGCTGTTGTGAGACAACTTTTGTCCCGCCGTGAAACCGACAGTTGGTGCCAGGGCTTCGACGGAGCAACCCCCTTTCATTGTGCGGTGCGAAATGAAAATGTGAAGGTGCTAGCAGAGCTCTTACAGCAGCAGAAGCAGCAGATGAATGGTCCGAGAGGGCTCAGAAGAAGAGGACTGGGACAGGATATCGGGGTCCATGCTGGGCATACGAGCATGAATTGCCTCCCTCAATCCGTCCAAGATCATGAGGGGCGAGCGCCGATCCACTGGGCTGTTCTGGCGGGCAACCTAGAAGCCGTTGAGAAACTGATAGATGACAGAGAAATCAAGGATGACGGAGGGAACGCAGCGTTGCACCTGGCTGCTCTAGAAGGCAGAAGAAGAATTGCAAACGTTCTTGTTGGTGCCGGAGCCGACGTCAAAGCAAAGAACAGATCCGGTCAAACACCATTGCATTCAGTCACGTTGCGCCTCGCAAGACAGAATGCTCTGAGGACACGGACTGTTACCACAGAGTGTGGTGATGCCATAGTCGAAGGGAGTGTTGATATCTTGGCCGTTTTTAGGGCTTTGAGTGATAAACTACTGTTGCCATGGTCGACTGAAGACGAATGCAATGAGTTGGTTAAGTTGCTCATCGAGGCAGGGGCTGATGTTGCCGCAGAAGACACTTTCAAGATGACAGCGTTGCAGCTGGCTGTTTATGGCGGACGGATAGAACCGGTGAAAGCCCTCGTCCATGCCGGGGCTGGTGTAAGGGGGGGTTTAGTATGTGCGATGCCGCCTGTGCAAATCGCTGCCATGGCTGGAGCAGCGGATATTGTGAAATTTTTGATCTCGCGGGGAGCCGACATCAATTCAGTGTGTGGGATCACGACATACAAAGGCAATTGGAGACAAGTAACAACACTTAACATCGCCAGACGAAGGGCCCACACAGAAGTTGTCCAGTTGCTCGAGGCGGCCGGTGCACACAGCTTCAGCTGGGATACGTCCAAGACTGACTTCATCAAACCGCCAAACTCCAATCCAGAAGTCGTCGTGACTTCTCCACCGGGGGACGAGGTGCACTCCGACTTAGAAGAAGAGGTGCATTCCTACCCAGAAGGCGAGGGACTTATCTATGCTGGCAGCGAGTTGAGCGTAGAACCAGTGAATATAATCGGAGAACGCCAAAAGTCGATGCCGCAAGGACGACACCATGGTAACAAGCTCACTTCGTGGCTCAGATCACGGGGGGTAAGAGCAAGAAAGCCCCAGAATGATGAGACTTGATGAATCCTGCCGGATACAGTGATACATTGCACTACTAATTGACTCATTTGTTTACCTCGAGCTCAATAGGGAGGCCGAAGCTAGTAACAAGACTAGACGAGAGAGCCATCTTGGTAGTCATATATAATCTCTGGAAGATATAAGATCGGTCCAGGTTGTAAATATAGCTCATTTTCATAACCTTACCGCATTTCCTCTAACACCATCTGTAACTTGAATCACCTCATAACTGAGCCATGCAACCCGCCGAGCAATTTGATAGCTCGGTCAAACTACAACCATTCCCAGTATACAAAGGCATATATACGAACGTAAAAGCACAATCATCACCAATAAACACCTCAAGGTAAAAGAAACAACAAGATTCATGTTGGTATAGAATGCACCCGTAGATGTAAACCCTAAGCCCCAAACAAAACAAAAATGCCAACCACTTGACAAATAAAAGCCCAGTCTACGCTACAACGCCGTTAAAATGTCGAAAACCACGATGTCCACCCACAATTAAGCATTACGACACGCCACTCAAACAGCCTGACTCCCAAAAGCCTCACTTCCAATCCCACCACAGCTCAACGACCTCGTCCTTGGGCAAATTCGCCTCCGAGGCATTCCCGCCGTGGTCCAGCTGTTGAAACCCAGAATCCGCCGCCCGATGAACATAGACCTGTCGTAAGTTGTTGCCGACAATCTCAGCATCAAGCAGGAGATAGCTCTTCTTTTCGCCTTTGGGAACCTTTTCCCGCATGGGACCCAGACTCCATTCCCATGAGGATGCGTCGCTGCCCCAAGTCGTTTCCATGCGGTTGAGCTGGAGGGTCTCGGTGCCCTTTTTATACACGGCGATGCTGTATCCGTTTGATAAGATGGTGTCGGGGCCGAATCGCCATCGCTGGAGGACACACCCGCCGCAGAATTGAGCTACTTTGGCAATCTTATCGACGGGGGCTTGGTGCCATGTCTTCCAGTGGTGTAAACTCAGGGGAAGATTGCCGGATTCGTAAAAACCGCTCACGTCGCCGCTGAAATCGAGCTGGTGTAGACCGTTAATCTCGGTGAAATTCGTCCCCGTCTTATCCTCCACACAGTATCTGAGCATGCCGTCGCCCTCGCGAATCCTACTTTCGTTGAGACATGCTTCCACATTCGGTTCGAGGAGCTTCAACAGCGGTACCGACAAAAAGATGCCTCCACCGCCGTAGGCCATGTGTCCGTGGAAGCTGACGGCGTCACTGTTCTCGGAAAGTCCGCCAACGTAGGCGGGAATCGAGGCATCCTGCTTGTCAAACGTCTGAGCGACGGGGTAAAGCGACGGGAAGAAGGTGTCGTCATCGATAATGACGCCCCATTTCGTCTTGGCATCCGCGTGGTTGAGGAGTTCACGCACAGCAATAAAGTGCTGCTCGTTGACGCCAATGGACAGATTCGCCGGTCGAGTCCCGACAAAATGGATTCCGGAATGGTTATACTGCGTGCTCAACGCCCTCATCTGTCGCTTGGAGAATTCTGCGTCGGTTACAATAGCAAGAAGCCTTGCCTTTGTGTTTCCTAGCCAATGCTGGAACTGGGGAATCGAGTCCCTTAGCCGTTCTGATGACGATGCGACACCGAAAATGAACTCTGAGTAGTCTCGTCGTGGAAATTGAAGCGGCACTTGGACAGTAATTGGGTCGCAAGCTGCGTCGACCGGGCCTGCACCAGCACAGGCACGGTTTAAGTCGACAACATGGTTACTGTCAGCTTGAATCAGCGGCTTGGGGTCGCTGGCAATGATGTCTCTAGATATCGCGGCGTTTCGTCGGGCATGAATACATCGCTTTTGGTAGACAACATGTCTGGTGAGGTTGTATTCGGAGCGCCGTAAATAGTCGAGATCCGGTCGACATGGTTTAGGAACTCGCAACTTCTCGGGCAGAGCAGCTTCTAATCCGAGCGGCAGCGCATATTGCAATCGAGATTCTGACCGCTCGAAGGCGCCGAGCGCAAGTAGTAGTAGGAAAATACAAGAAAAAAGAACAACGGCCGGCGTCCTTCTGCGAATGGGGACCTTGAATGGCCGAACGGCGACTCCCATCATGTATGTGTCTGTTTCTGTATGTGTTTAATGTTCTCTTGGACAGTCCGGTCCAGGATAGTTGATTTGGTCGATGCTTTCACGATTTTGCTTCCAGCCTGTTAAACAGGTCGACCGACGGGTTGTTCTGAGCCAACTGGGTAAATCATTGGAAATGTTCAATCGTCGTGTGGATTTGCCACTTGCTTTTTGTCGTCGTCGTCGTGGTTAAAAGTTGCGACTGTTGAATAAAGCTTCGTTTCTACAGTAGGCGGCCAGCGACTGAGAAGTAGACAGAGATTTCACCAACGGAAGAAAACTTCGGTCGCAAGACAAGAGCAAGGAATTGGGCTAGAGGGAAGTAAGGAGGAAGGTTTTTCTTCATGAACAAGTTAAGTTAAGCTGCTAGTCAGTTGACGAAAACGGATTTAGCTTGGTGGTGGAGGGCATTAGAAGAATCCACCTCCTTCAACCAAAAGAAATGCAGCGGCAGTGGCGTCATGATCTAATCATTGTGTCACTGGTGGAATACCACCAAAAGACCAAAAAAATACCGCCCAGGTCAGGGTCAACGATCCAATGCCAGGGAAGCCAGACCAGGAAAGGAGAGGCGCTCCAATGTCTTGGACCCAGCACCGGTCCATACCTTGGACAAGACGGTTGTGGATGGCTTAGGATGGGGGAGGAAGCTAAGGAGAAGCCAAAAAAAGCTTGGGCAGTATCCGTCGTGCTTGACGGAACAAGTTTCGACGAGTCAAATGGTGCATGTGGCTCCTCTTGATGGAGAAGGTGGATATTTTGCATCATGGTGTGGTAGTGACATTCTGGGCGAGCAATAATTTGCTCCAACTTGTAAGAAGGGCACAACATTGGATACGTCTCGATCCCTTCTACCAGTTACTGCTATTCTCAAGTGATTTGTGTTCAAGACGATTCGTCTCTATGCGTCTCGCTTTTACAACAACTGACGATCTTACGGGAGTTGTTTTGTGCCATCTTGGCGCATACCGAACCGCGTCATGTTGCAATGACCAGACAAGTGGGCCAAAAGACCCAACACAAGATTAGACATGGAGTTCTCCATCCATTGCAACAACTGGTGCGTCCTCCGGAGACGGGTCGGAATGGTAGGCTAGGTTGGCTTTGGTTGCTTGCTCCCCTGCTTCTCGGCAGCACCAATGCTGAGAACGTTGAATAATCTTGGCAGCCGATTAGCATTCGCGGTGATTCGAGATGATTATGACCCTGTTATCAGCCTAGGATCAATTGAAGCTTCGGTCTGATTGACCTGCTGCTTCCACACAGCCAGGACGTGCTACTCAACCCGAAACATTCGCGCTCCATCAATGTCGTGATTTTCACGTTCCACTCCACAACTCTGCCGTACTGTAATTTTCGTCGAGACTGTCGATCATGATCTTCGCACAAGCCAGTACCGTAACTCCTGACTCCTGAGAGACAAACCCAAGAGCACCAGAAGAAAAAAACGAGCTTGTGGCGTTCCACTCACCTTCTTGGCTACCATCAGGGATCTGTTGATTGCGCGTCATTTCCTACCGCACGCCAGCAAGCCACAATGTGGTCATGGCTGGTTGACCTGCATTCAAAGTTCTCACCGTCCAACGCACGGCGATATTGCAGATGCAATTGCCTGGTATTGGTCAGTAATATTACTCCGAACAGACGAGCGAATTGCACTCTGTCTTCAGAACCGTGGTTACATGGGACGCCGGGCCATCGAAA
Organism: Pochonia chlamydosporia 170; assembly: GCF_001653235.2. NCBI lineage: Eukaryota > Fungi > Ascomycota > Sordariomycetes > Hypocreales > Clavicipitaceae > Pochonia > Pochonia chlamydosporia. Next base: position 271,034 of record NW_019154046.1, read on the forward strand.
AGCCAAGTCTAGACCCTAGCAATGTCACCAAGCGTTATCAACGTGCTCAGATATCGACAGGGGCAACGGAATGGCAAGGAGCGAGATTAGAGGCTTTTTGTTCCTCGTCAGTCCCCTGAAGCAAAGGTCTGTGGCCCACGTGGAGCAAAGTCCAGGCGAACCTTGGTCAGTCCCTGGCTCCAAGTCTGTAATTGAAGGTCAAGCTGGCCTCCGTAGCTTTTCCAGATAATGACAAGATCCTTTTGTTGTTCCGGTGGGCTTTTGGCCATTTCTCTAGGCCGTTTGGTTGCAAAGTTCTGCGCAACAATTGGCTACGGCCGGACCGGCACGCAGCCACCATGAGCTTTGCACGAACTATTGCCTGGAAACAGGCTAAACCATCGTGACCATACTCTTTAGGGGTGGAAAGGGACCTATGCGCCGGGAGGATATGGCCGAACGAAGACTGATGGTTATTGGCTGCAGACTTCACGTTGCATATCGCAATGGGTGACGTCGTGCAGTAAAGAACCCGAAGATAAGAAAGATGATCACGCAAAGACCCAAGTACATTTAGTCTTGCCTGAACTATCTGGAGATGCAGCAAGCAAGCTTCTGGTGAAATGTCACCTCCCAGCATCTTTGCCGCCTAGATGGTCTTGACTCATTACCATGTGCCAGTGCAAACGTCAAATACGAGCTGCAACCCTTCATGCATACAACCCATCAACTCGACGAAACGGCAGAGATGCCGACCCTCCAAAATCCATCAGACTGAAGCTGTAACTACCATCTCGTGTCTTGTGCACGCTGTCGCTCTGTGGTCGATGCATCCACTTCCTAGAACAATACATGTCTCTGTGCACTCGTAAAATAACCTTAAACCCCTGACTCACATGGGAATAAGGCGACGGGGGGCCAATTTGCTTGTTTTGACTACACTCCTCCTCTCCATGTAATTAGGCGAGCGGCCAGATAGAGTTGCCTTGTGCATTTCAATTTGCAAGCCGCTTGTCAAACATACTTTGTCGTGCTTCTTATCCAGGTCCCAGCTCAAACTTACTGTAGATCAGACTTTACACAAACAGCCTCCTTGTCTATCGCATTCTCTCTACAACCTTAAAGCAATGAGTAGTCTCACGACTGATGATATCAGGTAGCCAGTTGCATTAAATCAGCTAAAGCACAACTATATCCACCATTCGAAGCTTACAGTAGATAGACTTTACTTTCACGAGCAAATATAGTTTATCAAGAAGTATCAGACATCAAAGAGTGACCATCGAAAGTCAAGTTCAAATAACTCCGCGCCGTCCAAAGTTCCTTCACACTTTCCTCAAGTTGCCTTTCACCAAACAGGGCACCCAGAATTCAGTACTCTCTGTCGACATCTTCCCGCAGCTGTGTTTCCTAAGTATTATCTCGAAACAGGAATCCCAGATAATTGCAGGACTATCACGATGCCTACACTTAGCATGTTGGAATTCATGGTTGCGCTCGCAAGCCGCGAGCATAGTGTGTTACTTGGTCATAGAAATGAAAGAGTGTGGGAATACACTTTCTAGGTGCCTAGTACTCCGTGATGAGCAGTCCATGATATTCCATGACTTTCGTAGTGCTTTGTTTTAGCTTTTACGGCACACTTAGTGTGAATGTCCGGTGATTTTATGCATTTTAGCTTCACCCAGAAATTCCATATTAACCCAATGCCCCCCATCACCTTGTTGCTTGTTTGCAAAGTCTTCTCTCCCAACCATCATCTCATCCAGACCAACATCTTTGTATATAAACCAGCATCTTTGCATACAAGACAGCATTTCTGCGTAGAATCATCATCACTGCATACAAACCAGCATCTCTGCATATAAATCCTCATCTCTCATCCAGACCAACATCTCACATACAAACCAATCCTCGCAAATCTTCAAGCCTCACTTTCACCTTCAAAATGCGTCATTACTTCTGCCCTCATATGTTCCCATTGCGACATTGGAAAGATTTGTGGCAGAAAAAACTCCTCAATCTTCAATCTACTCAAAACCTCGCTTCAAGCACAATCTTTGTCGCCATTGATACCGAACCATGGTTGGATCATAAAGGGGAAAAACTCGACGACAAAGAGGCTAGTAAGGTCGGCATATGCTTTCTATTCCCCGGAGAAGATCACCATGGAGAGCCCTCCAACCCACCTCGTACTCTCGAAGAGACATACCAACGATTCGACATCTCTTCCAACTGCTTGCACATCCGCGGTCGAGAGGACCGATCAGGGGAAGTGTTCTGGAAAGGAGGCAGCGGAGGCATCTTGACCGTCGAGCCGGACGAGGTAGAAGGCGTTATCGTCGGCCTTCTGCGTGCTATGCAGCTTTGCTCTTACTCCTCAACAGGCCATCCTCTAACACTCACTCTGGTCGGGTTCGATCTACAGGCCGAGCTCCATATCTTGGCCCACCAGTTTCCGGGTATTCTAAAATGCTTCGACTTCTGGGTTGACATTCAGGAGCTCACCGAAGAAGCCACAGGATTTCACATGTCGCCAAGCCCACGAAACTCATTCATCGCCTGTGTATTCGAAGCCATGAATCCGACCTGCACCTCGCGCACCGATGGGCATAACGCAGGAAACGACGCCATGCGCTCCATTTGCGCCCTTGTTGATCTCTTATTCTTCCCCCCCGACAGCGAGTTGTTAGCCCATACCTGCGAGGAATACCACGCAAACCCTGCTAGGGAGCGACAGAGACGCCAGCGGGAGAATATCGACATGAAGAAATGCAACCTGTTTTTAAAGCATTACCCTCGACCCCGAGAACAGTATCCATTCCAAGTCAAGGTCGACTTACCGGGAGTTCGCTTCCCAGGGTTTCCGGACGCAGGTGCATTATGTGAATACTTTCTCAAATATAAACCTGTGGCAGCTGGTAGCAACAGCGTTAACTCGTTTGGAGGTTGGATCTGTTTGGCCAGCTTGGAGGAGCTGAATGTCTTTGTGAGAGAGGTTAAAGGGATGAAGGACCCAGACCGAGGGAAGACCTGGATTGCCACCTCTCAGCACGTTCCGGAATGGGTACCTGCGACGACGGCACCCGAGTTGAAGCAGTTTCCGGAGCAGAAATTAAGTCCTGAGATTTCGGAGAAGAGACAAAATCGGCAGCGGAGGAAAGAACACAAGGAGTATTACACTGCTGATATGGAGCGAGCTGAAGCCAGGGACCTGCTTAACAAATTCCGATTTCCAGAAGATAGTACTGAAAAATTGCCAAGTCCTGGAGTTTCGGAAGCCTCTTCCTGCCGCAGCGAATTTGCTGATGGAGAGTATTATCGTTGCTTTCTCGGCGTCAACCCAGGTGGCGCGTCCATGGTCAGCGATGTTAATAACGTTTGGCGAAAGGGGTAAAGAATAAAGAGGTTTCGACGGCAGACACATTTAGGGACAAGAGAGGATGCAGTTTGGGCTGCAACTTGAGCAAATATGGGCGAAATATTCATTATCTAGAGCTTAGCCTGGCTCACACCATCCTGGAGCACAATTCCGTGTAAAAGATCTTTACATCAACGCATATCGTTAGTAGTGTACTTTGAACAGAAGCGGTAAAATTATGAAAGGAGTCGATCTGGTGCCATGTATTCAGCCTGGGGAACACCGAATGTCGTGTTTGCGGGGAATTTCACTATTCCGATTTGCCATGTCACGTTTACGGCGTCCAAACTGGAGGCAAAAGCCAGGAACGGGCATGAATCCCAAATGAACAAGTTGAGCCAAGTATCTACAACACAAAGCTGTTGTGTAAATGACAAGAAGAATAAAACAAGAGGCCGACCTAGCAGTCTTTAGCAGCCCACATCAACAGACTGCAATACACTTTACCAAGTCCATGTGTTCAATACCAGCGCTGCAAGTCAATTTCCGCGCCCAGTCCCCAAACCCAACGTACTACACAGATACACCTGCTGGCACTCCTTCATTCTTCTTCGTCTTAGTGCCACCCGTAACCGCATTATTAGTCCACGTCCACTTCGAACAGGCCGCGCACAGAATATACACATTCGTACCGCTTGACTTGACCGTACCAACAACTTTGTTGACCGTTAAATCCGTGATCGGAACCCCATCAGTTGGTTTCCCTGTTGGTCCGCCATTCTTGTAATCCTGCTCAATGACAATGCCAAACTTCGCGATATTCGACAATGAAATGTTGTCATACACAACGTCTGATACAGAACCTGTTGCGCCTGAAACGGTCTTAATGCGTACACCGTTGTCTGAATTCGATATCTTGGAATTCAAGATGCGCACTGTTTTGACGACGTTGTTACTGCGGCCACCGACAGAGCCGATTGATAACCCGTGGCCACCAGAGCAGTTACCGCCCGTAAAGGTGACATTGGTGCCAGAGTTGACGGCAAGGCAATCATCCTGGTTCTTCACGATGGCTCCAGATATGTAAACTCCAGTAGAGGAACCAACATCAAAAGCATCGGTGTTGTGTCCCCCCTCAGAGTCACCAAGAGAGTTGTCCAAGTTGATGTTATACAAGCCGAGGTTAGTCACCGAGTTGATGCTGAAAGCTTGAACCGGCGTATTCAAGACGTTGAGTGACTTGATGTTAGAGTTGATCAGGTTGTGAGCACTGAAAAATTTGGGCTTTGTCTTTCCGCCGTTTCCCCCTTTGCCATCCCACCATCGTTTGCCGCCGCAGTCGATGGTATGGCCGGTAGCACCATCAACCTGAATGCCTTTGCCAGAAATGGAAATCAACGGGCCTTCCCATTCTTTATAGCCAAAGGTAGTCTTGCCGGCAAATGTGACCTAAATTCGAGTTAGCTTTACAACAACAGACCATGACGCATAAGAAGTTTCATACATGAGTGTTGTCTTTGAGCCCGGTAAGGTCAAGGGTCTGTCCCGCAGGGACAACAATGCCACTCAGAGTGATAGAAGTGCATGATCCTTTCTGCTTGATGGCAGTTGCAGCGTCTGTGAACGTGCAGCCCGCCCTCGGAGCAACCTGCGCTGGTGTTGCTGCAGCCGTGGCAACTAACACAGCAATGAAAAGTCCAAAGGAACCCATGGCAACGACAAATGGTGCGATTAGTACGAATAGAGTCGAACTATGCTTTCCATAGGAGTTACTCGATTATGAGAGGTCCAAAAATGTTGAGAGTCGACTTGATTTATACGGCTGGCCCTCTCCTGAGAGGATGCATCTCTTGGTGATACAACATGCACCATGTCGAGGATGTTAATTGGGGATAAAAACAGTCGAAGCGGTTCCTTCGGGCCTTCTTGCCGGACTCCCATATATTTTACCGGAATGTGGGAGCATCGAGTTTGTGGATTCTAGCATAAATGAAGTCCCTTCCAAGCAACTGTCCTTGCAAGCAGTTTCAGATTCAGCACCCACACAGGAGACCGCACATACATTGTACAACAGCCTGTTTCACAACCACTGGGATTTCAAGGGAAGCCAACTTAACTTCCCCGTATGGTCAACTCGGATACAGACCGAACCCATTTGTGGAAATGAGCCTAATATCTACATTTCTATCCTACAACACGACCAGCTGCCAATAACTTACATACATAACGCGAGGAAACTAATAGTTGTGACAAGTCGTGAGGAAACGTCTCCCATCCCCACCAACCTAATACGAAAGAGAACAGAGGCAACGCCCCTTGTAAAGCATCTCGGGACCTGCTATTTGAAGAACTACCGCCGAGAATCCCAGTCCCCTTAGCCGCCAGAAGATCGGACCCCAAACACGTGTTAAAAAGGCAACCTAACTCCACTGATACCGATCAGACGGTCTTGGTTAATCACCCGAGCCGCTACCGACGGATCAAACCCATGATCTCCTTCCCATTCCCACATCTGCCTCCCAGCTTTGAAGTGATCTGCCAGGTGATGAATACGATCTGACCATGTTGGCAAGGTGCAGCCGCAAAACCCGCACCGCGAACGAATATCCGGCCACTTCACTTTCCAGTCGTCCGTACTCGGGCTACATTCCAACTTGTGGAACCTCCGGAGGTGTTGAACGAGATGGTCTTTGCGAGCAAATGTGCGTAACTGAGCGGTCCATTGGCAGTCGCTTCGATTTTGCGTTGCTATCGGGTCTGACATAGAGTTTGTTGATGTACAATCCGATTGGGCCCCTTCAGGTGAAGAAACTCTGCCGGTTCCAGCACACAAAATACAGAGCCACTCGTACAGACATAAATGCTGGGACTTCTCATGACGTGCCCAATCGTGCTTGCTTTTGAATCTGGTGCTGCAAAAGGTACATTGGAATGGCCGGCTGGGTGGATTCGAAGTGAAGAGGTAGCAAGATGGTTGAACAAAGCCATGTAGCATTTTCAAAGCCGGCGAAAATCAGTACTCTGCCAGGTGCTTAGGGAATGTCTTGCGTTCAAGGTAAAGAATCTAAATGAGAATTTGACTTCTCAACCGTTGGCAAGTGCTGGAAAACTAGACATCAAGTACCATTTTCATTGGTCTTGTTCTCCCTAATTATCCAAACTCTTCTACGGGAAAAGCTCGTGAAAACCTTCAACTTGCCCTCAAGACCATTACAAGTCCTTTTCCTCCGTATTTTGTCAATAGTCTCGGTCAGAACGACGCCGTATATTGATTTCTAAGCTATTGACAGGCTCCCGTGCTATAAGGCACATTTACCCTAGCGATGCAAATTTACCGACGGACTGGACAGTTCCAACAATGAGCCAGCCAGCAATAGCTGTCCATGCTGTCTTCCATGTTAGGTGTACCAGATCTGGGACACAGGACGTATATGAACTTCGGAGAACAACGTGCCCTGGCCCTCGTGCCGATCTTCTGGCACCCAAGTCTTAGCTAAGAATCAAGTAAGCGCCTTCTTTCCCATTTACCGAAACACTATAGGCTATCGTTTCAGCCCAAAACGGTGGTCAGGCTACTTAGCTTACTGAGTCGAGTGCCGGGGGACGCGGAGCCGTAATACGCGGATAGACAAGGATAGACAAGGATCACGGAGACAGCCGGGAGTCGGCCTTGTAATGTAACGAGGGCCGAAACCCATAAACGACCTGCTTTAAGGAGAACGTGTTAAACGAACTTTGCATACCCAAGGTATTGCCGTTCAGCCTAAAACCGTCCCAAGCAAAGATGCGATTTGACCATATTTTACGATGCCCTAGACTGGACCAAATTGCGAGTATAAACCGAGTCATCATCGCGGCTATTGAAACCAACCCATCGGGGTTCGTTCCGCAAGGTAGGGCATGCATATCACTCTCACTAGTTTCATCTCAAGTCACCATATTGAAAAAGATCATCCAGCGGGCCTGTGAACCCCCTTCTTCCCTGTTGCTGGTATACCTCGAGTCTCGACCTGTTACTCCCACAATACATCCCTTGAAGAAAAGTTCAGCCTACCATCTATCTTCCCCATTTGCTCCAGAATCCAGATCTTCTCTCTTTTCCAAACCAGCGGTCCCCCAGCCATGCACGCCAAGCAGCCCTTCAGTCCAGCTAATGCAACAGTCGGGCCCAGCCTTCCCATATCATCTCCCAAAAAGTACTCCGTTGACTGGCAAAGATTCGTAGCCATGGCAAGGCAAACACCTCTATGTTTCTCAGCTGCCCCTACAGATGTTGCATATCTTGTATCCTGAGCAAGTCGAAAGTGGACTTGCATCAGGAGGTGGTGGACTACCATTACGCCAGACCAGAACGTGCTCAAAAGGTAGCCAACAGTAAAAGAATGGAACTGAAAAGAAACCGGAAATACCTGACCCAATTCCTTGTCATCGGTACAACTACACATCGTAGAAAATGTTGGCCAGAAGAGTGGCCCAGGGATAGAGGAGCTGTACCCGACGTACCATTCATGCAGCCTGCTGTCCAATTTAATGCACTCTTCAGCAATGTTTGTACAGAGCATAAAATTCTTCACAGAGTTTGCCTCCCCCCTTACACTATCCCACTTGCGTAAGACAGCCGGCATGTCGAACATGCAGTCCAAACACTCGTCCAGAACGTTCTTCGGAAACACTTCCCACGGCCTCTCTCTCCACTTTTGCTGAGACAGGAAAGTATCCCGATGATTCATTAAGCTTCCAAGGAGCATGTGTCGTCTTAGACCGAGGAAGAGGCTATGTGCGAGCGGGGAGGTATTAGCTCCAGGGCCACGTAGCTCCGTGAGCATCATGGCGCCATTAAGATGTGTATTATATGCTGAAAACCAGTTACCAGTTCTGAATAATTCGTTTGTGCCTGAGTTATCTCTGTCTTTCGACTTTCCAAGTGAGCTCTCCGTTAGTTCATACACCGACAAAGCCATGCAAGTTGCAAGAGTCTCATCACTCAGCCTTGATGAACGCTTTGCCAAGGCCCCTCGAAGGTGTTCAAGACTTCTCAAGTACATTTCTCTGCTTTGACTTAGGAGGGTCTCGTCGTTGTTTTCTCTCCCGACTTGTGAAGCGGCGTATGCTGCAACGGAGAGTTGTAGTGCTGGCGACACGATGGGTTCTCCTTGCAGCTGCAGAAGCCAATTCCCTGTAACATCGTCCTTTGAGTGCATGAGACTAGATTTATTATCTCGTGGGAGAAATGTTGAAAGAAAAATGTGATGAAACTGTTGCCACAGTGAAGGCATGTGAGAAGGACGTGCGAATACAGGTTTCAACAGAGGGTTATGTGTTGTCGACGGCGCATCCGTTTTCCAAGTCAATCTTGGTTTCGCAGCGTGAGTAGTGAGACCTTGAGTAGACTTAGTATGACCGTTTTCTCTTGCTCGCCATCGTCCCTGTTGTATGATTGTGTTTTCGTCGCTCGTCTTATCTGTTGTTTCAAGATGCATGTCCTCAGACACGATGAATCTCATTTGGCGTGTGTAGCCGCCACACACCCTTCTAGCCTTGCTGCAATTGCCACAAGCCGGTTTTGCTTGGTCACACTGCAGACAAAGAGGTCAGTGACGGAGCTATTAGTACCAGGTGGCACTATATGGATATTCTTTACCTTTACCCGCCTCTGGATGCAGGTGTTGCAACCCTTGGATCTACCTGGCACCCCAACCATAGCTAGAACATCTTGAGCAGTTTGCTATAACAATGAATCTAATAAAGTCCACCAAGAAAAATGGCAATTGAATTATGATAAAGATGTCTCTGTCCCATTTTGGCTCAGCAACAGTTGGCAACCACATCATAAAGATGATGTACAAGCTGACGACTGGCGCTAAACCGTTTTAGTTTACATTCAGCGAGCAGACTGCTCAATTTGGGCAGTTGACTTTTCAACTTGACCTTTGAAGCTCTCTCCAAACATACATATGTAGTTCGCCAAAGAGTTTTCTAGCTACTAAATATGCTTCAAAGACCAAGGAAAGCTCAACTCTGGAATGGTGAGATGAATGACTCCTTTAAATCTTGCGCAACCAGGTAAGCTAGCGGGAAACTGTGCACGTTCACGATGCCCCTTGCAAATGCGAGCGCTTACATAATTGACATTTATATTTTATTTTGAGATGAAGTGTACAAGAAGTTAATGCTAGCGTACATGTGTATATGTGTAAAAACAATTCTCAAGTTTAAGTAGTCAACGCCGACCCATGTAGTCCCAAACACCCATTAATCAAGTCCCATTTGCTCTCAAATCTGAGCAGTTTAATTCATCTTCCGTTCCCCATATGCAAAAAGGAATCGCAAGACCTATATAGAAAAATTCTACGCAGCTTTGCTAGATTAGAAAGAGGCATGACTGGTTCCATTGATAACCAACTCCTTCTGCTGACCCGCCGCCTTGGATATCTCGTCGAAGCATCCTGCGCTAGCTGCCACGAAGCCCAACAATGCGGGTGAAGGGCTCAAGACCTTGCTAGTAAATTCGGGATGCGCTTGCAGTCTATTCAAGGAAGTTAGCATTTTATGGCGGAAGAAAGGTTCACAACGCCACCTAGCACAGGCTACTTACCCGACAAAGAAAGGATGATTCTTCAGTTCAATCGTCTCAACTCGTACCCCCTGGTCATCAAGAGACGTCACGCTCAGGCCCGCCTTTTCCAAGTCCTCGATGTAGTCGGGGTTCACCTCGTAACGATGTCGGTGGCGTTCTTCAACAACTGCAGCGCCGCCGTACATAGCCCGCAGCTTGCTCCATTCTGTTCCAGGCTTGAAGTGTGATGTACGAGTGCCTACTCTCATAGTGCCGCCCATTTGCCTGAGAACCGGTCAGTACAGTTTCCAATATCTATCGTCCTTGTGAGGAAGGCCATGGCATACTCTTTGGAGCCTTCTGGCATGAAAATAACAACGCGATGCTCCGCATGGGCGGAAATCTCTTCTGAGGTGGCATCTTTCAGACCCATGATGTTGCGGGCATACTCCATAACAGCGACCTGCAGGCCCAAGCAGATTCCAAGGAACGGAACCTTGCGCTCGCGGGCCCATTTGGTGGTGGCAATCATGCCTTCGATTCCCCTCGAGCCGAAGCCACCTACATTGACGGTGAGTTTCGTGTGCCATGTCCGACGAATGACGCAACTTACCAGGAACAATCAATCCTTCGGCCTCGCAAAGCGCCTTCCAGGCGTTGTGATATTTGGTGGGATCTTTTTGCTGCATGTCTTGCTCAAGGTGCTCGGAGTCGACAGAAACGAGGTTCAACTTGCGACCGCATCGCATAGCCGAGTGTTCCAGTGCCTTGTGTACGCTGAGGTATGCGTCATCCAGAGTCACGTACTTTCCTACCAACGCGATATTAACGGGTGGTAGATGATGCTTTGGTGTGACGGTCTTGGTCCAAATATCCCAGAGAGCTTGGCCCTTCTGAACTCTGGCCGGTGAGAGGACAGTGGTATCAAGAGCAAGGCCCTTCTGCAGCTGTTTGAGCAGGCCCTCTTGCTCGAGGAGTAGAGGAACTTGATAGATGGTTTCCATATCTCGCACACCGATGACTTGTTCGTATTCAACTTGGCAGCTTCTAGCGATCTTCTGAATTGTAGCGTCATCAAGCTCGCGCTCACAACGACAAGCAACCTATTAAACGTTAATAGATGAAAAGATCTACCCGAATATTGCTTCAACCCACCATGTCTGGAATCAAGCCAGCACTGCGCATCTGCTTGATGGCATGTTGTGTGGGCTTGGTTTTCTCCTCCCCATTGATAATGGGAACGTATGACACTGCAATGCTGAAGAAGTTTTCGCGGCCGAGTCTATGTCTAAGTTGGACAAGAGCTTCGATAAAAGGTGCAGACTCGATGTCTCTAGCCGCGTGTCAGTTTGAATTGAGTCCATTAAGGTAGGAAAACCTGATCGATCGGAAGTAAATTTGGCCACACATACCCGACAGTACCACCCTACAAAACCGTCACGGTTAGCAGCCAAGGACAGTTTGAGTTTAAAGTGTGCCACTGAACTCACCAGCTCAACTAGAAAACAAGTTAGCACATCCCTACTCCGCATCAGACAAGTCAGGCCATTCATAACATACTGATACAGACATCAGGCTCCTCTCCTGAGTCATCGACGGGAATCTTGGCGACTCGTTCGATCCATTCTTGCATAGCATCTGTGATATGGGGTACAACCTGGACCGCTAATATACAGTTAGTAATGGTTCCAGCGAAGACCTGCTTCGACCAAGCTGGAGAAGCAAGTGGTTGTGCTCTCCATCATTGATCATATGGCTGCTCGGGGGGAGTATAGGTCAATCGTACTCTTTCCTAGGTAGTCGCCTCGTCTTTCTTTATCCTGCCAAGGGAGTTACGTTAGCGCGGCGTCGATAGCACGGAATCGTGGTTTCCCGTACCAGGACAAGTTTGTAGATTTTTCCGGTCGTCATGTTGCTCTCGTTGCTGAGCTGGATGCCAAGGTATCTGCTTCCATTAGCAACACAATCTCTAGTGCAGATCGTAACAAAACATGCCGTTCATAGTTGCCAAGATCCAAATCGGTCTCACCGCCATCGGCGAGAACAAAGCATTCTCCGTGCCTGTATTCGGTCAGTTCACGATCGCTCCGTTTCGAGGGTCGGGTAGTCTTGCTCTAGAGGGTTTAGCAACCCGGCATCGGTGTTCAAATACGGGTCGAGCTTTTGTGCCTATAAATTGCGGCGTGAGTATGAGACGTTCGCATTGATATCGGTGTTGATGCGGTCGTACCGTGACCCGAAGACCGAGTGTCTTGAGAAGAAGCCCAGAGCTGCTAGCTGCACAAAAAAGAGGTCAGTGGTTGAGGGATGGCAAGGATAGCTACTAGGCAGTATCCATACCAATAATGCCTACATTATCTCAAAGTTAGCATACGAATTGATCCATGAGTTGCCATCAGGTCCGACAAGTTTGGTCGTGATGATCGTGATGATCGTGAAGCACACCGACCATGCATGACAAGATCGGGAAGTGACGTACCTTTTCCAACACCAGAGATAACTCCGCCGCTCACAAGAACTACACGCATCTTGACAGTCGACCGAAGGTGCTAGACAAATTGCAAGGCTATGATATTCTGCGATGTACTGCGATTCTGCACAATACAATGCAATGGGCAGAAAAAAAAAGATTTCTCACGCGTCGAAAGGCGTGAGTGGGTCGAACGCTTAAACTTTTGCACAAGTTCGAGTCGCGCTTTCCTTTATTTTGACTGTTTTCACAAGTCGGACCCCACCATGCTCTCCCTCGCCGAATTACCCCACATCTCACCGCCTACTTCAGGGCAGAAGATGTCTACCCTAGATGAAGGGTCGAAATTGAATTGGACGTGAGAGATGTGCCTGCATAAAGGAAATAGCTTCAAAAACTTGTACTTTTAGTTTCAAGAAGAGTTCGTAAAAGTTCTTTTCTTTATATAAATGCCAATGTCAACGTAAGGAGCGTCTGAGTTGAGTTTTGGCGACTACGAAACTTTGTACTACTTGACCCCAGGTGACACAAACCTTGTGCCCAACGATAGTTACAACCACACACATCCCTCGCGCAACCTCAACCTGAATGTCAACAGACTTTACCCACAAGGCACCAACTTTCTATGAACACTGTCAGCTTACCTAAAAAAAACCGGTACGGCAGAGTCCAACACGTCAAGCTACTCATACGAATACAGAGCAGCATTGGTTCCTCTGGCGAAAACAGCCGCGCCAAAATCACCGCGAGGATTAATCACAGGCGCATCCGTCACCACACCACCGACAGATCTCCAGTCGCCCCAAGCAGCCCCGTTGTATTCCTTCAAATATACCGCATTGTTACCGCCTTGAGCCGCAACAGTGATGTACTTGCCACCCCAGGCTGTCGCCGATGGCCGGGACATGATGGTGCCTCCAAGACTGACCCAAGCGGTCCATGCTGCTCCGTTCCAAGACTTCTGGAAGAGGGCATTGTTTGTTCCTCGGACGAACAGATCTATTCTGTTGGACGCATAAGAAACAGCGGTGATGTCATCCATGACCGTACCGCCCAAGTTGATCCAACCTGACCACGACGAACCGTTCCATGCCTTGTGATAGACAGCATTATCTGCGCCTCTCACGAATACATCGATGCGGTTGGCACCCCAGGAGACTGCCTGCGGGCTACCAACAATGGTGCCACCCATGTTCTCCCATCCGCTCCAAGCACCGTTCCAATACTTATGGTAGACTGCGTTGTCCATGCCTCGGACGAACAGATCAAGTCTGTTTGGTCCCCAGGCTACAGCACTGATCTCGCCAATGATGCCGCCACCGAGAGAACCCCAACTGCTCCAAGCAGTGCCACTCCACCATTTATGATAACAGGCGTTGTCTGTGCCCAGAACAAAGAGATCAATGCGATTTGCAGCCCAGGAAACGGCGGTAACATCGCCATAGATGGTACCTCCGAGGTTCTCGTAGCCAGTTTCACTAGGACCCCATGCCGAGCCAGGACCACCGTTTTGCCACTTGTGGTAGACAGCGTTGTCAGTTCCTCTGACGAACACATCCGTCCGTCCAGGTGCCCAAGAGACGACACCAGGGTGGCCTATGAGTGTTAGCTTGGATCACAGTCATTGAAAGTCTAACAACATGGCGCAGTATATGCTTACCTGAAAACAATCCGCCTAGTCCCCTCCAGACTTGAGCTTTGGGAGCTGGAGCACGAGTCTCCTTTTCAACAACCCTGGCATTGCACGCATTGGGTGCAACTGCGAGGAGCGAGAGACAATACAGAAGAGTGTACTTCAACATTGTGAGCAGAAGTTGTTCGCGATGGATCAGAGTGCGTTCTGTTGATGATTCGCACTTCCAAACTCAACAGGTCCAACCACCATATTTATAGAAAAGCCAGATTCATCAGACGTCACTCACTGATGAGGGAAACTAATGAGTATAGCAGGAAAGCGTCCATGATTTCACATACTCTCTCTACCCCGCAGAAGCTGTACCAATGTCTGCATAGTCTCTCGTAACCATATCGATTCGATTCAACGAGCGGAGAGACATGACCAAGTTCTAGATCGAATGTTGTACCATGTCACCGTTATCTCATGCATCAATGCTACCCTTTGCCAGCTGCATTTTGAAGCCACGAACATATATTAATGTCGCCGTTCAAGTCACACATTGGTAAGTCACCCTCCTTCTCAAAGGAGGGATTAATTGCCCATTTATATGTGTTATCATATCTCAGTGTTACCTCTCAACGTATCATTGGGGCTTTTTTTGTGCCTGTGATTCTGGTATAAGCATAGTTCAGGTGTGAACTAGTCATGCAGGAGCTGAATACTGTATGCTTGGCACGCATATGCACCTCTCGCCCGGCAACATGAGTTACCAAAATGGCAACTCGCAGTCAACGTTGTGCTGGGATTCAACCAAAAGCCACAATGACCGGTTTGTGCGTACGGCCTTTTGCCGACGTTACCTGTCAACGGCGCAGCGAATCACCAGTTGGCGGCATCTATACCCCGGTTGAAAGTCATGTATGGTGAATCGATATTGCAACGCTGACAGCTGTATGTTTGGGTCTGGTACTGTGTTTTCTCTTTGACACAGGCACGCTGTAGGCGACGAGGGTAAAATGCCCGAAGCTGGTAGAGTGATTGATGCCTTGACGTAATTTTAATCACACTCGGTGATCCGGTCACCCGCACACTTGCAGATTCTCTTCTCTCCACGACTATCTACCGAGTATGTTGACTCAAATGTCAAAGGCAAGACATAGCCGCTCAATTATGTTTTAATGAAGCGAGGACGCCTCATCGCCGTCCACGGGTTTATAATTGCGGGCGTCACGTCATTTAAAAGTCTCAAGACGCCCATTTTCTAAGACATGTTGTCAACATATGACAGCTCAAGACGTTTCTCTGCCATCATCACACGCTCGGTTTCGTTTACGTCCAAACTTGTTGGCAATATGCCGAAAAAGAATCTCGCCTTTGTGTAACATTCAACTCATTTCTCCGGATCATGGTTTCACAAAACCAATATCGTTTACAAAACTCCGCAACGACTTTTCTCATGGTAAAGTGGTCGCGATGATTGGAACGGACGAATCTTCCTCCATGTCGGCATCGGATTCCCCACAGCCACCGACTGCTCCGACTTTCCGAGTTCCGAATGGCTTTGAAGCGCCTCATTCAGCCCTATTCGGCCGCTAACATTTACGAGTGCTGGCTTTCTTACAGTAATGGGACCCGACTTTCAAGCGTGTGGCTCTGGCATTTGTTACTGGCGTCGGTGTCATGGTGGCCGTGGTGCCGCGATTGAAGGTATCACGAGTCGCGGGATTCACAACTCACAAGCCTCGTTACGACGGCTTACAACAGCTTACAAAAGCATTATAATCATTGTCAAACTTTGATATCTTGTATGTGGCACGCATCTGAGTATATATACCGCGTCCATTTATCTCTCGATAGTGGGATTCTTCCACCGACCATCAGCCATCATTGAATAACAATCACCAAACCAAGAGACATACGACAGATCATAAAACATCATGACAACCTCAACCACCGACGTTTTAATCGTTGGCGCCGGACCTACAGGTCTCGTACTTGCCCTGTGGCTATCAAAACTCGGCGTCAAAGTTCGCATCATCGACAAGGCCATCCAAGCAGCAACGTCAACTCGCGCATTGGCAGTTCAAGCACGCACATTAGAGCTCTACGCCCAGTTCGACCCTGAGCTCGCAAACAAAGTAATCGAAGATGGACATAAAGTTGCCGGCTTCAACGGCTGGGTCAAGGGAAGCCGGTCATTTCGCGTCCCAATCACACGATTTGGCGAGGGCATGACACCCTTCCCGTTCGTCAAGATCTACCCACAGCATGAACACGAGCACATGCTCACGGAGCGTTTGCGCAAAGATTTTGGAATATCTGTTGAATTACAGACCGAGCTAGTAGGATTCAAGGATGACTGCGACACCAAAAGAATAGTTGCATCGTTGAAAAAGACAACTGGTGAAGAGGAGACGGCCGTAGCCCAATACATCGCCGGCTGCGACGGATCTCACTCAGTAGTACGCAAGAGCCTGGGCATCTCATTCCCCGGCGGCATCTACGATCAAATGTTCTATGTTGCCGATATTGAAGGTGATGGACCTCCCATGGACGGCGAGCTGCACGTATGCCTCGACCAAGCCGACTTTCTGGCCATATTTCCACTCGCAGGAAAAGGTCGCGCAAGATTGATCGGCACAGTGAGACAAAGCAGAACTTCCTCCGTCGAACCACGGGAATTATCCTTCAAGGATGTGAGGGGCCTTGCAATCGAGCACATGAAGCTTCAGGTAGCAAAGGTGAACTGGTTCTCTACATACCGCGTTCATCACCGAGTGGCGGATCACTTTCGGAAGGGCCGAGCATTTATACTAGGAGACGCGGCTCACGTTCATAGCCCTGCTGGTGGGCAAGGAATGAACACTGGGATTGGAGATGCCATCAACCTGGCGTGGAAGATTGCCGCCGTGTTGGCGGGTGATGCCCAGGACAACTTGCTGGACACATTCGAAGAAGAGAGGGCGCACTTTGCAAAGCAATTGGTCGCTACAACCGATCGCGCCTTTACCTTGGCTACAGCAGAAGGGTGGTTTGCTACGATGATTCGCACCAGAATCGTACCCTTTATCGCTCCTTTTCTGTTGTCCTTCCGGGCCATGCGGAGGTTCGTGTTCAGGACAGTCTCGCAGATCTCTTTACATTACACAGGGATGACTCTTTCTTCGGGACGAGTTGGAACGGTAAAAGGAGGGCAGAGGCTCCCGTGGGTTGAAGTAGATGGGGCCAGTAACTTTGAGTCACTGTCGTCGATGCGATGGCAGATACACGTTTATGGCAATGTGACGGAGGTGCTGGTCGCCTGGTGTAAGAAGCATGATATTCCGCTCACAGAGTTTGAGTGGAAGTCTGATTGTGCCTCGGTCGGACTGACCCAAGATGCAGTCTATGTTCTGCGTCCAGATGGACATGTAGCCTTGGTTCAGAAGAGTGTGGACGTTGATGCGATTGAGCGGTATTTCGCCGACCGCCAGATTCGACTCGTCACCTTATGAAGTTGAGAAAGCTTGTATTTAATTGTATTAGCATTTAGAGATTGCGTGCAAACATAGTTTCGTTTGGAGTTTACATCGTCGCCGTTACCAAACATGCAAGTGATGGGAACTCTGAGAGGAGAACACCCTCACAACCGATAGCCTTGACGAGGAAATTATACTGTAAAGACTAAAAGAATTGAAAGAATACCAAAGAAACGCTAAGCTTATACCTGTTTGAAAGCCGATACAAAGAGCTACCTACCTAAGTTCTTGAGCCAATCCTGTAGATGTAACTATCTCGACATTGAAGCATCTATGACCACGCGCAGCCTTACTAACTACCTGGGTAGCCAGAGTATGGACAGCGCTAAAAATATCTCTGATTCTATCAGAGGCTACTTGATGAACCCGCTACCTATGCTCCAGATTCCAATGCTTATATGACGAGTGTCATCAACCATTTTGTCACCATTGCTGCAAAATATATGTACTTAGTCAACTAAAGTCGTAAGTTGAAGACATGGAACTTCCCACTACTTGCTGTCAGACACATTGAATCTAATCCACATTTAATAATTAGATACTACATAATCCTGGTTATTATGTCTCCAAATTTGTAGGCAGCAACAATGCATTCTTGCAGACACAACTCCTCCTCTAGCACTCGCAGTGTTTCAATGTTCAACCTTGGCTGGGGCAAGACATGCGCCACCGAAGCAACCAATTTCCGGACCCAAAATGTCCATCTTCAAAATGCATCTGCCTAACCTCCGCCTAACCTCCGCCTCCAATACCGCGTCCATAAACCCCCAGCGTCGTTGTCAGGGAGACAGTTAGGCTACAACATTCACCACATTCACCAAATATTATAAATAACGATATGAGAACTAAAATCCAAAATTAGCTGGACTCGGAACGAATCTCGGCGCATACACCGCTTTCACCCCTAAGTTTAAGTTAATCCTACCATATTTGGAACCATGAATGTATTCGCACGATGGAGACCTCTAGCCCATGCCGAAGAGCCAAGCGGCACAATTGACTATTCCTCATCAAACGCCTCTTTACTCTCTATATCCATCAATCGCGCCTCCTCCGCCAGCGATCGTCCTTGGAAAAGTCCCGCTGCGTTCACTACTGTCTTCTCTCCCGACGACGACAATGCCAACGTATACAACAAAGTTGTCGAGCCAAACATCTCCAAAGTATTGCAGGGTGAATCCTCCAGTTTCTTCGCATACGGTCACTCTGGAAGCGGCAAGACACACACCATCATCGGCTATGATCAAACGCCCAGTAATCTCGGGCTAAGTCTAGCGGCCGCTCACCAACTATTCGAACACCTTACCATTCTAAACGAGTCAGATACGCCGCAGCTTGGTCTCGGCCTAAGTCTCTTTGAGCTCCGTGGCAAATCAGCATACGATCTACTGAACAACCGTGTAGAGTGTCATATCCGCGAAGGACCAGATGGCAAGACGCACATTCGAGGCAAAACCGAGACTCTCGAGCATGGTAAAGTCCGCGTGCGGCCCATCGTCCAACGAGCATGCTGGACGTTTGAGGACTTTCAACAGGTTCTTCAAGGTGGTTTGGCTCGTCGCGCAGTAGGTACATCAACTATTCATGACCAGAGCTCAAGAACTCATGCTGTGCTCGAGTTGGAAATAGTTAACCAGGCGCTCGTGGATGCTCGTGAAGCACTAATCGACCGACAATCCGAATTGGTGCCCGTGGGAAAACGTGCCACGGACATAAGCATCGAGGAGCAATCCAAGGGGTATATCTGTACAGACGGCAAATGGGGTCCCAATCCAAACTACACGATCAACCAGGCACGCATAGATGAAGCTAATGCCGAAAAAGCAAAATTTGAAGCCCATGTTCAAACTGCAGAGAAGAACGTCAGCAACATCTACAACAGTGCAAGTGGTCTCGGCGGCAAAATTGTGTTTGTCGACCTCGCAGGTGCAGAATACCACCAAGACAACACCGCTTCTACTCTAAAGGGTATAAAGCAGACACCGCAAGAGAAACAGGAAGGTCGACAGATCAACACAGATCTCCTTGCTTTAAAGGAAGTCATTCGGGCGTGGTCAGCTAAACAGACACGCATTCCCTTTCGGTCCTCACCGCTGACGATGGTTTTGAGAGAGCAGTTCTTGTCGGCGAAGGGGTCTTCTTCGGGCATGATTGTGACGTGCTCGCCGGCAAAGGACCAGTATGCTGCGACGTTGAATTCACTCAAATATGGGGGGTTGGTGGGTGCGGCGACGAAGTAGCTTGATGGTCCTATCGCAACCGGATTCCCAACGCAAAAGTATCAATGATCCCTCATTCACCAGTGTCTGCAAAGTAGCATAAAGATCTTTATCGTCACTGTACTGACTGAGTGTCATCAATAAGTAGGATTACATGGCGAAAATAGTATGATCATGTGCTTAGATTGACTTATCCAATATAAATATTACCCTTTCCCCATCATACCTTCGACCCAGGTCCCTTATTGTCATGCTCTATCCTCACACCCTCGTCTCCCGCAGTCCCTTTCTTAGGGCTATTCCTATTATCCTGCTTGTAGGCCCCCTCCTCCGCTGAGATGGGAACCTGTCGAGTACCATCATTCTTGTACACGCCTGGTTCCGCAGAAAGTGGCACGCGACTATCATCCGTATCCTTGGTGTTGTTTTGGACCGGCACGCCGCCTTCGGTGTGTGTGGTTTTAGTGGTATCTTTGTCGGGCATGATGGACGAGCAGAATAGTGCGTTCCAACAAAATGTAGGTTTCAATTGTTTGATGTTCGAGTTACTAGATCGTCAGTTTAGTCTAGAAAGTCGAAAGAGCTGTATTTATTAATGTTGGAGATACTGCGCCAACGTCACCTTGCCGTCACACGTCGTGAGGTCCTACTAAGGTTGATGAGATCATCGATCTCAACGGCCGCGTTTAGTGGCGCACCTGTTGCGGCAACCAGATTTAGACTCGCCATCATGGATCACAACGGAGCAAAATACCCGGCCGAGTGTCATCAATTGTTTCATTTCAATTGGCTCGAGTCTACGTTCCTGACAGATGCTTTTGCTCTCCAAACACGGTATTCGCCGCGGACCGACAACCAACATCCCCATACTCCAATGCCCTGATCTTAGGTCCTCAACTACTTTTTACGTAGACTCCAGTAAGATCTAGTCTATTCCCAT
Organism: Pochonia chlamydosporia 170; assembly: GCF_001653235.2. Lineage (NCBI taxonomy): Eukaryota > Fungi > Ascomycota > Sordariomycetes > Hypocreales > Clavicipitaceae > Pochonia > Pochonia chlamydosporia. The sequence continues at coordinate 291,695 of NW_019154046.1, forward strand.
TTTACCTGTCCCCATCCTGCAATGTTTTGTCTCCAACTCGCAACTACTTCTTTCACTGTTCCATCTTCCACCAATTCATTCAATTCGCCACCAGCATCCTCAAACACCCAAGTCCGTAATTTTCCGCCGAACTCGCTTCCGGTGCCAATCTCACTTTTTAACTTGGCAACGAGCTCCTTAGCGGCCTTTAAAGCTGACTCTGAAGCTGTTTGCACTGCTTTGACCTGTGATATGACCTCTTTCGGCAAGTTGCTGCTGCCTGATCGGTCACGTTCCTTTTCTCGCTCGTTGAAAGATAGAATCCACTGCGTTGCCAGCTTGGCAGCCATCGCTGTATCATGCAGCATGGTAATGCCATGAAATGACCGCAGTGTTGCTACAACGTTTCCAACAGTTCCATCCAGAGTTGGGAGCTCGTCAAGTTGGGTTGTTATTGAAGCCTTTACAGCGTCGGTGATTTGCTTCAAAATGTCTGGAAGTGGTGCTGACTTGTCGATTCCCACACATAGAGGAAGCAATGTAGCTAGCAAATTAACCGTCTCGTAGTAGAGTATCTCACTTGAGGTACAGTGAGCCGACGCCTTGCCCATGAACTTCGCCATGGAGTTGCTGAGTCGCCCCATCATCTCAATAACAAACGTGTAGTCGATGCCCATGACTGCCGCCGTGGCTTTGTAAACTGTCGGTGGTCGGTACAACAGTATGTCTTGGAAAGCTTCGGCCAAAAGACCAAGGTGGGATCGAGTATTCTGCATCATTAGCAAGTCAACAAGCCTCAGGTTACTGATCTTTTTACTCACAGAGGGTGCGGGGCCAAGACGAAGTCTGTCGTATATTGGCTGTGACGAACTGCTCTCCCACGAGGGGAATGATCCGTAGTCAACGACACTTCTCAACACCAAGTCATCAGGAACTTCGTCTGCGTTAAAATCAGCATAGCCCTCGGGGAGAAACGTCCTATGGAGACTTACAAAACCGGGGGTCGTTCAAAAATTCGCCGCAAGGCTCGCCAAGTAGCCTATCCGCCCTGACTTCCTCCACCAAACTCATGGCTCTTGTACATCCAGATCTCAAATTCTCAATATACTTGGGCATGTCAAGAATGCTCCCATAGCTGCCTGCCTCGAATGCATCGATCAATCTTCTCGGCATCTTCAGCTTCAGCGACACTGAAAAATGAGACCGCAGAGTCTCAATGAGTTCCCAGCCCCACGAATCTGATGAGTCCAAGATAATTGGTGCTATGGTGGACAGACGATCGTAGAAGATGGGAGCAAGTGAATCCACAATCGTTCTCTTCACAGCCAGACCATGCCAAGCCTCTCGACTTCTGTGTGCAGATCCTAAAAGAAGGTGTAGCTGCACAAGTACAAGAGATATCTGGCTGTGCTTAGGGGTGAGAAAAGCTTGATGTTCCAGAACAAACAGAGCGCGTAGAAGATATTGTGAAGCTGGCGGTGACGAGTGAATATACCCCAAGCGGCTTTGGAAAGCTAATTGAACGTTGCAAAATGCAACCAACATAGAAAGTTCGGGGAGAAGTTCATTCTGACCAGTTGGGTTCTCTGCAAAATCTTTCGTTGCAGACTTGTATGCCCTCAACGCGGCGCTGGAGATCTTGGCCAGACAAACAGGGCAGGACTCGGATGCAAACTGCGCATCGCAAGCTAAACATCGTGAGCTGGGTTTCTCTCCAGCTATCGGCGCTCGTCCAATGGGACAAGTGGAAAGAAGATATTGGATCTTTAGGGCTAGCAGATTGACTCTTGCAGACAACACAGGGTCCTTAACCGACTTTGCCAGCTCAGGGGTGTAGGTATACGCCATATACTTTAACCCTGCAACATCAAGCAGTTCCAGCAGCTCTTTTACATCATCAAAGCAAGCAGCACTGGTTTTCTGGTCCTGGATATAGTTGACTAGTTCCCGCAGTCGTAGTGATGAAGGCTGACCGTCCTTGATATCATCGACATCGTTCGTTTTGAGAATAAAGGCGGCAGAGACGCGGGCCAAAATCACGTTTCTCTTATAAATGGGCTTCAACCCTTTGTATTGCGCGAGCTTGACCAGCAATTTCTGTACTCTTTCCGTGGCCCTGTTCAAAGTCAGCTCGATTCGTGAACAAGTAGGTGAGAACATGCATACTCTATGTTTGAGTTCCTAAGATGTGATGCCGCCTGAATGAAGTTCTTCCAGACGAGCCAGTCACAGGCCAATAGCGAGAGTTCTCCGTTCTCGTCAGTGTGCGACAAGCAGGCTTCGCAGAGACTATACAGTGCCTCCCATTCTTGTTGTTTGCGATATCTTGCCGCAGTCCGCTGGAACAACTCTTTCCTTCCAAGTCGGAATTGCGCAACTGGTGAGAATAGAGAGCTTTGGGTGAGCTTTTGGACATCATCCGCTGTCCCATGTGTTTCTATGATGTCGTATAGTAGCAGAATTTCTTCCTCAGTCTTGATTCCACGGGCTGGTGTTTCCTCTGACTTTGATGTATGCGCCTGTTCGGTGAGTTGAGCAGCACGTTCTATTTGCTTTAGTGCAAGCATGCCGTAAAGCTTCTTCTTCTCCGGTGGTGATTGACTGCTCGTCTATGCCAGCGTCAGTACAGGTGGTGCAAATTAGTTCTCACCCGATAAACCTACAGCCAACATGTGAGTAATGATTATGTTCCAGAACATAAAGTCCCTTTCTTGGGCAGACGACCTGTCGATCATGGCAGCAATCTTTGCCGTTAGTCTTCAGCCGTACAACAACAACTCGCTGGCCTGGGACATACCTGCTGAGCGCTGACCAAATCCCAGTGTAACAAACATGACTGCAAACACCTCGTAGAAGCAATTTTGTCCTTGGGCGCAGCTTTGACGGCCCTTACGCGTAAGGGACCGAGTGTTTCGGGAAACGCATCTTCAGAAATCAGGTCCAATGTCGCCCATTCCAGCAAGTCTATTCCATCCACGTCTTTAACCACGGTGCCGTCCTTGACGAACTTGTCGACAGCTGCGACAGCCGCGAACTTTGTATTAGGGTCGTCCAGCTGACTTTCAGCGCAGATTTTCACAATCTATAGTCTCAGTTAGTGCCGTGATATCCCGTCAAAGCATGTGTCTCATCGCACATCAAAGTACTGATCGTTAAAAGTGCGAGCTCGCTGGGAGGCCAGTCTCATGGCCACAGACCAGTTGCCATCTTGAAAAGCAGACTGGAGCTGGATATCGACCCCGTTCCTCAGACGGGGGCGTTGACGACTCATGACATGTAAGAGAATGTGCAATGTGCACGACAATGGATGAGTGTGTGTTCAAATTGCCTGTTCTGTGCTCAAAATGTTTGGCGGGGCATTTCTGACTTCTGAGGTTTGGAGGGGCTCGAAGCTCAGACAGTGTGGCAACTGGTATTCATACGTGCCGGATTGGCCAAGTTGCGCAAGCTCCAGTGGTGTCTGTTCGTCGTGTTTTCGTCATTTGCAAGAAACTTTGACCAATTGCGTGGCATATTGGCACAGTAGTCATTTAGATTTTGCGTTTTTCTATTTAAAAGGGGACTGGTATCTAATTCTTGTGATTCGCTTGGCAAGCCTGCCCTTGTAACCTACACATCAACCCTTCACCGCATCTAAAGCCAGAAGCCTTCTCTATAATCACACAATATTATACAATTCCATCGGTGCCATAACTACGCACGGCATATCTTCGCGCCAAAATCCGGGCCGTCAAAGTTCCGTCGTCGCCATTCATCACGAGCTGAAGCTAAATAAAAGCCAGCCAACTCGGCTAGAAAAGGCCACCCCGTTCCTTCTTTCGTCGCTCAGTCTACCAAACGTCAGCGCCAATCCATATAATTCGGAGTATACCCAATCGCATCGCATCTGTCTGTCTATGAACATCGGAAGTACGTACCCAGGCAGCCTTGCAATCTCTGTACGCTCTGTGATCAGTCAGCCACGTGAATCAGACTTGCCAGGAGGAAAAAACAACTGGAAATATTCGCCACACATCGATTTGTCCCCTCCATTTCGATATAAACACTTGTAGCTTCGCTGGGCGGCCTCTTGACACGGATCGTAGAACTCGGACTTGGATTTTCTGCGTTTGGTTAGTCCCCATTGCCGACTTTCTACGTGGCTGTGTTTGGCAGGTAGACAGCGTACGTTTCGAACTTTTCCTTGGACTTGGTATTCCACGGGTCCTTCTCTGATGCAGGGGGCGTTGAGTCGGCCATGTTGGGTGATGTGTGGTTGTAGATTGTCTGCCGAGGATGGGTTTGGGAATGAAGTCATGCCATCGGAAGAACATCGGCATTGGCCATTTGGTCACTTATTCGCACAGTACGCCTACGACGTGAAGAACCATGGAAAGCATCTTGGCCACAAAATACCATTACCGTATGTACCGTTAACTCCCATTTTGAATACTCTCCCAGAATCCATCTCCGTCAAACCCGTCCTGGCTTCTCAGTAACCCACCCCGTGCTAATTCTATTTTCCGCGCCGTCTCCTTGCTGCAACACAACCCAGCATCAAACTCCTTCAAGTCAGCATCACCCAAGAGTGCCAGGGCCGCCAACCCCAGATACGAATGATACAAATCAGGCGGTCCGCCGGCGTATTTCGAAAAGCCGCCTATTTGATGCTGAGTTATATCCAGGAGATACCGCCTGGAGGGTGGTATATTGATAGCATCAAAGCTATCCACCATCTGCAAACGTTTAGTTACGATGTCATCATGAGTCTTTATTGTCATTCATGAACATACCGTAAGTGTTCCAGCAACCCACCAGCAATAACACGTATCAGCCTTCTTATTCCATCGCCCATTATACCCGACGTGAACACACTCGTCTCCTATACTTAAATCGCCAAGTTTGGCCTGTATATAATTCTCGCCGTCTTCCTCACTGTCATCTTCTTCTGCTTTAGCGAGGTAATGGAACTGTCTGTAAACTAGAAATCGTACTAAAGCATCGCGATCTGGCACGCCCTTAGCAACTGCTTCACTTTTATGAGCTGCCGCCGATGCTGACGATGGTCGGTCTAGCATGTATAATGCAGCAATGGCGCAGTAGGCGTAGCCAGCTTTTGTTCGGTTAGCCCATATTTCTGCGGATATTCCGATATGATACATACCGTGAGACTCGTGGTCCGATATTTCTGCTGCGCCCCCATCATACGTCTATTCACATTAATTGCGAATTCTTCTACTGACCCCGTGGAAAGCTCACCTGTGTATGTCGTATATGATCAATCAATGACTCAGCATCAAAATCATCCTCCCCATCCCCTTCCCCTTGTAGCATCCACCGAATGCTGCTCGCCAGATAACCATGCCGCGTATCATGTCCACCCACAGCCTCTCCCTCCCATAACACCTGACCGAAGCTCCCATCAGGTCTCTGCAACTTCTTCACCCATCGAAGCAGCTTTCGGCGTTCTACGCCTGCAAATGCCGCGGCAGCTTCCTCATCAGTCCCAGCTGCAAGACCCAATACGAGTAATGCGAAAAACGTAGCAGCGAGATTTGCTGACCCCTTGGCTGCGTCCTGTCCTGACAAGACGTGGGAAGAGCTTCCGCAGAAGCCGCCATCGGGATGTTGTAGACTCAAAACCCAGGAGCGGATAGATGAGCGCTCCTTGGGTGTCAGCGGCACAGAGAGTAAGTCGAGGGCTGAAACAATGAAGAATGCGAATGTCAAGCGGGTAGAGTCGTTGCCTGTGTATGCAGATGGAAGATAGTTGGTGAAGCAGCGTTGCCAATATTTAATATGTCGCGATTTTTCCAGAGACGCCATTATTCGAACTGATGGGGGTGCAATTCCCCAGTGCTGGTGTTTATTAATCTAGAAACAATTCCGGGGACTCGCAGACGTGCATATCATGCCGTTTACCCCGTACATGCATTTTTCGTGAAGTGTTGATGTTCTGTCAGTTGCAAGAGCTCCATTCAATGTTCCCCTCCCCCACCAAGCTCAAGCTCAACTCCACCTCTTTCGCGTCGTCCCTACAATACAAAGCTCAACGCCACACACCGTTTCACAGTCCATCACGTCCAAGCCACACCTTGCATTTTCAATATCCGTGCGACCCCTGTCCAGGCCCTCTACACGTTTTCACGAAATACGTGTCGCAACCTCAACCAGCAGTTCGAGTGACGTCGGTCGCATTGCCAGGGTGGTCGAAGCTCGAGGCTCGTGTGACCTACGCACGAAGCCAGCCCTTTTCACAAACCAACCTCTCCAGCTTCTCAAGACTTGTGAATGCTGCTTCTTCACCTTCCAGCGACAGCTATTCTCGAGCTGAAAGGGCCGACGCTATCCACCCTCCAGACACTCCATTCTGAAACATTTTCAACGTGTCATCCATCGCGTATCCCTTGCCTCGACGGCAAAGGCTCATCACGACTTTCAACATCTGTAACACCCTCGATCGAATATTAAAGCTCGCCACGGCAACACAAACACATACGACTGCGCCAAAACCCATCACAACCGCCATCATGGCCCTCATAACGTCCAAAACCCTCATCACATCCATATCGCTCTTCCACATCACCCTCGGCTTCTTCTTCCTCACCAACCCCAGCGCCATCAACGATCAGATCCTCGTACAAGTCCTCGGTCAAAGCATGGGCATTGTAAGCAGCCAGCTTTCGTCAACAGCATCCCTCACTAACATATCTAGCCATTTGCACGAGGATTCGACGCACAATCCCACACCCTTGCCTTCCTCTCCATCGTCCTCGTATTCTTTGGTCTCAGCGACCTCTTCTCCCTGGGCATGCCCGAAGAATTAGGATCGCTCTACTACTGGGGAACACAAGGTCGGTTCCGCTTCCCATACCCGCCAAATATCATAATCTAACACGGCGCAGCGCCTCTACGAGCCTTTCTATCCATCCTTCTCACATTCTACACCTACACATTCGGGCCATCATCCCCCTTCTACGGCGGCACATCACACCGAACTCGCACCAGCTACAACACGACCTACTCCCCCGCATCGTGGGGCGGCGATGGCCTGAAGAATCGCGTCTTCTTCACATTCGTCTTCATCGAGATGATCGCCTGGTTCTGGGTGTGGGTTACGCTGCGAGAGGAGAGAGCCGGTGTTGTAGAGAGGATGAGGAGGGGCGCTTCTGGGAAGAATCACGCGCATGATGAGTGATGAGGTTTTATTCCATTTTCTGTACTGTGCAGGAAAGGGATGTAGATGTTTCTTCGTCTACAAATGGGCATTTGGACATTTAGAAAGGTGCTGGTTGGATAAAGTTGTGCATTTTGTCGTAGGATTATACCCGATTAAACGAGAAGTTGTAAATGATATACCGTCATCAATTGACGTGCAGTTTTAATAAGGCTTGTACGGAGTACTTCAGCCTGTTTATCATGTCATGGCGTCCTTAAACTACATGGACCTCTGGACGATGGTCCACTAACACGACACACGCTCACTCACTTCTCCAAGCGAGAAAGGCAATGAAAAGCAAACACAATGTTCATCATCTAGAATACATACATGGTATCCATAGCCATACACGGGTATATTCCTCCAACGTACACATACAGTCCTTCATCCCAAATGCAACAAAATAAAATCGAAATACCAGCATGAAATGCGTTCAAGAAGCAGCGCAAATGCCTCCCAATGAATATATATACTCGTATAAGAAAAGGGCGTGAACAGATGGCCCAACCCGTCTACTCTTCATGGCAACTCAGGCCACTGGTCATCATTTGGCCGCCTCCACGGCTGTCGCGGGCGGTGCAGTTGTAGCCGTTGGACTTTCGACAGCTGGCGTCGTCGGCTGCTCGTCTTCGAGAATCTGTTCTTCTATAATTTCCCCGGGCCTGCCAACAATAGGCTGGAAAGATTCTACTTCTTCAAATTCGTCTTCGTCTTCTTCTTCGACCACCGGTTCTTCATCCTCTTCTTGGATGGTGATTTCCCCGGATCGTCGACCAAGTGCTGAGCCGCTTCCACTCCGTGAGTGCGACCCGGAGCCCGTGTTCCGGCTGCCGTGAGGGCCAAGCCCGCCAAAGTTTAGTGAGGGTCCTTTGAAGATGTTCCTCTTTCGCTTAGCGAACAATACCCCAGAGGCGAACGGATTCGGTGAGCCGGGAGGCTGTTGCTGGTTGTTTCCACTGGGCATTCCCTCATCGTACAGTCGCAACGGCGGTGGCGCTGGGGACCCTCGAACAAGGCGAATGTTGGATGGGAACGAATTGGCCGTTGGTGTAGCTGGCAGCACCTTGACTGAATGGTGAGGTGACTGTCCACGACCGAGTGGCGTTTTTGACGTGGAAACTGAACCGGC